>NC_069501.1:704701926-705056926 GCF_027579735.1 Bombina bombina | reverse complement strand
TACTGACCTTAAATGTGTGTTTAAAACATATAGTTTATAGTTTAAAAATCTGTGATTAAAAAATCCATTATTATACATTTAGATGGTATCCTTCTTTTGTCAAGCTCTGTCTGCATCTGATCACTTTTATTCAGAGAAAATACGAAAATTGATTAGTTAATTGTTAGAATACAATGTTCCAAATTTGGAAAAATATATATACAAACCCAGCCTTTTTAGTTATGACTTCATACCTATTATTTCAAGAAATTTCCTACCGCACCTGGTGTTCCCAGGTGGTCTCCCATCCAGGTAATGACCAGGCCTGGCCCTGCTTAACTTCCAAGATCAGACAGGTTCAGGTGCATTCAAGGCAGTGTGGCAGTAGACATTACTGTATTAGCCCTATTTCTCACGATCTGATAAGAAAGAGAGTTTACTGTCATCTCCAAGCCGTTTTTCAGCTGTTTCTAGTGGGTATAATCTCAGTAGGGGCTTGGTTTCTAATGGATGGGGCAGGGGTGTGTATAATAGGCTCAATTTCATTGGATAGTAGTCGGAATGTTGTTAAAACATTCCCTTATCTGTCATAATAAAGCCATTTTAGCATATATGTTAAGGTGTAGGAAATTTTTTGAAATAATAGGTATGAAGTCATAACTAAAAAGGCTGGGTTTGTATATATATATTTCCAAATTTGGAACATTGTATTCTAACATATGAATTTTCGTATTTTCTCTGAATAAAAGTGATCAGATGCAGACAGAACTTGACAAAATAAGGATACCATCTAAATGTATTATAATGAATTTTTTAATCACAGATTTTTAAACTATAAACTATATGTTTTAAACACACATTTAAGGTCAGTGAAACAGGAAGTGCTTAACAAACACTTCCTGTGCCACAATTTTATGGCCAGCAATCAGTCTGGTATAAAAAGACCACTACTAACACCATAAAACCTTGATAAAGGTCTCTTTGTGACTGAAATGCGTCGACTGGTAAGCACAATTTCAGTTTCTATTGATCTAAAAACAATCTACACCATCATATCTTTCTTTTACAGAAGCATCATCCAGGGATTATAGCAAAATATTTGCCAAGAAGATAGAATTTTGGGTTGGAAAACGGCTAGCAAGTACTGACACTGCTATTCAGTATAAAACACTTGGAAAATCACCATAACTATTGCTGTTAGGATTCACAACACTTTAAGGATTATTGTTTTTTCTTAAAGAGACACACTACTTATTATAATTTTTTGTTGGATTATTTTTTCTATTAAGTTTTCACTGTTGGACTATTTTTTGGACTGTTATTTACATTTATATAAGTCACTATTTGAACACACCACAATGTTTTTGTTAATTTTTGTTTTTTCATTTTTCACAATCTTTGTTCTTAATTCACGTTTTTTGAAGATCAACCTAATTTTTTTGACCATTAATAAGTCTTGTACACTAATTTTTGCACACAACTTTTTTGATACACATTTTTTATATTGGCATATTTCTATCACAATATTTTTTACTTGACAATGCGTATGTGTTAAACACAGAGTTAAAGGTCTTACTCAGAGTCTTACACATTAGTTACTATTGGCAATATTTAGGAGCATTGCATAGAATCGAGAACATTATTGGTTAGATAATATTATATAACTGACTAATATATTTCACCTATTATGTGTATGTGGTAAACACAAAGTTGAATTTTTGTTGTGAGCCTTATACTTAATTTGGAATTTTTTATGATTATTTTTAAGAGCAATGTTTGCAAAATTTTAAATGCCATATCTGCTATCTAACTATTTATTTTAACTATTCATTTATCTATTATTGCTGTATAAATTTGTGTATGTGTATGTGGTAAACACAAAGTTGAATTCTGTTGTGAGCCTTATACTATATTTGGAATTTTTTAGGAATATTTTTAAGAGCAATGTTTGCAAAATTTTAAATGCTATATCCGTTACATAACTATTTGTTTTAACTATTCATTTAGCTACTATTGTTACATGGATCGATGTTTTTAACTTATTTGTGTACTCAATAAATTGTTTATTGTAATTGTTTGATAATATTGCTTTTGGTCCAGACCCAGCCTTCGTATAGTTGGCGCTTTGGTATACCTTATTAGTTTCAGCTTTCCATTTTGACAACTAGGTGTAAAATTATCAAAGCCAGAGTTCTTATTTAGTAGGCGCTAGGTGCACTCCACTATCGGTATTACGAGTCTTGAAATGACAGGCTCACCGCTCACTTTTTTGGCGAAACTCGGAAATACTGCAAATCCACTTACGTCAATTGCGTATTCTATATTTTCAATGGGACTTGCATAGCGCCGGTATTATGAGTCTGACCAAAAGTGAGCGGTAGACCCTCTCCTGTCAAGACTGGCACTGCATTTTAAAGTCAGTAGTTAAGAGTTTTACACTACAACGCCGTAGCATAAAACCCTTAACTAAAGTGCTAAAAAGTACACTAACACCCATAAACTACCTATTAACCCCTAAACCGAGGCCCCCTACATCGCAAACACTAAAATAAATATTTTAACCCCTAATCTGCCAAACCGGACAATGCCGCCACTATAATAAATATATTAACCCCTAAACTGCCGCACTCCCGCCTTCGCAAACACTAGTTAAATATTATTAACCCCTAATCTGCCGTCCCTAACATCGCCAACACCTACCTACATTTATTAACCCATAATCTGCCGCCCACAACATCGCTACCCCTAAACCTAAGTCTAACCCTACCCCTAACCCCCTAACTTAAATATAATTACAATAAATCTAAATAAAATTACTACAATTACCTAAATAATTGCTATTTAAAACTAAATACTTACCTATAAAATAAACCCTAAACTAACTACAATATAACTAATAGTTACATTGTAGCTATCTTAGGGTTTATTTTTATTTTACATGCAACTTTGTATTTTAACTAGGTAGAATAGTTATTAAATAGTTATTAACTATTTATTAACTACCTAGTTAAAATAAAGACAAATTTACCTGTAAAATAAAACCTAACTTAAGTTACACTAACACCTAACACTACACTATAATAAAATAAATTAACTAAATTAAATACAATTAATTACAATTAAATAAAATTATCTAAAGTACGAAAACAAACAAACACTAAATTACAGAAAATAATAAACAAATTACAAGATTTTTAAACTAGTTACACCTAATCAAAGCCCCCCAAAATAAAAAAGCCCTACCCTACACTAAATTACAAATAGCCCTTAAAAGGGCCTTTTGTGGGGCATTGCCCCAAAGTAATCAGCTCTTTTACCTGTAAAAAAAGTACAAATACCCCCCAACATTAAAACCCACCACCCAAACAACCAACCCTACTCTAAAACCCACCCAATCCCCCCTTAAAAAAACCTAACACTAACCCCTTGAAGATCACCCTATCATGAGACGTCTTCACCCAACCGGGCAGAAGTGGTCCTCCAGATGGGCAGAAGTCTTCATCCAAGCTGGGCAGAAGAGGTCCTCCAGACAGGCAGAAGTCTTCATCCAGACGGCATCTTCTATCTTCATCCATCGGCGCGGAGCGGGTCCATTTTCAAGACATCCAACGCGGAGCATCCTCTTCATCCAGAGTCTTCTTACTAAATGACGGTACCTTTAAGTGACGTCATCCAAGATGGCGTCCCTTCAATTCCGATTGGCTGATAGAATTCTATCAGCCAATCGGAATAAAGGTAGAAAAAATCCTATTGGCTGATGCAATCGGCCAATAGGATTGAAGTTCAATCCTATTGGCTTCAGACAATAGGATTTTTTTCTACCTTAATTCTTGGATGACGTCACTTAAAGGTACCGTCATTTAGTAAGAAGACTCCGGATGAAGAGGATGCTCTGCGTCGGTTGTCTTGAAGATGGACCCGCTCCGCGCCGGATGGATGAAGATAGAAGATGCCGTCTGGATGAAGACTTCTGCCCGTCTGGAGGACCTCTTCTGCCCGGCTTGGATGAAGACTTCTGCCCATCTAGAGGACCACTTCTGCCCAGATTGGGTGAAGACGTCTCACGGTAGGGTGATTTTCAAGGGGTTAGTGTTAGGTTTTTTTTTAAGGGGGGATTGGGTGGGTTTTAGAGTAGGGTTGGTAGTGTGGGTGGTGGGTTTTAATGTTGGGGGGTATTTGTACTTTTTTTTTTTTTTTTTACAGGTAAAAGAGCTGATTACTTTGGGGCAATGCCCCGCAAAAGGCGATTTTAAAGGTAGGGCTTTTTTCATTTTGGGGGGCCTTTTTATTTTGTTAGGGGGATTAGAGTAGGTGAAATTAGTTTAAAAATCGTGTAATTATTTTATTATTTTCTGTAATTTAGTGGGGGGGTTTGTACTTTAGATAATTTTATTAATTGTATTTAATTTAGTTATTTTTTTACTTCTAGTGTAGTGTTAGGTGTTAGTGTAACTTAAGTTAGGTTTTATTTTACAGGTAAAGTTGTCTTTATTTTAACTAGGTAGTTATTAAATAGTTAACTATTTAATAACTATTGTACCTAGTTAAAATAAATTCAAAGTTGCCTGTAAAATAAAAATAAACTCTAAGCTAGCTACAATGTAACTTATTAGTTATATTGTAGCTATCTTAGGGTTTATTTTATAGGTAAGTATTTAGTTTTAAATAGGAATTATTTAGGTAATTGTAGTAATTTTATTTAGATTTATTGTAATTATATTTAAGTTGGGGGGGGGTTAGGGTTAGACTTAGGTTTAGGGGTTAATAACTTTATTATAGTGGTGGCGACATTGTGGGCGGCAGATTAGGGGTTAATAAATGTAGTTAGGTTGCAGCGACATTGGGGGCAGCAGATTAGGGGTTAATAAATATAATGTAGGGTTCGGCGATGTTGGGGGCAGCAGATTAGGGATTCATAACTATAATGTAGGTGGCGGCGGTGTCCGGAGCGGCAGATTAGGGGTGAATAATATAATGCAGGTGTCAGCGATGTCGGGGGTGGCAGATTAGGGGTTAATAAGTGTAATATTAGGGGTGTTTAGACTTGGGGTTCATGTTAGGGTGTTAGGTGTAGATATAAAATGTATTTCCCCCATAAGAATCAATGGGGCTGCGTTGGGAGCTTTACGCTGATTTTTTGTTTCACCTGGCGCTCTCCCCCATTGATTCCTATGGGGAAATCATGCACAAGCACGTTTTACCAGCTCACCACTAACGTAAGCAGCGCTGGTATGGAGGTGAGATGTGGAGCAAAATTTTGCTCTTCGCTCACTTTTTTGCGGTTAACGCCAGGTTTCTGAAAACCCGTAATACCAGCGCTGTCTGTAAGTGACCGGTGAGCTTAAACTGTTCATTAGCACTGCACCCCTCCTAACACAAAACTCGTAATCTAGGGGTAAGTTAGAAGAACTAAGAACTAGAGCACTATTCTATAGGCACTGGGGGGAGGGCTGGGAGGCTAGAAAAAATCTTGCTAATTTAGTCAAACTAAAAAAAATAAATAGCTAAATTGAAGTACTTAAAATAGATGGCGTCAAATGTGGTAATATCCAAGATGTAAACAATTTCATAACTAATTACTTTAGACAAGTCTTCACTGCCACTACGATCAATCCCAATATTAAGCAAGATTTCTGGAACAAAATTCAAACCCCATGCATCTTTGAACAAGATTAATGCACCTATTTCTACAGAAGAAATTAGTAAGGCTATTAAGAACGCATCAATAAACAAAGCCCCAGGGCCTGACCAGATTCCAGTGGAAATGTACAAACTCCTGAATGAAGATATTATTCCCTCTTTATGATAAAGGAATTATGAATTCTAATTGTTTCACATCTTCCTTAGTCTCCCTAATATTGATGAAAGACAAAGATCCAGAGCAGATAGACTCATATAGACCTATATCCCTATTAAATGTGGCTTATAACTTACTGACCAGTATCATTGCACGCAGACTTAAATACATTATAGGCTCATAAATACATGAAGATCAGTCTGGGTTCATGTCAGGCAGGAATTCCACAAGCAACTTAAGGAAGCTTAAAATAGTCATAGAACACTATTTGCAAAAGATTCAAAAAGGGAAACCAAAGTTAAAATCGGATATGGCCATTATAGCAATAGATCCGGAAAAAGCTTTCAATACTGTTTCATAGGACCATCTACCTACTACTCTTGAGAAGTTTGGGCTTAAGGGTGCTTTTTTAAGGTTTATACAATGAATTTATAATAACCCTAAAACATCTTTTTTTGATTAATGAATAACTGAGTGATTATATTAGTCTTCAAAAGGGGACCAGGCAGTGCTGCCCCTATCTTTTCAATCTGGCAATAGAGCCTTTAGCAATATTTTTGAGGAAAGAGTTGGATGGTACACACATCGGTCAGGAGAAGGTTACTTTAGCTTTATATGCAGATGACTTATTATTATTTATTAGCGATACTCAAAGCAATATTCCAATCCTGGTACAAATCATGAAAGATTTCAGCTCTGGCTATAGATTTAATACTAACAAGTCTGAAATATTGTGGTTATACCATAACAAAAATAGTGTTAGGAAAGTACCGTTTAGGGAAGTCCATAATTATCAAGTATCTTGGTATTAAAATGAGTAGAAACTCAGATAAGTGGTACCTTCTGAATTATCCACAATTATTGACTAGGATCAAAAAAGATTTAGTGAACTGGGCTAAATTCCCACTCTCTTTGACCGGTAGAGTTAATTTTATCAATATGATGATCTTCCCTAAGATGTTATACCTTATGCAGAGCCTACCTTTATTTATCACGGGGAAGGATATTAATGCTTTCAAACAGATGTGCCTGAGGTTTTTGTGGAGTAAAAAGAGAAAAGCTATTGCATTAAATAAATTAACTCTTTTTAGAAACAGTGGGGGCTTGGCTCTCCCAGATATCGAATATTACAATTGGGTACATGTAGGAAAATTTGCACTCAAACTAAATACTATACATCATATATACTTGAATCATAACTACTGAAATCCAATTCCCTCAAAGCTCTATTACATTATGCCCCAAATAAAATGCCAGTAGAGTTAATAGGTTTAGCAAGTATAAAAAATATCATTCATGCACAACATTAAATATGTAAAATTTTGAGAATTAATGTTTCTCTTGTAAGGTGTATCCAGTCCACGGATCATCCATTACTTGTGGGATATTCTCCTTCCCAACAGGAAGTTGCAAGAGGACACCCACAGCAGAGCTGCTATATAGCTCCTCCCCTAACTGCCATACCCAGTCATTCTCTTGCAACTCTCAACAAAGATGGAGGTAGTAAGAGGAGAGTGGTAAAATATAGTTAGATTTTTCTTCAATCAAAAGTTTATTTTCAAATAGTACCGGAGTTGTACTATTTTATCTCAGGCAGTATTTAGAAGAAGAATCTGCCTGCGTTTTTTCTATGATCTTAGCAGCTTGTAACTAAGATCCACTGCTGTTCTCACATAGGTCTGAGGAGTGAGGTAACTTCAGAGGGAGAATGGCGTGCAGGTTATCCTGCTATTGAGGTATATGCAGTTTTAAGTTTTTCTAGGGACTAGAAAATGCTGCTGGTACCTGATGTAAGTTAAGCCTAAAAACAGTGATTTAATAGCGACTTGTATCAGGCTTACTACCAGAGATATATACTCTGATAATATGGCAATATAAAACGTTTGCTGGCATGTTTAATCGTTTTTATATATGCTTTGGTGATAAAACTTATTGGGGCCTAGTTTTTTCCACATGGCTGGCTTGATTTTTGCCTAGAAACAGTTTCCTGAGGCTTTCCACTGTTGTAGTATGAGTGGGAGGGGCCTATTTTAGCGCTTTTTTGTGCAGTTAAAATTACAGACAGAGACATTCAGCTTCCCTCAGCAGTCCCCTGCATGCTATAGGACAGTCGTTTATTAAGGAAGGTAGGGCCACAGCTGAGCTGTGGCAGTTGTTGTGACTGTTTAAAAAACGTTTATTTCGTTTTTTTTATCTGTTTTTTGCATTAAGGGGTTAATCATCCATTTGCAAGTGGGTGCAATGCTCTGCTAACCTATTACAAACACTGTAAAAATTTCGTTTGATTTACTGCCTTTTTTCAAATTTTGACAAAAACATAATTTATGTAAGAATTTACCTGATAAATTCATTTCTTTCATATTGGCAAGAGTCCATGAGCTAGTGACATATGGGATATACAATCCTACCAGGAGGGGCAAAGTTTCCCAAACCTCAAAATGCCTATAAATACACCCCTCACCACACCCACAATTCAGTTTAACGAATAGCCAAGCAGTGGGGTGAAAAGAAAGGAGTAGAAAGCATCAACAAAGGAAATTTGGAAATAATTGTGCTTTATACAAAAAATCATAACCGCCATAAAAAGGGTGGACCTCATGGACTCTTGCCAATATGAAAGAAATGAATTTATCAGGTAAATTCTTACATAAATTATGTTTTCTTTCATGTAATTGGCAAGAGTCCATGAGCTAGTGACATATGGGATATCAATACCCAAGATGTGGAGTCTTCCATTCAAGAGTCACTAGAGAGGGTGGGAATAAAACAAAAACAGCCATATTCCGCTGAGGAAATAATCCACAACCCAAAAATAAGTTTATTTTCACTTTTGAAAGAAAAAAACTTAAATCAAAAAGCAGAAGAATCAAACTGAAACAGCTGCCTGAAGAACTTTTCTAACAAAAACTGCTTCCGAAGAAGCAAATACATCAAAATGGTAGAATTTAGTAAATATATGCAAAGAGGACCAAGTGGCTGCTTTGCAAATCTGATCAACTGAAGCTTCATTCTTAAAAGCCCATGAAGTGGAGACTGATCTAGTAGAATGAGCTGTAATTCTCTGAGGCGGGGTTTGACCCGACTCCAAATAAGCTTGATGAATCAAAAGTTACAACCAAGAAGCCAAGGAAATAGCAGAAGCTTTCTGACCTTTCCTAGGACCAGAAAATAAAACAAATAGACTAGAAGTCTTCCTGAAATTTTTAGTAGCTTCCACATAATGGGGGGTAGTTATCAACGTGTCTATTTTACCTGTCTTCGCCGGCCCAATACGCCCGCCTAAGCTCGCCTCACATCGCCGCCGCGGACCTGCAAAAATTTGCCTAAGTTATCAAAAAAGCTGTCAAAAAGCCGCGCACCAAGTACGGGGCGATGAGCAGCGGACTGTGAGAGTTATTACTCATCCGATCTCGCTGCCCTTCGGCTTTTTTACAGCTTTCTTGCTAGCCTGTCACTAAGCTTCGGTTCCATTGCTGCTCGGCTGAGTGAAGACAACTCAAGGTAGGATGATCTTCAGGGGATGTTAGGTTATTTTAAGGGGGGTTTGGGTTAGATTAGGGGTATGTGGTTGGTGGGTTTTAATGTTGGGGGGGTTGTATTTTTCTTTTACAGGCAAAAGAGCTGAATTCTTTGGGGCATGCCCCACATATGGCCCTTTTAAGGGCTGGTAAGGTAAAAGAGCTTTGAACTTTTTTAATTTAGAATAGGGTAGGGCATTTTTTTATTTTGGGGGGGTTTGTTATTTTATTAGGGGGCTTAGATTAGGTGTAAGTAGCTTAAAATTGTTGTAATATTTTTTAAATGTTTGTAACCTATTTTTTTTATTTTTTGTAACTTAGATTTTTTTTTGTACTTTAGTTAGTTTATGTAATTGTATTTAATTGTAGTTATTTGTAGTTAATTTATTTAATTTATTTAATGATAGTGTAGTGTTAGGTTTAATTGTAACTTAGGTTAGGATTTATTTTACAGGTAATTTTGTATTTCTTTTAGCTAGGTAGTTATTAAATAGTTAATAACTATTTAATAACTATTCTAACTAGCTAAAATAAATACAAAGTTACTTGTAAAATAAATATAATTCCTAAAATAGCTACAATGTAATTATTAATTACATTGTAGCTATCTTATGGTTTATTTTACAGGTAAGTATTGAGTTTTAAATAGGAATAATTTATTTAAGTATAGTGTAGTGTTAGGTGTAATTGTAACTTAGGCTAGTTTTTATTTTACAGGTAAATTTCTCTTTATTTTAGCTAGGTAAGCTATTAAATAGTTAATAACTATTTAATAGCTATTGTACCTAGTTAAAATAATTTGAAAGTTACCTGTAAAATAAAAATAAATCCTAAGATAGCTACAATATAATTATTATTTATATTGTAGCTATATTAGGGTTTATTTTAAAGGTAAGTATTTATTTTTAAATAGGATTAATTTAGTTCATAATAGAAATATTATTTAGATTTATTTAATTAATATTTAAGTTAGGGGGGTGTTAGGGTTAGTGTTAGACTTAGATTTAGGGGTTAATAAATTTATTACAGTGGCGGCGGTGTAGTGGGGGGCAGGATAGGGGTTAATAAATGTATTATAGGTGGCGACAGTGTAGGGGGGGCAGATTAGGGGTTAATAAATTTAATATAGGTTGCGGCAGGGTCCGGGAGCGGCGGTTTAGGGGTTAATACATATATTATAGTTGCGGTGGGCTCCGGGAGCGGCGGTTTAGGGGTTAATACATATATTATAGTTGCGGTGGGCTCCGGGAGCGGCGGTTTACGGGTTAATACATATATTATAGTTGCGGTGGGCTCCGGGAGCGGCGGTTTAGGGGTTAATATGTATAGAGTAGCTTGCGGTGGGCTCCGGGAGCGGCGGTTTAGGGGTTAATACATATATTATAGTTGCGGTGGGCTCCGGGAGCGGCGGTTTAGGGGGTAATAACTTTATTTAGTTGCGGCGGTGTAGGGGGGACAGATTAGGGGTGTTTAGACTCGGGGTACATGTTAGGGTGTTAGGTGTAGACAGCTCCCATAGGAATCAATGGGATGTCTGGCAGCAGCGAACTTGTACTTTTGCTATGGTCAGCCTCCCATTGATTCCTATGGGATCCGCCGCCTCCAGGGTGGCGGATTGAAAACCAGGTACCCTGGGCCGGAAAAGTGCAGAGCGTACCTGCTAGTTTTTTGATAACTAGCAAAAGTAGTCAGATTGTGCCGCACTTGTGTGCGGAACATCTGGAGTGACGTAAGAATCGATCTGTGTCAGACTGAGTCCGGCGGATCGAAGTTTACGTCACAAAATTCTACTTTTGCCGGTCTCTAGCCTTTGATAACTAAGGCGAATCAGCCTCGCCACAAATACGCTGCGGAATTCCAGCATATTTGAGGTTGACGGCTTGATAACTAGGCCCCAATATTTCAAAGCTCTTACCACATCCAAAGAATGTAAGGATCTCTCCAAAGAATTCTTTGGATTAGGACATAAAGAAGGGACAACAATTTCTATATTAATGTTGTTAGAATTCACAACCTTAGGTAAAAATTGAAAAGAAGTCCGCAAAACTGCCTTATCCTGATGAAAAATCAGAAAAGGAGACTCACAAGAAAGAGCAGATAGCTCAGAAACTCTTCTAGCTGAAGAAATAGCCAAAAGGAACAACACTTTCCAAGAAAGTAGTTTAATGTCCAAAGAATGCATAGGTTCAAATGGAGGAGCCTGTAAAGCCCTCAGAACCAAATTAAGACTCCAAGGAGGAGAAATTGACTTAACGACAGGCTTAATACGAACTAAAGCCTGTACAAAACAGTGTATATCAGGAAGTATAGCAATCTTTCTGTGAAATAAAACAGAAAGAGTGGAGATTTGTCCTTTCAAGGAACTTGCAGACAAACCCTTATCCAAACCATCCTGAAGAAACTGCAAAATTCTAGGAATTTTAAAAGAATGCCAGGAGAATTTATGAGAAGAACACCATGAAATGTAAGTCTTCCAAACTCTATAATAAATCTTTCTAGAGACAGATTTACGAGCTTGTAACATAGTATTAACCACTGAATTAGAGAAACCTCTGACTTAGAACTAAGCGTTCAATTTCCATACCTTCAAATTTAATGATTTGAGATCCTGATGGAAAAACGGACCTTGAGATAGTAGGTCCGGCCGTAACGGAAGTGGCCAAGGCGGGCAACTGGACATCCGAACCAGATCTGCATACCAAAACTTGTGTGGCCATGCTGGAGCCACCAGCAACACAAAAGACTGTTCCATGATGATTTTGGAAATCACTCTTGGAAGGAGAACTAGAGGCGGGAAGATGTAAGCAGGTTGATAACACCAAGGAAGTGTCATTGCATCCACTGCTTCCGCCTGAACATCCCTGGACCTGGACAGGTATCTGGGAAGTTTCTTGTTTAGATGAGAGGCCATGAGATCTATCTCTGGAAGCCCCCACATCTGAACAATCTGAGAAAACACATCTGGATGGAGAGACCACTCCCCTGGATGTAAAGTCTGGCGGCTGAGATAATCCACCTCCCAATTGTCTACACCTGGGATATGCACCGCAGAGATTAGACAGGAGCTGGATTCCGCCCAAGCAAGTATCCAAGATACTTCCTTCAAAGTTTGGGGACTGTGAGTCCCACCCTGATGATTGACATAAGCCACAGTAGTGATATTGTCTGTCTGAAAACAAATGAATGGTTCTCTCTTTAGTAGAGACCAGAACTGAAGAGCCCTGAGAATTGCACGGAGTTCTAAAATATTTATTGGTAATCTCGCCTCTTGAGATTTCCAAACCCCTTGTGCTGTCAGAGACCCCCAAACAGCTCCCCAACCTGAAAGACTCGCATCTGTTGTGATCACAGTCCAGGTTGGGCGAACAAAAGAAGCCCCTTGAACCAAACGATGGTGATCTATCCACCATGTCAGAGAGTGTCGTACATTGGGATTCAAGGATATTAATTGTGATATCTTTGTATAATCCCTGCACCATTGATCCAGCATACAAAGCTGTAGAGGTCTCATGTGAAAACGAGCAAAGGGGATTGCGTCCGATGCTGCAGTCATGAGACCTAAAACTTCCATGCACATAGCCACTGAAGGGAATGACTGAGACTGAAAGAGCCGACATGCTGCGACCAATTTTAAACGTCTCTTGTCTGTTAGAGACAGTCATGGACACTGAATCTATCTGGAAGCCTAAAAAGGTGACCCTTGTCTGAGGAATCAAGAAACTTTTTGGTAAATTGATCCTCCAACCATGTTTCCGAAGAAACAACACTAGTTGATTCATGTGAGATTCTGCAGTATGTAAAGACTGAGCTAGTACCAAGATATCGTCCAAATAAGGAAACACCGCAATACCCTGTTCTCTTATTACAGATAGTAAGGCACCCAGAACCTTTGAAAAGTTTCTTGGAGCTGTTGCTAGGCCAAATGGAAGAGCAACAAATTGGTAATGCTTGTCTAGAAAAGAGAATCTCAGAAACTGATAGTGTTCTGGATGAATCGGAATATGAAGGTATGCATCCTGCAAGTCTATTGTGGACATATGTCCTTGCTGAACAAAAGGCAGAATAGTCCTTATAGTCACCATCTTGAAAGTTGGTACTCTTACATAACGATTCAAAATTTTCAGATCCAGAACTGGTCTGAACAAATTTTCTTTCTTTGGTACAATGAATAGGTTTGAATAAAACCCCAAACCTTGTTCCTGAGGAGGAACTGGCATGATTACCCCTGAAGACTCCAGGTCTGAAACACATTTCAGAAAAGCCTGAGCTTTTACTGGATTTACAGGGATGCGTGAGAGAAAAAATCGTCTCACAGGTCTTACTTTGATTCCTATTCGATACCCTTGAGAGACAATGCTCTGAATCCAATGATTTTGGACAGATTTTATCCAAAAATCCTTGAAAAACCTTAATCTGCCCCCTACCAGCTGAGCTGGAATGAGGGCCGCACCTTCATGCGGACTTAGGGGCAGACTTTGGTTTCCTAAATGGCTTGGATTTATTCCAATTTGAGGAAGGCTTCCAACTGGAAGCAGATTCCTTGGGAGGAGGATTGAGTTTTTGTTCCTTATTCTGACGAAAAGAACGAAAACGGTTAGAAGCCTTAGATTTACCCTTAGGTTTTTTATCCTGAGGCAAAAAAACTCCTTTTCCTCCAGTGATAGTTGAAATAATAGAATCCAACTGAGAACCAAATAAATTATTACCTGGGAAAGAAAGAGATAGTAATCTAGATTTAGATGTCATATCAGCATTCCAAGATTTAAGCCACAAAGCTCTTCTAGCTAATACAGCTAAAGACATGGATCTAACATCAATTTTGATAATATCAAAAATGTCATCACAAATAAAATGATTAGCATGTTGCAGTAAGCGAACAATGCTAGATATGTCAGAATCCAATTCATGTTGCGCTACATTTTCCAACCAAAAAGTTGATGCAGCCGCAACATCCCCCAAAGAAATAGCAGGTCTGAGAAGATGACCTGAATATAAATAGGAAGCTTGAATCTTATCTAAGGAAGGCCTATCTAAAGGAAGTGCTATCTTCCATAGGAATAGTGGTACGTTTAGCAAGAGTAGAAATAGCCCCATCAACTTTGGGGATTTTTTCCCAAAACTCTATAGATTTTGCTGGTAAAGGATACAATCTCTTAAACCTTGAAGAAGGAATAAAGGAAGTACCTGGCTTATTCCATTCCCTAGAAATCGTATCAGAAATAGCTTCAGGAATGGGAAAAACACCTGGGGAAACCACAGGAGGTTTAAAAACAGCATTTAAACGTTTATTAGACTGAACGTCAATAGGACTGGTTACCTCAATATCCAAAGTAATTAACACTTCTTTTAATAAAGAACGCATATACTCTATTTTAAATAAATAAGTAGATTTGTCAGTGTCAATATCTGAGGAAGGATCTTCTGTTTCAGATAGATCCTCATCAGAAGAGGATGAATTATTATGTTGTTGGTCATTTGAAATTTCATCAGCTAAATGAGAAGTTTTAAAAGACCTTTTACGTTTATTAGAAGGTGGAAATGCAGACAAAGCCTTCATAATAGATTCAGAAACTAATTCTTTAAAATTTACAGGTATATCATGCACATTAGAAGTTGAAGGAACTGCAACTGGCAATGTACTATTACTGATAGAAACACTATCTGCATGTAAAAGTTTATCATGACAACTATTACAAATGACATTCGGTGGAATAATTTCTACAATTTTACAACAAATGCACTTAGCTTTTGTAGAACCCATGTCAGGCAGCAATGTTCCAGCAGAAACTTCAGAGGCAGGATCAGATTGGGACATCTTGCTCAATGTAAGAGAAAAAACAACATATAAAGCAAAATTATCTATTTCCTTAAATGACAGAAGGAAATACATGAACCTGACTCATGGCAAATATAAGTACAATACATATATTTAGAACTTTATATAATTTGCATAAAGTGCCAAACCATAGCTGAGAGTGTCTTAAGTAAATGAAAACATACTTACCAAAAGACACCCATCCACACATAGAAGATAGCCAAACCAGTACTAAAACAGTTCTTAGTAGAGGTAATGGTAAATTTGAGAGTATATCGTCGATCTGAAAAGGGAGGTAGGAGATGAATCTCTACGACCGATAACAAAGAACCCATGAAAAAGACCCCCGTTAGAGAAATCATCGTATTCAATAGGTGATACTCCCTTCACGTCCCTCTGACATTCGCTGTACTCTGAGAGGAATCGGGCTTCAACAATGCTGGGAAGCGCATATCAACGTAGAAATCTTAGCACAAACATACTTCACCACCTCCATAGGAGGCAAAGTTTGTAAAACTGAATTGTGGGTGTGGTGAGGGGTATATTTATAGGCATTTTGAGGTTTGGGAAACTTTGCCCCTCCTGGTAGGATTGTATATCCCATATGTCACTAGCTCATGGACTCTTGCCAATTACATGAAAGAAATTTGTTTCTCTTAAAGGCACAGTACCGTTTTTTATATTTGCTTGTTAACTTGATTTAAAGTGTTTTCCAAGCTTGCTAGTCTCATTGCTAGTCTGTACAAACATGTCTGACATAGAGGAAACTCCTTGTTCATTATGTTTAAAAGCCATGGTGGAACCCCATATGAGAATGTGTACTAAATGTATTGATTTCACTTTAAACAATAAAGATCAGCTTTTGTCTTTAAAAAATTTATCACCAGAGGATTCTGACGAGGGGAACGTTATGCCGACTAACTCTCCCCACGTGTCAGACCCTTTGACTCCCGCTCAAGGGACTCATGCTCAAATGGCGCCAAGTACATCAAGGATGCCCATAGCGATTACTTTACAAGACATGGCGGCAGTCATGGATAATACACTGTCAGTGGTATTAGCCAGACTGCCTGAATTTAGAGGAAAGCGTGATAGCTCTGGTGTTAGGCGTAATATGTCTGATACTGCCTCACAATATGCAGAAGCTGAGGAAGGAGAGCTTCAGTCTGTGGGTGATATCTCTGACTCAGGGAAACCTGATTCTGATATTTCTACTTTTAAATTTAAGCTTGAGAACCTCCGTGTTTTGCTTAGGGAGGTTTTAGCTGCTCTAAATGACTGTGACACAATTGCAGTGCCAGAGAAATTGTGTAGACTGGATAAATACTTTGCAGTGCCGGTGTGTACTGATGTTTTTCAAATACCTAAAATTTTTAAAGAAATTATTAATAAAGAGTGGAATAGACCCGGAGTGCCGTTTTCCCCCCCTCCTATTTTTAGAAAAATGTTTCCCATAGACGCCACCACACGGCACTTATGGCAGATGGTCCCTAAGGTGGAGGGAGCAGTTTCTACTTTAGCAAAGTGTACTACTATCCCTGTTGAGGACAGTTGTGCTTTTTCAGATCCTATGGATAAAAAATTAGAGGGTTACCTTAAGAAAATGTTTATTCAACAGGGTTTTATCCTGCAGCCCCTTGCATGCATTGCTCCTGTCACTGCTGCTGCAGCGTTCTGGTTTGAGTCTCTGGTAGAGGCTTTACAGACAACGACTCTATTGGAGGACATACTTAACAAGCTTAGAGCACTTAAGCTAGCTAATTCTTTTGTTTCTGATGCCATTGTTCATCTGACTAAACTAACGGCTAAGAATTCTGGATTTGCCATCCAGGCGCGTAGGGCGCTATGGCTTAAATCTTGGTCAGCTGACGTGACTTCAAAGTCTAAACTACTTAACATTCCCTTCAAGGGGCAGACCCTATTCGGGCCTGGTTTGAAGGAAATTATTGCTGACATTACTGGAGGTAAAGGTCATGCCCTTCCTCAGGACAGGCCCAAATCAAGGGCCAAGCAGTCTAATTTTCGTGCCTTTCAAAACTTCAAGGCAAGTGCAGCATCAACTTCCTCTGCTACAAAACAAGAGGGAACTTTTGCTCAGTCCAAGACGGCCTGTAAACCTAACCAGTCCTGGAACAAAGGCAAGCAGGCCAAAAAGCCTGCTGCTGCCTCTAAGACAGCATGAAGGAATGGCCCCCTATGCGGTAACGGATCTAGTAGGGGGCAGACTTTCTCTCTTCGCCCAGGCGTGGGCAAGAGATGTTCAGGATCCCTGGGTGTTGGAGATTATATCTCAGGGGTATCTTCTGGACTTCAAGGCTTCTCCTCCACAAGGGAGATTTCACCTTTCACGATTATCTGTCAACCAGATAAAGAAAGAGGCATTCTTACACTGTGTGCAAGACCTCCTAGTTATGGGAGTAATCCATCCAGTTCCAAAGGAGGAACAGGGACAGGGATTTTACTCAAATCTGTTTGTGGTTCCTTAAAAAGAGGGAACCTTCAGACCAATCTTGGATCTAAAGATCTTAAACAAATTCCTCAGAGTTCCATCATTCAAAATGGAAACTATTCGGACCATCCTACCTATGATCCAGGAGGGTCAATATGTGACTACGGTGGATCTAAAGGATGCTTACCTTCGCATTCCGATACACAAAGATCATCATCGGTTCCTAAGGTTTGCCTTTCTGGACAGGCATTACCAGTTTGTGGATCTTCCCTTCGGGTTAGCTACAGCCCCAAGAATTTTTACAAAGGTTCTGGGGTCGCTTCTGGCAGTCCTAAGGCCGCGGGGCATAGCAGTGGCCCCTTATCTAGACGACATCCTGATACAGGCGTCAAATTTCCAAATTGCCAAGTCCCATACGGACATAGTTCTGGCATTTCTGAGGTTGCACAGGTGGAAAGTGAACGAGGAAAAGAGTTCTCTGTCCCTACTCACAAGAGTCTCCTTCCTAGGGACTCTGATAGATTCTGTAGAAATGAAAATTTACCTGACGGAGTCCAGGTTATCAAAACTTCTAAATTCTTGCCGTGTTCTCCATTCTATTCCGCGCCCTTCGGTAGCTCAGTGCATGGAGGTAATCGGCTTAATGGTAGCGGCAATGGACATAGTTCCGCTTGTGCGCCTACATCTCAGACCGCTGCAAATATGCATGCTCAGTCAGTGAAATGGGGATTACACAGATTTGTCCCCTCTACTAAATCTGGATCAAGAGACCAGAGATTCTCTTCTCTGGTGGCTATCTCGGGTCCATCTGTCCAAAGGTATGACCTTTCTCAGGCCAGATTGGACAATTGTAACGACAGATGCCAGCCTTCTAGGTTGGGGTGCAGTCTGGAATTCCCTGAAGGCTCAGGGATCGTGGACTCAGGAGGAGAAACTCCTCCCAGTAAATATTCTGGAATTGAGGGCAATATTCAATGCTCTTCAGGCTTGGCCTCAGTTAACAACCCTGAGGTTCATCAGATTTCAGTCGGACAACATCACGACTGTGGCTTACATCAACCATCAAGGGGGAACAAGGAGTTCCTTAGCGATGTTAGAAGTCTCCAAAATAATTTGATGGGTAGAGAAACACTCTTGCTACCTATCAGCGATCCATATCCCAGGTGTAGAGAACTGGGAGGCGGATTTTCTAAGTCGTCAGACTTTTCATCCGGGGGAGTGGGAACTCCATCCGGAGGTGTTTGCTCAATTGATTCCTCGTTGGGGCAAACCAGAACTGGATCTCATGGCGTCTCGCCAGAACACCAAGCTTCCTTATTACGGATCCAGGTCCAGGGACCCGGAAGCGACGCTGATAGATGCTCTAGCAGCGCCTTGGTCTTTCAACCTGGCTTATGTGTTTCCACTGTTTCCTCTGCTCCCTCGACTGATTGCCAAAATCAAGCAGGAGAGAGCATCGGTGATTTTGATACCTTAATACAGGCACAAAAGCCTGTTACCAGGAAAATCTACCATAAGATATGGCGTAAATATCTTTATTGGTGTGAATCCAAGGGCTACTCATGGAGTAAGGTCAGGATTCCCAGAAGGTTTGGAGAAAGGATTATCAGCTAGTTCTTTGAAGGGACAGATCTCTGCACTGTCTATTCTTTTGCACAAGCGTCTGGCGGATGTTCCAGACGTTCAGGCGTTGGTTAGAATCAAGCCTGTGTTTAAACCTGTTGCTCCCCCATGGAGCTTAAATTTGGTTCTTAAAGTTCTTCAAGGGGTTCCATTTGAACCTCTTCATTCCATAGATATCAAGCTTTTATCTTGGAAAGTTCTTTTTTTGATGGCCATTTCCTCGACTCGTAGAGTCTCCGAGTTATCTGCTTTACAATGTGATTCTCCTTATCTGATCTTCCATGCAGATAAGGTAGTTCTGCGTACAAAACCTGGGTTTTTGCCTAAGGTGGTATCTACTAAGAATATCAATCAAGAGATTGTTGTTCCATCATTGTGTCCTAATCCTTCTTCAAAGAAGGAACGTCTTTTACATAATCTGGACGTGGTTCGTGCTTTAAAGTTTTACTTACAAGCTACTAAAGATTTTCGTCAAACATCTGCTTTGTTTGTTGTTTACTCTGGACAGAGAAGAGGTCAAAAGGCTTCGGCAACCTCTCTTTCTTTTTGGCTAAGAAGCATAATGAGACTGCTGGACAGCAGCCTCCTGAAATGATTACAGCTCATTCTACTAGAGCTGTGGCTTCCACTTGGGCCTTTAAAAATGAGGCTTCTGTTGAACAGATTTGCAAGGCGGCGACTTGGTCTTCGCTTCATACTTTTTCCAAATTCTACAAATTTGATACTTTTGCTTTTTCGGAGGCTATTTTTGGGAGGTTTTACAGGCAGTGGTACCTTCCGTTTAAGTACCTGCCTTGTCCCTCCCTTCATCCGTGTACTTTAGCTTTGGTATTGGTATCCCACAAGTAATGGATGATCCGTGGACTGGATACACCTTACAAGAGAAAACACAATTTATGCTTACCTGATAAATTTATTTCTCTTGTGGTGTATCCAGTCCACGGCCCGCCCTGTCATTTTAAGGCAGGTCAAAATTTTAGATTAAACTACAGTCACCACTGCACCCTATGGTTTCTCCTTTCTCAGCTTGTTTCGGTTGAATGACTGGATATGGCAGTTAGGGGAGGAGCTATATAGCAGCTCTGCTGTGGGTGTCCTCTTGCAACTTCCTGTTGGGAAGGAGAATATCCCACAAGTAATGGATGATCCGTGGACTGGATACACCACAAGAGAAATAAATTTATCAGGTAAGCAGAAATTGTGTTTTCCTGCTGTCAGGGTATCTGTGAATGTCAGCAGATACTAAATATATATCTATCTATTATCTATCTATCTATCTATATATCATCTATCTATCTATTATCTATCTACTATCTATCTATAATCTATCTATCTATTATCTATCTATTATCTATCTATTATCTATTATCTATTATCTATCATCTATCTATTTATTATCTATCATCTATCTATCATCTATCTATCTATCATCTATCTATCATCTATCTATCATCTATCTATCATCTATCTAAGAATAAGAGCTACTGTAATTCTATTGGCTGATTAGAATAGCCAATAGAATTACAGTAGCTCTTATTCTATTGGCTAATCAAATCAGCCAATAGAATTACAGTAGCTCTTATTCTATTGGCTAATCAAATCAGCCAATAGAATTACAGTAGCTCTTATTCTATCGGCTAATCAAATCAGCCAATAGAATTACAGTAGCTCTTATTCTATTGGCTGATTTGAATTTGAAGGCTCAAATCAGCCAATTGGAATTCAAGGGATGCCATTTTTAAACTCGTACCTTGAATTCCTATTCAGTGTATGGCGGCGATCGTATGAAGAGGATCCTCCACGCTCCATGGCTCCGGTCTTCAGTTCCTGCATCGCCGGTCTTCAGTTCCAGAGAGGACGGTCTTCAGCTCCGCGGTCATCGGTCTTCAACTCCGTCCTCCTCTCCGCGCCGGCTGGTTCTTGGAAGAAGAAGAGATTGCCGCCTGGAAGAAGACTTCTCCGCCTGGAACAGGACCTTCTCTGCCGGTCTTCAGGACAGGTAAGGAGCACTTGGGGGTTAGACTTAGGTTTAGGGTGGGTTTTAGAGTAGGGGTGTGTGGGTGGTGGGTTGTAATGGGGGGGATGGTTCGTTGTTGTTTTTTTACAGGTAAAAGAGTTGATTACTTTGGGGCAATGCCCCACAAAAGGCCCTTTTAGGGGCTGGTAATAGAGCTGGTTATTTTTTGTAATTTAGTTTAGGGTAGGGACATTTTTTTATTTTGGGGGACTTTATTATTTTATTAGGGGGCTTAGATTAGGTGTAATTAGCTTAAAATTCTTGTAATTTTTTTTATTTTTTGAAATTTAGTGTGGTTTTTTTTTGTAATTTAGTTTAGTGTATTTAATTATATTTTAGTTGAGATAATTGTAGTTTATTTAATTAATTTATTGATAGTGTAGGTATATTTGTAACTTAGGTTAGGATTTATTTTACAGGTAAATTGGTAATTATTTTAACTAGGTAGCTATTAAATAGTTATTAACTATTTAATAGCTATTGTACCTAGTTAAAATAAATACCAAGTTACCTGTAAAATAAATATAAACCCTAAAATAGCTACAATGTAATTATTAATTATCTTAATGTTTATTTTATAGGTAAGTATTTAGTTTTAAATAGGAATATTTTAGTTAATAAGATTAATATTATTTAGATTTATTGCAATAATAATTAAGTTAGGGGTGTTAGGGTTAGATAGGGTTAATATAGTTAATATATATATATATATATATATATATATATATATATATATATATATATATATATATATATATATATATATATATATTAATATAATATAATATAATATAATAACTATATTAACCATAATATAATTAGGGTTAATATAGGTGGCGGCGGTGTAGGGGGATTAGATTAGTGGTTAATATATTTAATATAGGTGGCGGCGGTGTAGGGGGGTCAGATTAGGGGTTAATATATTTAATATAGGTGGCGGCGGTGTAGGGGGATTAGATTACATATAAAAGAGCTGATTACTTTGGGACAATGCCCTGCAAAAGGCCCTTTTAAGGGCTGGTAATAGAGCTGGTTACTTTGGGGCAATGCCCCGCAAAAGGCCCTTTTAAGGGCTGGTAATAGAACTGGTTACTTTGGGGCAATGTACCGCAAAAGGCCCTTTTCAGGGCTATTTGTAATTTAGTTTAGGGTAGGAACATTTTAGTATTTTAGGGGGTAATACTTTATTTATTATAGGTGGTGGCGGGTAAGGGGGATTAGATTAGGGGTTAATCATTTGAATATAAGTGGCGGCGGGGTAGGGGGATTAGATTAGGGGGTAATGTAGTTAAAATAGGTGGCGGCGGGGTAGGGGACTCACATTAGGGGTTAATAATTTTAATGTAGGTGGCGGCGGTGTAGGGGGATCACATTAGGGGGTTAGACATTTAATATAGGTGGCTGCGGTGTAGGTGGATTACATTAGAGGTTAATAATTTTAATATAGGTGGCGGCGGTGTAAGGGGGTCAGATTAGGGAGTAGTACATATAATGTAGGTGGCGGCGGGGTAGGGGGCTCACATTAGGGGGTAATATAGTTAAAATAGGTAGCGGTGGTGTAGGGGGTAATATAGTTAATGTAGCTGGCAGCGGGGTCCAGGAGCAGTGGTTTAGGGGTTAATATATTGTTAGGAGTGAGAGGGGGGATTGCGGATATAGGGGTATACATGTCGGGCTATGTTTGGGAGGCGTGTTAGACAGTTACGGGTGATTTTATAATTTAGTCAGTTTTTGTAGGCGGCAGTTTCTAAAGTGCCGTAAGTCACTGGCGACTCCAGAAATTTGTACTTACGCAGATTTCTGGACATCGCTAGTTTGTCCGACTTACTGCACTTTAGCATCTGACGGCGCCGTATATGTGATAGCTCAATGTGCGAGCTGAAACTACGGGCGGCGCAGGTTTCCATGCTTGCGCCGAAACCTGCACCGTATATCGGATTGCACCCTTGGTACGTGAATTGTGTCCCTGCATTCATCTGCTGCCAAAATATCTGTTTTCTGTGTTAATTGTTCTCAAAATCTCTCTTTTGGTATGTGTCTGTAGTCTGTGTAATAAGTTATGTATTTATTCTGCTGATATCTTGGGGTCAAGTTATGTAAGTGCGGACGGACATGATACGATGTAGCGTATCATGTCCTCCGCACATCAATAAATGCAGACAGCATATGCTGTCTTCATTATCATTGCACCAGCAGTTCTTGTGAACTGCTGGTGCAATGCCACCCCCTGAAGATTTGCGGGCAATCGGTGCTAGTAGGGGGTGTCAATCAACCCGATCCCATTTGATCGGGCTGATTGCTGTCCATCACCTCAGAGGTGGCGGACAAGTTAAGGAGCAGCGATCTTAGGACCGCTGCTTCTTAACTTCCGCTTCAGGCGAAACTGAAGCGGAGTGGGTCGGAAGCAGCATCTGCTGCTTTATAAATCGACCCCATAGTCTTTATCTATATGATGTTCAAACCTTGTCAATACTTGTTATAATTCCTACATTTTTTATTTCACTAATGGTATAACCACAGCTTTCCCCAAATTATGTTGTCTGGTATTTTTACTTATCTCACCCTGAATCAAACTTTTCCAATTGGCCTTTTGACTGTCTTTGATCATGTCATTATCTAATTTACTGCAATCAGCTGAATGCTGTGGCCTATTCACTGCTAAGGGGATGCAATGCAGGGGCTAGCAATAGTGTAACATCATCTGTTCACATCTCTTAAGTGAACATGTATAAGTGAGACATTAACAATTAGGTAAAATAATTACACAAGAATTGAACAAGGATTGGACAAGGGATAAGGCAAGTCCTGTTGTAACACTGTGTTTTATTCACTGTTTGCATATGGCTAGATTACAAGTTTTGTCAATAAAAACTTGCGGGGCTAACGCTCCTTTTTTTCCCAGCGCTTACTTTAAACAACGCTGGTATTACAAGTTTTCTGAATGGCTGCGTTAGCCTCAGAAAAGTGAGTGTTGAGCAAAATTTAGCTCCACTTCTACCTGTAATACCAGCGTTGCTTACGGTAGCGGTAAGCTGTAAAAACGTGCTCGTGCACGATTTCCCCATAGGATACAATGGGGCTGAGATGGCTGAAAAAAACCTAACACCTGCAAAAAAGCAGCGTTTAGCTCTTAACGCAGCCCCATTGTTTCCTACGGGGAAATTAATTTTATGTCTGCACCTAACACCCTAACTTGAAACCCGAGTCTAAACACCCCTAACCTTACACTTATTAACCTCTAATCTGCCGCCCCCAACATCGTTGCCACCTGCATTTTACAATTAACCCCTAATCTTCCGCTCCGTACACTGCCGCCACCTACATTATCAATGAAACCAACGTTGCCGCCACCTACCTACACTTATTAACCCCTAATCTGCCAACCGGACATCGCCGCCACTATAATAAACGTATTTACCCCTAAACCGCCGCACTCCCGCCTCGCAAACACTATAATACATTTTATTAACCCCTAATCTGCGCCCCCCCCAATGTCGCCGCCACCTACCTACAATTATTAACCCCTAATCTCCTGCCCCCAACGTCGCCGCTACTATAATAAAGTTATTAACCCCTAAACCTAAACCTAAGTCTAACCCTAACACCCCCCCTAAGTTAAATCTATTTTTAATAAATCTAAATAAAATTTCTAAAATTAAATAAATTAATCCTCATGCATCTCATCTCATGCCACTCTCCCTCTTGCTCATACTAACTGCTAGTGACATCTCCCCTAATCCTGGTCCCCCACAACTTCCTAGCCTTGCACATCCATGTGCCTTTCAATAGACTTTAAAAGCAAAACTCTGGTATCCTTAATCTCATTCCTCTTGCATCTAAAACCACCACCCCCTTCACTTGTGCACGCTGGAACTCTCACTCTGTTTGCAACAAGCTCACTTCTATCCATGACCTCTTTATCTCCCACTCTCTTAACCTTCTTACTCTTACAGAAACCTGGCTCTCTGCTTCAGACACAGCATCCACTGCTGCACTGTCACATGGGGGTCTCCATTTCAGCCACACTCCTGGGTCCGGCAATAGACAAGGAGGTGGTGTTGGTATTTTACTTTCCTCTCATTGCACCTTTTAACAAATACAGCCTTTCTCTTCCCTCACATTTTCTTTATTTGAAGAATACATGATTCATTTATTTTCTCCCCTCTATATGTGTTGCAGCCATATATATTCCCCCCCCCCCCCAGGCTCCCCAACTCAATTTTTTGATCACTTTGCTGCCTGGCTTCCTTATTTCCTTTCCTCAGACACCCCTGCCCTCATTCTTGGTGACTTTAACATCCCTCTTGACAATCCCACTGCCTCCTCTGCAAAACAACTTCTGCAACTCACTTCCTCTTTCGGCTTGTCACAATGGACTGACTCTCCCATTCACAAAGATGGTCACTCCCTTGATCTGATTTTCAGCTATCAATGCACTTTTTTCACAAACTTCCCTTTACCTCTTTCTGACAACCATCTCTTAACTTGCAATCTCACTTCCCTCCCTACAACCCCCTCTTCCTCTACCCCTCACATCAAACTTCACAGAAGCACTAAGTCATTAGATCAGCAACAGCTTGCTAGCTCTCTAGAAACTCTCCTCTCTTCCATCACCTCCTTTTCCTGCCCTGGCCAATCTATCTGCTACTATAACTCCCCCCTTACATCGGTCATTGACACTCTGGCCCATCTTACCATAGCTCAGAAACCCCACTCTCTTCCTCAGCCCTGGCATACTCCTCTGACACGGTACCTACGCAGATGTTCCCGTACTGCTGACTGACACTGAAGGAAATCTCGGAGTTCAGCTGACTTTCCTCATTACAAGTTCATCCTGAACTCCTTCTATTCTGACCTTAATCTTTATAAGCAACAATACTTCTCTAATTTCATCTCTACTTTTTCCTCTAACTCCACATTCAGCTTTCTTCTCTGCCCATCCCCACCTCCTAATACAACTCTCTCAGCTCAAGATTTTGCAAGCCACTTCAATAACAAAATTGACTCCATCAGAAATTAAATCAGCTCCCAAGATACTACAAATCTCCCACCCCTCAAAAGCTCACAATCATCCAAAACCCAAATACCCATACATTTAGCTCTTTGCCCCTGTTACAGAGGAAGAAGTTTCTGCCCTTATACTGTCCTCCCACCTTACTACCTGTCCCTTCGACCCCATTCCCTCACAGCTACTCCCCTCCCTCTCTTCTACCCTCACCCCCATACTGACACACATTTTCAACCTCTCCCTCAGCACTGGTATATTTCCCTCATCTCTAAAACATGCACTGGTCAAACCTATCCTCAAAAAACCTTCCCCCGATCAAACCTCCCCATCAAACTACCATCCTATTTCCCTACTCCCTCTTGCCTCAAAGCTAGTATATGCACGTCATTCCCATTTCCTTACACTAAACTCTCTTCTTGACCCACTGCAATCTGGATTTCGTCCCCATCACTCCACAGAGACAGCAATTGTCAAGGTTACCAATGACCTACTTACGTCAAAATCCAAAGGCCACTTCTCTCTGCTTATCCTCCTTGATCTGTCTGAAACCTTTGACACTGCTGACCACCCTCTTTTGCTCCAAACCCTCCAATACTTCGGCATCTGTGACACAGCACTCCCGTAGTTCTCTTCCTATCTATCTAACCGTACGTTTAGTGTAGCCTTCTCTGCCTTCTCTAGTACTTTCTGTTGGGATACCTCAAGGCTCTATCCTCAGTCCTCTTCTCTTTTAAATCTACACATCATCATTAGGTTCCTTTATAATGTCCCACGGGTTTCAATATCATTTGTATGCCGATGACACCCAAATCTACCTCTCTGCACCAGACCTACCTCCTTCCTTACTAACCTGTGTCACTAACTGTCTTTCTCATATCTCAACTTGGATGTCCTCTCACTACCTTAAGCTAAATCTCTCCAAAACTGAACTCCTTATTTTTTCCGTTTCTTCCAAAATCCCCCCCAATTTTCCATAACTGTTGATAATTCCATCATTACCCCTACCCCGCATTCCCGATGTTTTGGGATCACACGTGACTTAGACATTTCTTTCACTCCTCACATTCAGTCCTTGGCTAAAGCCTGCCGCTTCCACCTTAAAAAATCTCTATAATTAGACATTTCCTTACACAAGACACAACTAAGATTTTAATCCATTCTCTCATCCTTTCCCGTCTCTACTACTGCAACTCCGTCCTCCGTCCTTCCGCCTAGCTCCTTTACAATCCATAATGAATGCCTATGCCAGGCTCATCTTCCTTACACGTCGCGCTTCATCTGCTGCACCTCTCTGCTAATCCCTTCACTGTCTTCCTCTTACCTATAGGATTAAACACAAAATCCTAACTCTGACATACAAAGCCCTCAACTGCACTGCTCCCCCCTACATTTCATACCTTGTCTCCAGATAATCCCCCTCCCGTCCCCTTCGCTCTGCTCACAATCTCCTACTTTCCTCCTCTCTTGTTACTTCCTCCCATTCCCATTTACAGGACTTCTCCAGGCTGGCCCCCATCTTGTGGAACTCCCTGCCTCGCTCGACAAGACTCTTCCTTAGTTTTAACAGCTTCAAGCTCTCCCTAAAGACTGTACTATTCAGGGATGCAAACAACCAACACTAACCTTTTCTAACTCCATTGCTTTCCCCTTGAACACCTTAGAATGTAAGCCTATCAGCCCAGCTGTTTGCAGATTGCCTTCATAAGAGCCGACTACAACAGTGCAACTCTCGGCAGGGCCCTCTACCCATTTGATCCCTATAAATGTTATTCTGTATACCAACTATTTTTAAAGCACTGCAGAATCTGTTGGCACTTTACAAATGATAATAATAATAATAATAATAATAATAGTTTAAAGATGGTCGGATCTGGGATAGGGCTACTAAAGGAAACAGATTTATATTGTCAGAAATGATTACTGTTCCTCTACAACAATACCCTCATGAGGTGTACTGCTATTTCCGTGTGTGCATGAATTTTAAGATAAAATATAAAATCTCAGCAATCTGAATGTAAGAATACAGATTTATGTCTGCTTTTTTCTGTTATTTAATCTGATTATTTACACAGCTCAATTGTACATTCTCTGTATTCCCTTTGTTATTTTGCCTTGCATGGTGCCAATTTTATAATTTGGATACCTTGCCGAAGTTAAACAAGTATCTATATACCAATACCTACATGAGGTGCACTGTTTCTGTGAATGTAAGAATACAATTATATGCCTAATTCTATTCTGTTGTTTAATTTGATTTTATATACGGCTTACTTGTATAATGTGTGTATTCTTCTTGCTGTTTTGCCTTGCAAGGCGCCATTTCTGTATCTCAAATACTTTGCTGAATATAAATATTTTAAAAAAAGAGTGGGTAAATGAGCAATTAATGAGATCAATAATGCAGATAGCATGTCTGTTCTACACGCAACAAAGTATCAAACTAGTATCCAAATACTGCGCACTGAAACAATTCATCCCATGCCAGCATATAAAAGTCCAAAGTTGAATGTGTCCATTAAAAACACAAAATGTAATCCAAGCAGCACATATAAAACAATGTAAAACCAAGTAAGCAGCAGAGACAGGGAATCACATGCAGACACGTTTCGTGCCCATGCGTACTTGTTCACTGCATTCATTTTTCTCTACCAGGGCATAATGCCAATGTGGAACGAGTATTTTTTATTAATTAATGCACAGTGAACTGATGAAAGAAACAGATTAATTCCGGCATCCATTAGGGCAATCATTGCTATTAAGTACATTATGGAACATGTAAGTTGCATGGAATTCTATAACCTAATATCTAGTGAAGAAAAAAGAAACTTACTTGTGAATGTACAGGCATCAGAATAATACAGTTGGTATAATAAGAAAATGTTTAAAGTTATCGCTTGTGCAGTCATAACTCAAATGGTTGTAAAAACAGACATACATGGCTTTGCCATTGTTTTTTGCTAATTAGAAGGCAGCTAATTGCAGCTCCCCCCTCCACCACTGGGCAACCCACCCGCCTTCCCTCCCACACCTTCTACCAAACCCAAATCACTGTCTGTAATGTTCTGGCAAACTGCCTTCATATGTTAACAGAGCACCCATCAAGCTTTGTTAACATATGAAGGAAGAAGCTGGAAGCCCAGGACCAGCAAGTGCCTGTGCTTACAACATGCGGAATATAGATCTATGTTATGTTGTAAAATGTGCTATGTACCGTGTGATTAAGATCTACGTCTGAATGACTTAAGGGGTAAAAGCAACACAGAGATCAACTCCATGTACAGGAGCAAATTTTCAAAGTTTACAGGAAAGCTGTTTGCTAGCTCTGTGTACAAAGATAAACTACAAGAAGGCGGATTTGCATACCGGGGCACCGGGAGATTCTCCAGTGGTCATGTGGGCCTAATTCTAGTATTGTGTAAGTAAGCACCACTGCAACATTAAAAATGGGTTATGTGCATTATATACACATGATGGAATATAGGGGCTGAGATCACAAACTGTACATAAGATTTCTTAAAAGAGACAGGGAATTCAGCATTTTTTTATCCAAAATAAATTTAGAAAATTGATTACATTAGTAAAAATTCAAATATTACACATTCAGGAATCTACATTCCCTCTCTCTAAATATTAAAACCCACAACTGGATCCTATTAGCACAAAAGTCTATAATATGTAGTCATCTGTAAAAGAAGATAGTCAAAGAATCATCGCACAAATAGTAAATGAGTCCATCAACAGCTCAGTACATATTATAGCAATTTTTAAGGAGCAGCAAAAGCCAGCTTAGTATGCCAAGTAAATCTCCATTCCATATAAAAAGTTATCACTGTCACATATTTTCTCGAGACTGTATATAGTAAGAAAAACAGCCGATTAAATGACAGAGTGGTTGGATAAACAAAGGATGAAAAACTATAGTGATATTAAAGGAATATTAAACTGTATGAGATTGCAATACACAATGTTTGTTTAAAGGGAGATGAAACATGGTTCAGAGAGAGCATAACATTATAAAAACAACTTTCCTATGTTCTTCTATTATCAAATTAGCTTAATCCTCTAGCTATCCTTTGTTGAAGGATCAGCAATGCACTACTAGGAACTTGCTAAACACAGCTGGTGAGCCAATGACAAGAGTCATATTTGTGCAGCCACCAATCAGCAGCTAGCTCCCGGTAATTCATTGTTCCTGCTGAGGCTACCTAAGTATGCTTTTCAACAAAGGATACCCAGAAAATTAAACAACGTAGATAATGGAAGAAAATTGGAAAGTTGTTTAAAATTCCATGTTCTGTATGCTTATAACATTTTTATTTTTACTTATTGCAATATTATTTTATTAATTGTTTTGTCCCCATTTCCTGTAATTTAACGCTAAATTTGTTGGTTTTCTAAATTAAATTGAGTTTTGACGAAGTAATAGGTGCAGTAAACTAAACCTTTGCACTTACATCTGCAAACAACTAATAAACTACTCATTATTCTAGCATGAGTTTACTGTTTTAATATCCCTGAGCTGACCAGTAAGGGGGTTATGTGTATAATGTGTACAGTGTATACTGGATAAATGCCTGAAAACTGGCAACAAACATGCTGTAATATATAACGCTAAGAAGAATCTATACATTCATAATGAACAAGCTTTGCTGTAAAAATCCCAAGTTTGCCAAAAGAGAAGTAAAACTGAATCTGATTGAAATTTCTGCAGAAGGAAATATGAAGAGGAACAGTTCACAGCCACACGACCAAAGGGTCTGGCATTCATGGTAACTTCCTGTATATTCCTCAAATATAGACTAAAACTTTGTAGTTTGGACTAGAGGCAACTGTAAGAGATGTGATGTGAGGAAAGTCTTTTTTAAAATATGACAAAATCTGAAGAGAACAATGATTTATTTATGGCCATAAAAAGTAAAAAAAAAAAAGGAAAAAGTTTAGAAGTATGCAGAAAAGGGAAAAATACTTAACTGAAGATGACTCTGAATGTAGGACACTCTGAGACCATTGTTTTTCAATGAATTATTTAGGGGAAAATTCTGATGGCTGTAAGGAAAGCATGGATACATTCAGTCTAATTTCTGCAGCTGTTTACTATCCCTATTCTTATGGGTATCTATGTTTAGGTTAAGGAGAATAAAGTGCGATCCGTCTCCTACATGAAGCATTTGAAGCTTTATTGCCAATCTAGGGCTAGATTACGAGTGGTGCGCTAACAAATGCACGTAAGCGATATCTGGTTTATTGCGGGTGTTTGTGCGTGGCAGAAGTAACGCGCGTATTACAAGTTGAAAGTAAACTACTTTGCTCTAGTGCAATTTAATTTAACGTGCATCTGGTTAGCGTGACTTCAGAGCTCTGGTCAACTGTTACACTTCAATAAAACTTTGCACAAAAAACATCAAAATATATTTAAAAGCACAGCTAGACTCATAATAACACCATCTAATACAATTTGTTTGATTTTTTTTTTTTCAAACAAAAATAATAAGGGCTCAAAGGAATGAGGTCTCGGGTGGTAAAAAAAAGGTCTGCAAAGGGCTTTAACCTAGAGATACTGTGGCATATTTATCAAGCTCCGAATGGAGCTTGACGCCCCGTGTTTCTGGCGAGTCTGCAGGCTCGCCAGAAACAGCAGTTATGAAGCAGCGGTCACAAAGACCACTGCTCCATAACCTGTCCGCCTGCTCTGAGCAGGCGGACAGACATCGCCGGAAATCAACCCGATCGAGTATGATCGGGTTGATTGACACCCCCCTTGCTGGCGGCTTATTTTCCACGAGTCTGCAGGGGGCGGCGTTGCACCAGCAGCTCTTGTGAGCTGCTGGTGCAATGCTGAATACGGCGAGCGTATTGCTCGCCGTATTCAGTGAGGTCTGTCGGGCCTTATCCGCACTGTCGGATCAGGTCCGACAGACCTTGATAAATATGGGCCACTGTACACATAGAGCTTGATAAATATGGGCCACTGTACATATACATGTCTAAATGTATATATATGTGTGTGTTTACAGATATATTTATGTATTTATTTATGTATTTATATGTTTTACTGTGTATTTACTGTACTTATTTCACATTCCAATGTTCTTCGCTTACAGGATAATGTCCTTTTTATTCTTAAATGCATATTTCTTTATATATATGTGTATATACCTATACCTGCATATCTATTCCTATAGATAGATAGGTATAGATATGTATTTTACATGAATAGTTTCATATATATATATAGAGATATATATTTAATAATAAAGTTTACATTATTTTCTATTTGGAGAACATAGGAATGTAAAAAAGTGTTTAACTGTGTATTTACTGTTAATATTTCACATTCCAATGTTCTTCACATAGCAGAATATGTTTTATGTATGTATATATTTCTGTATATATCTGTATATATCTTTACCTATATATAATCATATAGATAAATTGGTAAAATTATGTAGGGAGCTGCTGTGGCTAGGGAAATAGCAAACAGAGGCACAGTATCCTGCTGAATGCAAGCATCAGGAGAAAAAAAGGAGCAATGTGTCAATTAACAGATGAATGATAGGAGGCTGACAAAACAGGCAAATTATAAAATAAAAGGTTTAAAATGGGGCTTGTGTTAGATCCTACACATCAGACTGCATTTTAAGGGTTTATGGGTTTTTATGCATTCAGAAAATGTGATTGTTAAAACTAGACGTGCAACGCTAAAAAATTAGTTTAGTTTTGATTTTATTAGTTAAATAAATAACTTACGGCTAGATTACGAGTATTGCGGTAAACTGAAAAAGCAGTGTTAACAGGTCCTAACGCTGCTTTTTCACTACCGCTGGTATTACGAGTCTTGCAGGTTTAGGGGCACCGCACACTTTTTTGGCCTTACCGCAAACCGACTTACGTATACTTCGTAAACCCTTTTTTCTATGGGACTTCCATAGCGCCGGTATTACGAGTCTGTCCTGGGAGGCCAAAAAGTGAACGGTACATCCTACCCTGTCAAGATCCCTAATGCATTTTAAAGTCAGTAGTTATGAGTTTTACACTACAACGCCGTAGCTTAAAACTCATAACTAAAGTGCTAAAAAGTACACTAACACCCATAAACTGCCTATTAACCCCTAACCGAGGCCATCCCACATCGCAAACACTATAATAAAATTTTTAACCCCTAATCTGCCGCTCCGGACATCGCCGCCACTAAAATAAACATATTAACCCCCAAACCACTGCACTCCCGCCTTGCAAACACTAGTTAAATCTTATTATCCCCTAATCTTCTGCCCCTAACACCGCCGCCACCTACATTATATTTATTAACCCCTAATCTGCCGCCCCCAACGTCGCTGCCACTATATTAAATATATTAACCCCTAAACCTAAATCTAGCCCTAACACCCCCTAACTTAAATATAATTTAAATCCCACATCGCAAACACTATAATAAAATTTTTAACCCCTAATCTGCCGCTTCGGACATCGCCGCCACTAAAATAAACATATTAACCCCCAAACCGCCGCACTCCAGCCTTGCAAACACTAGTTAAATCTTATTATCCCCTAATCTTCCGCCCCTAACATCGCCGCCACCTACATTATATTTATTAACCCCTAATCTGCCGCCCCCAACGTCGCTGCCACTATATTAAATATATTAACCCCTAAACCTAAATCTAGCCCTAACACCCCCTAACTTAAATATAATTTAAATAAATCTAAATAAAATGACTATCATTAACTACATTATTCCTATTTAAACTAAATACTTAGTGAGAAAAGAGAGCTAATCAAGTATGTGTCCGCTCAACTAAATACAGCTTAATAATAATGTTGATGAAGACTTTAAATGATCTCTTCCAAACAGTTCAAGTTCTTGATTTTAAATATGAGAACAAAACACACAAAAGATAGATGATCTCTTCCAAACAGTTCAAGTTCTTGATTTTAAATATGAGAACAAAACACACAAAAGATAGATGTCCTCTTACCGGAGATTACCTCAATCATATGAGGTAATGTGTGATCACGTAGCTGTTGTTATCAGCGGATAATCCGTGGTTTCATTCGCGTCACTGTTAGTGCTTTTTTTCCTTCGATGCAGCCTTGTGTATGGTACTTGACTGAACGAAACTTCCAGGATCTTTGACTGGAGTCTTGGTGTCTCTTGAAGGTATGGTATTTATGCCTGAAGTCTTCTATTCCCCGATGTCTCAGCAGAGTATGTTGGAAAGAATAAGAGAGTACATAGCATAATACTGTTTTAAAACAAACTTTTATTTACAATCACAATAAGAAATGCACTCACATGAGGAACCCTCAATCAAGTATGAGGTAAGTATAGGCACATCAGTGTATGTGAACACTTGGGAAATAAAAGCTTCTGTAGGATTCCGTCAGATGGGAGAATCACTTAGTATTGCTGAGCACAATAAATGGTTGCCAAATAAGTTATTGTTCTAATGTCCATTCAAAAATAATGCAATAAAATATTGCAATAAAAATAGTTACTTTGTGTCGAGGTGCAGCTAAGTGGTTTTTTAAAAGTAACTACACAATGTCAGTGATCCTTGGTATTTGTACAGTAGAATTAATCTCTGATAATGCCTTCCACAAGGTTTAAACCCCACAAAAATATCACAGAAATACCAGAACAAGGTGTACTTGATTGGACTTATCTCACCTGGGGATATGGTAAGTGTATAGGAGAAAAAAAAACTTATATATGTTTTTTTTAAAAAGCTTGATAATTTATACCTAATAAGGACAAACAAGCTGGTACCCGGTTGGGTTAAAAACAAAACTAAGGACCCTCAAGTGGAAATTTAATGCTGAGTGAGGACCGACTGTCTGCAGCTAGTCGGTACTGGTTGTCAATTTGCAGCATAGAAATACGGGTCCTATAGGGAGCTGAAATTCCGCCGCAAGAAGTTAAGTGCGTGGGAGCGGTTAATCACGGCAGCCGGTCATACTTCAAATAAGCCAGAAAAAACTGTACTGTCACACCTGGAGAGCCTTACGCGTTTCGAAGTTTCAAGGTACTTCGAAACGCCTCTGACGAAGAAGTACCTTGAAACTTCGAAACGCGTAAGGCTCTCCAGGTGTGACAGTACAGTTTCTTCTGGCATATTTGAAGTATGACCGGCTGCCGTGATTAACCGCTCCCACGCACTTAACTGATTGCGTCGGAATTTCAGCTCCCTATAGGACCCGTATTTCTATGCTGCAAATTGACAACCAGTACCGACTAGCTGCAGACAGTCGGTCCTCACTCAGCATTAAATTTCCACTTGAGGGTCCTTAGTTTTGTTTTTAACCCAACCGGGTACCAGCTTGTTTGTCCTTATTAGGTATAAATTATCAAGCTTTTTAAAAAAACATATATACGTTTTTTTTTCTCCTATACACTTACCATATCCCCAGGTGAGATAAGTCCAATCAACTACACCTGGGTCTGGTATTTCTGTGATATTTTTGTGGGGTTTAAACCTTGTGGAAGGCATTATCAGAGATTAATTCTACTGTACAAATACCAAGGATCACTGACATTGTGTAGTTACTTTTAAAAAAACCCACTTAGCTGCACCTCGACACAAAGTAACTATTTTTATTGCATTATTTTATTGCATTATTTTTGAATGGACATTAGAACAATAACTTATTTGGCAACCATTTATTGTGCTCAGCAATTCTAAGTGATTCTCCCATCTGACGGAATCCTACAGAAGCTTTTATTTCCCAAGTGTTCACATACACTGATGTGCCTATACTTACCTCATTCTTGATTGAGGGTTCCTCATGTGAGTGCATTTCTTATTGTGATTGTAAATAAAAGTTTGTTTTAAAACAGTATTATGCTATGTACTCTCTTATTCTTTCCAACATACTCTGCTGAGACATCGGGGAATAGAAGACTTCAGGCATAAATACCATACCTTCAAGAGACACCAAGAATCCAGTCAAAGATCCTGGAAGTTTCGTTCAGTCAAGTACCATACACAAGGCTGCATTGAAGGAAAAAAAGCACTAACAGTGACGCGAATGAAACCACCGATTATCCGCTGATAACAACAGCTACGTGATCACACATTACCTCATATGATTGAGGTAATCTCTGGAAAGAGGACATCTATCTTTTGTGTGTTTTGTTCTCATATTTAAAATCAAGAACTTGAACTGTATGGAAGAGATCATCTATCTTTTGTGTGTTTTGTTCTCATATTTAAATTAAAATCAAGAACTTGAACTGTTTGGAAGAGATCATTTAAAGTCTTCATCAACATTATTATTAAGCTGTATTTAGTTGCGCGGAAACATACTTGATTAGCTCTCTTTTCTCACTACTTTTACAAGTGTCAGGGGTACACTGAAATCTTGTCTTCACGCTGCACTATTACTCTCATCAATATTATTTGATGTACATAGACTTACTTTGCATTACCTTGATATTAGCTAACCTATATACCACCTCTCGTGTGCATAGACACAGGCATACAGTTCTATAACACACAACACCACTCCATTTAGTACGAGTCAAACGTGATATTGAGATCCAATTTGAGAGCTGGTACTTTATCTTTACTTATAAAAACGAAATACTTACCTATAAAATAAACCCTAAGCTAGCTACAATATAACTAATAGTTACATTGTATTTAGCTTAGGGTTTATTTTTATTTTACAGACAATTTTGTATTTATTTTAACTAGGTAGAATAGTTATTAAATAGTTATTAACTATTTAATAACTACCTAACTAAAATAAATACAAAGTTACCTGTAAAATAAAACCTAACCTAAGTTACACTAACACCTAACACTACACTAAAATTAAATAAATTACCTACATTAAATACAATTAAATAAATTAAATTAGCTAAATCACAAAAAAACAAACACTAAATTACAGAAAATATAAAACAAATTACAGATCTTTAAACTAATTACACCTAATCTAATAGCCCTATCAAAATAAAAAAGCCCCCCCAAAAAAAAAAAACCCTAGCCTAAACTAAACTACCAATAGCCTTAAAAGGGCCTTTTGCAGGGCATTGCCCCAAAGAAATCAGCTCTTTTTCCTGTAAAAAAAAATACAAACACCCGCCAACAGTAAAACCCACCACCCACAAAACCAACCCCCCAAATAAAATAGTAACTAAAAAACCTAAGCTCTCCTTTTCCCTGAAAAGGGCATTTGGATGGACATTGCCCTTACAAGGGCATTTAGCTCTTTTGCAGGCCCAAAGCCGTAACCTAAAAAATAAACCCACCCAATACACCCTTAAAAAAATCCTAACACTAACCCCCGAAGATACACTTACCGGCAGAAGTCTTCATCCAAGCGGCAAGATGTCCTTAACAAAGCCGGCAGAAGTGGTCCTCCAGACGGGCAGAAGTGGTCCTCCAGATGGCATCTTCTATCTTCATCCTTCCGGCGCGGAGCGGGTCCATCTTCAAGACATCCGACGTGGAGCATCCTCTTCCAACGAAGTCTTCTTGCTGAATGAATATCTCTTTAAGTGATGTCATCCAAGATGGCATCCCTTAGATTCCGATTGGCTGATAGAATTCTATCAGCCAATCGGAATTAAGGTAGAAAAAATCCTATTGGCTGATTGGATCAGCCAATAGGATTGAGCTTGCATTCCATTGGCTGATTGGAACAGTCAATAGAATGCAAGCTCAATCCTATTGGCTGATTGGATCAGCCAATAGGATTTTTTCTACCTTAATTCCGATTGGCTGATAGAATTCTATCAGCCAATCGGAATCTAAGGGATGCCATCTTGGATGACGTCACTTAAAGAGATATTAATACAGCAAGAAGACTTCGTTGGAAGAGGATGCTCCGCTTCGGATGTCTTGAAGATGGAGCCGCTCCGCGCTAGAAGGATGAAGATAGAAGATGCCGTCTGGATGAAGACTTCTGCCCATCTGGATGACCACTTCTGCCCGTCTAGAGGACCACTTCTGCCCGTCTGGAGGACCACTTCTGCCAGCTTAGTTGAGGACATCTTGCCGCTTGGATGAAGACTTATCCCGGTAAGTGAATCTTCGGGGGTTAGTGTTAGGATTTTTTTAAGGGTGTATTGGGTGGGTTTATTTTTAGGTTAGAGCTTTGGACCTGCATTAGAGCTAAGTGCCCTTTTAAGGGCAATGCCCATCCAAATGCCCTTTTCAGGGCAATGGGGAGCTTAGGTTTAGTTAGTATTTTTTTGGGGGGGTTGGTTTTCCCATAGCAATCAACAGGGCTGCATTACTGAGTTTTACGCTGCTTTTTTGCAGGTGTTAGACTTTTTCTGAGCCGGCTCTCCCCATTGATTTCTATGGGGAAATCGTGCACGAGCACGTACGACCAGATCACTGTTGACTTAAGCAGCGCTGGTATTGAAGTGTGGTATGGAGCTCAATTTTGCTCTACGCTCACTTCTTGCCTTTTAACGCCAGGTTTGTAAAAACCTGTAATACCAGTGCTGCAGGGAAGTGAGCGGTGAGAAAAAACTGCACGTTAGCACTGCACAGCTCATAACGGAAAACTCGTAATCTCGCTGATCGTTTCCGCAAATTAGTTTAGTTAAGCTTAAAAAAAAAATTAGTTTCTGCAAATTAGTTATGTTAAGTTAAATCGTTTTTTTCGGATCCGTTCGTTTTTTCAAATCCATTCTTTATTCATATGCATTATTCAATTCTGAAGTTTAGAAAAGAATAATGCATATGAATAAAGAATGGATCCGAAAAAACGATTTAACTAAACATAACTACTATGCTGGCGATTCTCAGGAAGGTGGCTGGCGTCTCCCTTAGGGATAGGGTGAGAAGCTCAGTCATCCGTGAGGAACTCAGAGTAGAGCCGCTGCTCCGTCGCATAGAAAGGAGCCAGTTGAGGTGGTTCGAACATCTGGTAAGGATGCCCCCTGGGCGCCTCCCTAGGGAGGTGTTCCAGGCATGTCCGACTTAGAGAAGGCATCTGGGAAGACCCAGGACTAGGTGGAGGGATTATATCTGCACACTGGCCTGGGAATGCCTCAGGATTCCCCAGTCAGAACTTGTTAATGTGGCCAGGGAAAGGGAAGTTTGAGGTCCCCTGCTAGAACTGCTGCCCCCGTGACCCAACCCCGGATAAGCGGATGAGATGAGATAAGAGATGGTATTTTTTTATTTTTTGTAATTTTAGTGTTTATTATTTTTTTTTAATTGTAGTTTTAATTTTTTAGTAATGTTATTTTTTTTATTTTTAGTAATGTTAGGTTTTATTAGTGTAAGCTTAAGTTCTATTTTTATTTCACAGGTAAGTTTGTATTTATTTTAACTAGGTAGTTAGTAAATAGTTATATTGCAGCTAGCTTAGGTTTTATTTTTATTTCACAGGTAAATTTGTATTTATTTTTAAATAGGTAGTTAGTTAATAATTGTAACTTTAATTTAGGTCTATTTTAATTATGTTAAAGTTAGCGGGTATTAGGCTTAGGCGTTAATAGTTTAATTGAGGTTGTTGCGATGTGGGGGCCAGTGGTTTAGGGGTTAATAGGTTTAGTTAGTGTTGGCAATGTTTCGGAACGGCGGTTTAGGGGTTAATAAATTTAGTTAGTGTCGGCGATATCACGGAACTGCGGTTTAGGGGTTAATAGGTTTAGTTAGTGTTGGCGATGTTTGGGAATGGGGGTTTAGGGGTTAAAATGTTTAATTAGTGCCGGCGATGTCGAGGAGTGGCGTTTAGGGGTTAATAGCTTTATTTGATGATTTAGTTAGTGTCGGAGATGTCGGGGAACTGCGGTTTAGATTAGAACAATTAAAATTTCTGAATATGAATAATGGCTCAGAAAAACTGATTTATTCATTTTCAAAATTTTTCAGGATTTCAGTTATGGTGCCGATTCGGAAATTCAGATGCATTTGAATCTCCGAATCGGCCAAAATTAGTCCGAAAACTAAATTTGGCCTAAACGAAACACACATGTCTACTTAAAACAGGCATTAAATAAAGGGTGTCCCTTGGGACTTGAACTAGCAATGTTGCTGACACAAATTGTGCAACTTACCTCTCAGACATCAAGGGCGAGATTACATATACGACGTTGGGAGCAAAACCCAATTTTTAGTCGGATCTAGCGATCACATATACGGCACCGCATACAAGTTACGCGATTATATTTTACTAGTCGTCTGCAGTTTTTACTCCCATAAACTAACATAAAACCGGCGTCACAAGTCGGTATCACATATTCAGTGCAATGGTTTACACACAGAGAATGGAGAAATGTTATTCCAATTCCACCTTGCCACACATAGGCAAGCGCAGCAAGCCTTGAGCTGAGCATATAAGTACCTTAACTCCCTAGAAGCCTTATCAAACACCTGACGCATGCGCAATATCCACCCCTAATACATCATCCCCCCAGCGCAATAACTAATAAAACGTATTAACCTCTAAGCCGCCAACCCCCCACAATGCAATCTACCTATTCAAATTATTAACCCCTAATCCGTCTACCCCCACATCGCACACTACCTAATAAACTTATTAACCCCTAAACCACCAACCCCACAACGCAAAGTACCTAATTAACCTATTAACCTCTAAACTGCCAACCCCCCACAACGCAAAGTACCTAATTGACCTACTAACTCCTAAACCGCCATCCCCTCACAACGCAAAGTATTAACCTAATAACTAAGCCCCCTAACCTAACACTCCCCAAGTTAACCCAAAATAAATTACAAATAAAAAAATAAAAACCTAAATTACTTAAACAAAAACCTAACATTACACAAAATGAAAAATCCTAATATTACAGAAATATAAAAAAAAACTAACATTACATTTAAAAAAAAACAACATTACATTAAAATAAAAAAAGCTAAGATTACAAAAAATAAAAAAAACTAACATTATAGAAAAAAACAAATTACATTATCCAAAATAAAAAAGTTATTCCTAATCTAATACCCCATATAAAAAAAAAGTCACCCCAAAATAAAAAAAAACATAATATAAAAATAAAATACCAATAGCCCTTAAAAGGGCCTTTTGTAGGGCATTGCCCTAAGTTTAACAGTTCTTTTACCAAAATAAATACAATTTAAAGTTCCCCCTAAAATTACAACCCAACCCCCAAAATAAAAAACACCTAACTAAAAAACCCCCCCACCTAATCTACCCATTGCCACTAAAGGGGCATCTCAGGGGCGTATTACTGCATAGGCCAACAAGGACGGTGCCTAGGGCGGCAGCTTTTGGAGGGCAGCACTTTTCCACAACGCACTTTATATATAACACTGGTTTAAAAAAAAATTCAACCAGCCCGGCCGCACATCATGGCGGTTGAACTTCCTGGAAGTCTAGAGATGAAGCTGGGAGTCACTCATGTGCGCACATGATCTCCCAGGCCAGGCAGCAACGGAGGTGACTGAGACTGAGTCACGAGTCCTGATGTGGAGCGGCGCCGGAAACAGTGACTACTGTGAGCACTGACAGTGAGCTGAGGACAGTGGTGGACTGAGCAACGAACTCAGGTAGGGGTCCATCTAACTCAGGCTGCCAGCCACAGAGTCACTTTTGATGCGATTGCATTGCAATGCGATTAGTTTCTGACACTGATAGGGTTAGGCTAGAGACTAGTTTATCATAGACTTTCCCTCCCTAAAAAAAGGTTGATTTTTTAATATATCAATTCACCTTGTTTTAGTATAGCCGGATGTACAGGTCGTTTTGACACCATTCCCCTCCTGAGTACCATAACTGTTTAAGTTTAACCATTTGGTTGCCGACAAAAGGATAAAGTTATTACTGAATTAGTCTGTAAAATATAGTGCAAAATATGTTAAACACTTCTGCATGCAGATTCCCCTGTATGTATGAGTATCCTGTTAACCTTCATTTTAATTCTGACCATCACCACTCAATCAGGGCAGGGAGGGCTTAATGAATATAGAGAGCAGTGCACAGTGGAATCCCACCTACGACCGCATTCTCACATTCCACTGGAATGGGAGAATGTGGTTGTAGGTGGGATTCTCTGGAGATGCCCTGTATTTTGTTGTTACTCCAACTCTCCCCACTACAGCAATATCACTCCACGGTCCATATTTATGTTACTTTTTGTACGTCTCCTTTTTTTCAGGCCACACTTTGAATTACTAGATTCAAGTCTCTAATATTAAGGAATTGTCATTTAAACTTTAGTCTCCTGTGCTACTAACAAATTTGAGTTTTATTTGACTAAGATACTAAGTTACCTTGTTGCAGAAACAATTAGCGTTTTTAAAAAAAAAAAAAATTTAATTTGTTTATTAGCAGTGGTGCCAATTATGAAACTTTAATAATGGCTTTGTTTTAATTACATGCTTAAACAGAGGTTGCACTGGTGTGCCTGTCATTGCCACAGTCAGTCATTATGATAAATCCAGCAGTGCCAGGCCATATTGGTGTGTATGCAAGCTTTTTACTAGCCCTGGCTGGTGAAAATCTAATTTTAAAATGCAGCAAAAAAAAAAAGTCACATTACTCCCTGGCCAAAAAAATTATATGGCCACAAATTACCTAAATCAAGGGGGGGGGGGGTGGAAGCAGGATTCTGAGTTCCTAGGGCAGCACAAAACCTAAATACGTCACTGGGGCATTTGTATGAGTATTGCCCTTAAAAGTGCAATCAGCTCTTTTACTGCCCATGAAAATAAAAAACACCTAATCTGAAAAAAAGACACCCCAAAAAAAACAAAAAAAAAACCCTAACCCAGAAATAGGTACTCACCATTGATGATGTCCGGTGATGCATCTTCTTCCAGGCGGTGAAGGTCTTTTTCTAGCGTGGCACCATCTTCAATTTTCATCCCGGTGGCATGGAGCGGGGACTGCGCGGTCATCCAACGTGGAGGTCCTCTTTATGCGATCATCCGCCGCATACTAAATATTGAATGCGAGGTACCCCTTTTATATTGGGGTACCTTGAATTCCTATAGGCTAAAAATTTTAAATCAGCCAATAGGACGAGAGCTGCTTACATCTTTTTGGATGATTTGAACAGGAATGCAAGGTACCCCAATATAAAAGGGGTACCTCACATTTAATCTTCAGTGTGCGGTGGACAATCGCATGAAGAGGACCTCCACGTTGGATGACCACGCCGCCTACACTCTGCGTCGTCTCCGCTCTGCGCCACCAGGATGAAGATTGAAGATGGAGCCGCCTGGAAGAATACCTTTGCCGCCTGGAAGAAGATGCATCGCCGGACTTCATCTATGGTGAGTACCTATTTTCAGGGTTAGTGTTATTTTTTGGGGGTGATTTTTTTTTCAAGATACAGGGAACCATTTATCAAGCTCCGTATGGAGCCAAAAACACCAGTTATGAAGCAGCGGTCTAAAGACCACTGCTCCATAACCTGTCCACCTGCTCTGAGGAGGTGCACAGACATCGTGGGAAATCAACCAATCGAATACGATCGCGTTGATTGACACCCCCCTGCTAGCGGACGCAAATCTGCAGGGGGCGGCGTTGCACCAGCAGTTCACAAGAGCTGCTGGTGCAATGCTGAATGCGGAGAGCGTATCATGTTCTGTTGGACATGATCCGCAATGGGTAGATTCAGTGTTTTTTTTATTTAGGTGTTATTTATTTTGAGGGGTCAGAATTTTAGGGGGGCTTTGTATTTATTTTGGTAAAAGAGCTGTTAAACTTAGGGCAATGCCCTACAGAAGGCCTTTTTAAGTTTTAGGTTTAGGTTTTTTTTTATTTTGGGGTGGCTTAATTTTAAGGGGGTATTAGATTAGGAATAACTTTTTTTGGATAACGTCGTTTTTTTTGTGTGTAATGTTAGCTTTTTATTTTTTGTTATCTTAGCTTTTTTTATTTTTCTGTAATGTATGATTTATTTTTTTAATGTAATGATAAGATTTTTATTTTTCTGTAATGTTAGGATTTTTTATTTTGTGTAAAGGTTTTTGTTTAAGTAATTAGTATTTTTACTTTTTTGTAATTTAATTGGGGTTAGGTTAGGGGGCTTAGTTATCAGATTAATACTTTGCATTGTGGGGGGTTGGCGGTTTAGAGGTTAACAGATTAATTAGTTGTATGCGTTGTGGGAGGTTGGCGGTTTAGGTGTTAATCGGTTAATTATGTAGTTTGAATTGTTGTTGGTTGGCGGTTTAAGGGTTAATAGGTTTATATAGTGGATTGCCTTGTTGGGGATTGGCGGTTTAGTTGTTAATAGGTTTATATAGTGGATTGCATTGTTGGGGGTTGGCGGTTTAGAGGTTAATAGGTTTATATAGTGGATTGAGTTGTGAAGGGATGGCGGATTAGGGGTTAATAATATGCGAGGGGGATGGAGGATTAGGGGTTTAGAATGGCGTTTTCAAGTGTCTGTTTAATTTCTTTTAGTCGGTTTAGATATTTACGGTGATTTCAATTTTTTTTATTTTTTTGGTTTCGCGCCACAAGATGATTTACTGCCGTAAGTTACTGGCGACTCCAGAAATGTGTAGCTGTGCATATTTCTGAACCATGCCAGTTTAATCGACTTATGGCAGTATATCATCTGCCAGCGCCATTTATGTGATTCTCCCGATGTGCGAGGTGAACTTACAGGCAACGTGAGTTTCTGCAGTTACGCTGAAACTTGCGCCGCATATGTAATCTCACCCCAAGAGTTCTGCAGATGTTTCGAGCTTGATGGCATTTCTATATATACAGACAACAATTATGAAAACAAACATATCACAAATGTAAAGTTATTTAATAGGACTTGAACTCAAAATGATGTACACACAAGCTGTACAATTTTTTTGAACTACTTAAAGGGACACAAGTAAAAAATAATCTTCCATGATTCAGATAAAACACACAATTTTCCAATTCACTCCGACTATATTAAACTGTGCACCGTCTTTTTATATGCTCACTTTGTGAGGCACCAGCACCTACTGAGCATGTTCAAGCATTTACAGAATATAACAATGCATTTTGTGATTGGCTTGTCGCTGTTACATGATGCAGTGACAGGGAAAATAGAACTAACTTTAAAATTTGTTAGAAAGAAATCTATGTAATTTGAAATTCAAACTAAGTGCCTTTCAATTGTCTTTTTATTATACATTTATGGATTATTCTATTTGACTGTGTTTAGTGATCCTTAAGGTATTGCACTTTGCATCTCATAGATATTTATTCCCCAAGGGACTTGAATTTACCTCCGTGATGACTTAAAGTGAAGGTAAAGTTACAGCGTTTATTTTGCAGTATTGTATTTTTAAGAATATGAAATACAGAGTCGCTAAGTTATTTTTAAAAAAATATTAATTATTAATATAATATTGGGCTTTGATTTTTCCCTACCGTTCCGTTTGAAACTCCTCCCATTAGCCATTTCCTGAGTTTTGATATTGTAACGTATAGCGCGGTCCCACCCGCTCTATACATGTCTACAAGGCTCGTGCACGGCGAGTATTCAAACTGCGCATGTGCATCAACCCGCTGAAGCTCAACAATGCGCATGCAGTAATCCCGTCCTGTGTGTTTTACAGCACAGTTTGTATTAATCATGCGCCAAACGGGGCCGCGTTTGCCTTGTCCGGGTGAGCAAAAAAAAACGAACGCATGCGCATATCGTCCAAGACAATGCTGACGCCAAATGAAGGCTGTCTAACAACCAATAAGTCAATTGGCTGGTGAAAAATGTGACCAGCAGGTAGAAAAAAAAAGAAAAATAACGGGTTGATTTATGAGATAGCGAGCTGCAAAATTAAAACGGAGATAACAAATGATCAAAGTAAAAATATAAGTTTTAATGAATAAAAGTGCCATTTATTTGTATTGATATGTATAGGATTTCATTCGAAACGTTTGAACTTTACCTTCACTTTAAGTAGTGGAACGTATTCATAAGGCTATGTACTATTTAAAGCTTAAGAGTTAGCAGTATTTAGAGCTTTAGGGAATTTCATTATCTGTCTAGGCAGAACACTGTTAAAACAGATATTTTTAGTGTTTTTAAATGTGCAATATTCATTATACTTTGAGGTTTTACATCAGGGGTTCTCCTGAATGGATACAAATAATCTAAAAGAAGGATGCCCCTATCCCTCAGTCTAATTTTTTTTAATTTAATATATTTTATCAAATATGCAAGACAAAATGCAAACAAGAGTAGTATATGCTTCTGAGTTATTATATCAAATTAACAAAACTTGTCACAAATACACAAAGGAAGATCATTTGCAAGTTGGTCAAATGGATCTTCTATGGATCCTATTGGTACGGCAGTTGTCTATAATCTAACTGGCACTGCAACATCCTGCTCATTGTTTGTTTAGATAAGAGTATCAGCACTCTGAAGTGTCCCACATTCTGTAGTGTAGGGACTGAGTGTATGTTTTTGTATATGTGTGAGTGAAGAAGAGCAGAAGATCAGTAGAATGAGAGAGATAACCCTAAAGATTGTCTAAGCCAAAAATAGGCACTTACATACAGTAAATGGCAAATAAGGTACCAGGAATAATGTAGTTCCAAAATCAGGATTGAAATATTTTGCACAATCTTCCTGACTAAATAGGGACCCTACTAGTAAACTCAGAATTAAGCTTGTGATTTAGATACAGCATACAATCTTAGATACAGCACCAAAGAAAATGGGTGCTGGCATTTCCACAGAAATAGTATACAACTCTGTATTCAAGACTCTGGAGATGCCCTGTATTTTGTTGTTACTCCAACTCTCCCCACTACAGCAATATCACCCCGCGGTCCATATTTATGTTACTTTTTGTACGTCTCCTTTTTTTCAGGCCACATGTTGAATTACTAGATTCAAGTCTCTAATGTTAAGGAATTGTCATTTAAACTTTAGTCTCCTGTGCCACTAACAAATTTGAGTTTTATTTGACTAAGATGTCTGTGGATTTGAGTCCAGTTATCAGTCTTGTTTTCATCATGAAATATGATGGTGTAATTGGGTAAACCCTTTAATAAATGTTGATCTGAATATGGATTAGCGTTTAAAAAAAAATAAAAAAAATGTTCAACTTGTTTATTAGCAGTGGTGCCAATTATGAAACTTTAATAATGGCTTTGTTTTAATTACATGCTTAAACAGAGGTTGCACTGGTGTGCCTGTCATTGTCACAGTCAGTCATTATGACAAATTCAGCAGTGCCAGGCCATATTGGTGTGTATGCAAGCGTTTTACTAGCCCTGGCTGGTGAAAATCTAATTTTAAAATGCAGCAAAAAAAAAAGTCAAATTACTCCCTGGCCAAAAAAATGATATGGCCACAAATTACCTAAATCAAGGAAAGGGGGGGGGGGGGGTGGAAGCAGGATTCTAACCCTAATACCCCCTAATTGAAATATAATTTAAATAAATCTAACTAAAAATCCTATCATTACCTAAATAATTCCTATTTAAAACGAAATACTTACCTGTAAAATAAACCCTAAGCTAGCTACAATATAACTAATAGTTACATTGTAGCTATCTTAGGGTTTATTTTTATTTTAAGTACAAAAACAAACAAACACTAAATTACAGAAAATAATAAACAAATTACAAGATATTTAAACAAATTCCACTAATGTAATAGCCCTATCAAAATAAAAAAGCCCTCCAAAATAAAAAAAACCCTAGCCAAAACTAAACTACCAATAGAACTTAAAAGGGCCTTTTGCGGGGCATTGCCCCAAAGTAATCAGCTCTTTTACCTGTAAAAAAAATACAAACAACCCCCCAATAGTAAAACCCCCCACCCACACAACCAACCCCCCAAATAAAATACTATCTAAAAAAAAATCTAAGTTCCTCATTGCCCTGAAAAGGGCATTTGGATGGGCGTTGCCCTTAAAAGGGGAGTCAGCTCTTTTGCGGCCCAAACCCTAACCTAAAAATAAAACCCACCCAATACACCCTTAAAAAATCCTAACACTAACCCCCTGAAGATCGACTGAAGACCGGACATCCATCCTCAAGGAAGTGGCAGAAGTCTTCATCCAACCAGGCTGAAGTCCTCAACGAAGCCGGGAGAAGTCTTCATCCAAGCCGGGCGAAGTGGCCCTCCAGATGGGCAGAAGTCTTCATCCAGACGGCATCTTCTATCTTCATCCATCCGACGCGGAGCGGGTCCATCTTCAAGACATCCAACGTGGAGCATCCTCTTCATCTGACGACTACCCGACGAATGAAGGTTCCTTTAAGTGACGTCATCCAAGATGGCGTCCCTTAGATTCTTATTGGCTGATAGAATTCTATCAGCCAATCGGAATTAAGGTAGAAAAAATCCTATTAGCTGATGCAGATTGAGCTTGCATTCTTAGTTTTTTTAGGGTTGGTTGTGTGGGTGGTGGGTTTTACTGTTGGGGGGGTTGTTTGCATTTTTTTTTTACAGGTAAAAGAGCTGATTACTTTGGGGTTATGCCCCCCAAAAGGCCCTTTTAAGGGCTATTAATAGTTTAGTTTAGGCTAGGGTTTTTTTTTTTTTTTTTTGATAGGACTATTAGATTAGGTGTAATTAGTTTAAATATCTTGTAATTTGTTTATTGTTTTCTGTAATTTAGTGGGGGGGTTTTGTACTAGCTAATTCAATTTAATTTATTTAATTGTTGTTAATTTAGTTAATTTATTTAATTATAGTGTAGTGTTAGGTGTTATTTTAACTTAGGTTAGGTTTTATTTTACAGGTACTTTTGTATTTATTTTAGCTAGGTAGTTATTTAATAGTTAATAACTATTTAATAACTATTCTATCTAGTTAAAATAAATACAAACTTGCCTGTAAAATAAAAATAAACCCTAGATAGCTACAATGTAACTATTAGTTATATTGTAGCTATCTTAGGGTTTATTTTACAGGTAAGTATTTAGTTTTAACCCCTTAATGACAAGTGACGTACCAGGTACGTCCTGCAAAAACTTGCAGTTAGTGACAATGGACGTACCTGGTACGTCACTTGTCTAAGAGAGTGCTGGAAGCGATCGCAATCGCTTCCAGCAGCTCTCAGGGTATTGCAGTGATGCCTCGATATTGAGGCATCCTGCAATACCCTTAGAAAGCATCCGATGCAGAGAGAGACTGACACCAATGAGTGGGAAGAGGGGGGAAAATATATATATATGAGGATCTGGGAGGGGGAGGGGGTTGGGGTATTGTGGGGGGCTGCTACACTACAGAAAAAAATAAATTGGTAATAAAAAATAATAATAAAAACACTTTTTTGGGGGGCAAATTGGGTACTGGCAGACAGCTGCCAGTACCCAAGATGGCGGCAATTAGGTAGGGGAGAGGGTTAGATTGCTGGGGGGGGGGGATCATGGAGGTTGGGGCTAAGGCAGGAGTCCATCACAGCTAAAACATTTTATTTTTTTTTATTAAAAAAAATAAAAACTCCTTTTATTTAGTACTGGCAGACTTTCTGCCAGTACTTAAGATGGCGGGGACAATTGTGGGGTGGGGGAGGGAAGAGAACTGTTTGGGAGGGATCAGGGGGTGGGATGTGTCAGGTGGGAGGCTGATCTCTACCCTAAAGCTAAAATTAACCCTGCAAGCTCCCTACAAGCTACCTAATTTAACCCCTTAACTGCTGGGCATAATTTACGTGTGGTGCGCAGCAGCATTTAGCGGCCTTCTACTTACCAAAAAGCAACCCCAAAGCCATATAAGTCTGCTATTTCTGAACAAAGGGGATCCCAAAGAAGCATTTACAACCATTTGTGCCTTAATTGCAGAAGCTGTTTGTAAATAATTTCAGTGGGAAACCTAAAGTTTGTGACAAAATTTGTGAAAAAGTGAACTTTTTTTTTTATTTGATGACATTTGGCGGTGAAATGGTGGCATGAAATATACCAAAATGGGCCTAGATCAATACTTTGGGTTGTCTTCTAAAAAAAAATATATACATGTCAAGGGATATTCAGGTATTCCTGACAGATATCAGGGTTCCAATGTAACTAGCGCTAATTTTGAAAAAAAGTTGTTTGGAAATAGCAAAGTGCTACTTGTATTTATGGCCCTATAACTTGCAAAAAAAGTAAAGAACATGTAAACATTGGGTATTTCTAAACTCAGGACAAAATTTAGAAACTATTTAGCATAGGTGTTTTTTGGTGATTGTAGATGTGTAACAGATTTTGGGGGTCAAAGTTAGAAAAAGTGTGTTTTTTTCAATTTTTTCCTCATATTTTATATTTTTTTTATAGGAAATTATAAGATATGATGAAAATAATGGTATCCTTAGAAAGTCCATTTAATGGCGAGAAAAACGGTATATAATATGTATGGGTACAGTAAATGAGTAAGAGGAAAATTACAGCTAAACACAAACACTGCAGAAATGTAAAAATAGCCATTGTCATTAAGGGTAAGAAAATTGAAAAATGGTCCGGTCATTAAGGGGTTAAATAGGAATTATTTAGGTAATGATAGGAATTTTTTTAAGGATTTATTTAAATTATATTTCAATTAGGGGGTGTTAGGGTTAGTCTTAGATTTAGGGGTTAATACATGTAGGCAGGTGGCGGCGATATTATGGACGGCAGATTAGGGGTTAATAATTTTTACCTAATGTTTGCAAGGCGGGAGTGTGGCGATTTAGGGGTTAATATGTTTATTATAGTGGCGGCGATGTGGGGGCCAGCGGTTTAGGTGTTAATAGGTTTAGTTAGTGTTGGCGATTTTTGGTAATGGCGGTTTATGGGTTAATAGGTTTAGTTAGTGTTGACAATGTTTGGGAACGGTGGTTTAGGGGTTAATAGGTTTAGTTAGTGTCGGCGATGTCGGAGAACTGCGGTTTAGGGGTTAATAGGTTTAGTTAGTGTCGGGGAACTGCGGTTTAAGGGTTAATAGGTTTAGTTAGTGTCGGGGAACTGCGGTTTAGGGGTTAATAGGTTTAGTTAGTGTCGGGGAACTGCGGTTTAAGGGTTAATAGGTTTAGTTAGTGTTGGCAATGTTTGGGAATGGCGGTTTAGGGGTTAAAAGGTTTAATTAGTGCCAGCAATGTCGGGGAGTGGCGGTTTAGGGGTTAATAGCTTTATTTAGTGATTTAGTTGGTGTCGGTGATGTTGGGGAACGGCGGTTTCGGGGTTAATAGCTTTATTTAGTGATTTAGTTAGTGTCGGCGATGTCGGGGAACTGCGGTTTAGATTAGAACAATTAAAAATTCCGAATATGAATAATGGATCAGAAAATTCGGAAACTGATTTATTCATTTTCAGAATTTTTCAGGATTTCAGTTATGGTGCCGAATTGGAAATTCAGATGCATTTGAATCCCTGAATCGGCCAAAATTCGGCCAAAAACTAAATTTGGCCTAAACGAAACGCACATGTCTACTAAAAACAGGCATGAAATAAAGGGTGTCCCAAGGGACTTGAACTAACAATGTTGCAGACACAAATTGTGCAACTTACCTCTCAGACATCAAGGGCGAGATTACATATACAACGTCGGGAGCAAAACCCAATTTTTAGTCAGATCTAGCGATCACATATATACGGCACTGCATACAAGTTACGCGATTATATTTTACTAGTCGTCTGCAATTTTCACTCCCATAAACTAACATAAAACCGGCGTCACAAGTCGGTATCACATATTCAGCGCAAGGATTTACACGCAGAGAATGGAGAAATGTTATTCCAATTCCACCTTGCCACAAATAGGCAAGCGCAGCAAGCCTTGAGCTGAGTATATAAGTACCGTAACTCCCTAGAAGCCTTATCAAACACCTAACGCATGCGCAATATCCACCCCTAATCCGCCATCCCCAAAGTGCAATAACTAATAAAATGTATTAACCTCTAAACCGCCAACCCCCACAATGCAATCTACCTATTAAAATTATTAACCCCTAATCCATCTACCCCCACATCGCAAACTATGTAATAAACTTATTAACCCTTAAACTGCCAACCCCACAACGAAAAGTACATAATTGACCTACTAACTCCTAAACCGCCAACCCCTCCAAACGCAAAGTATTAACCTAATAACTAAGCCCCCTAACCTAACACCCCCTAAGTTAACCCCAAATAAATTACTATAAAAAAAAGAAAACCTAAATTACTTAAACAAAAACCTAACATTACACAAAATAAAAAATCCTAATATTACAGAGAAATAAAAAAACTAGCATTGCATTAAAAAAAAAGGCCGCCTGGAAGAAGATGCATCGCCGGACTTCATCAATGGTGAGTACCTATTTTCTGGTTAGTGTTATTTTTTAATTTTTTTGGGGTGATTTTTTTTTTTAAGATACAGGGACCCATTTATCAAGCTCCGTATGGAGCTTGAGGGCCCGTGTTTCTGGTGAGCCTTCAAGCTCGCCAGAAACACCAGTTATGAAGCAGCGGTCTAAAGACCGCTGCTCCATAACCTGTCTGCCTGCTCTGAGGAGGCCGACAGACATTGCGGGAAATCAACCCGACTGAATACGATCGGGTTGATTGACACCCTCCTGCTAGCGGCCGTTTATGTGATTCTCCCGATGTGCAAGGTGAACTTACGGGCAACGTGAGTTTCTGCAGTTACGCTGAAACTTGCGCCGCATATGTAATCTCACCCCAAGAGTTCTGCAGATGTTTCGAGCTTGATGGCATTTCTATATATACAGACAAAAATTATGAAAACAAACATATCACAAATGTAAAGTTATTTAATAGAAACTTGAACTCAAAATGTTGTACACACAAGCTGTACAATTTTTTTGAACTACTTAAAGGGACACAAGTAAAAAATAATCTTTCATGATTCAGATAAAGCACACAATTTTCCAATTCATGCCCATTATATTAAACTGTGCACCGTCTTTTTATATGCTCACTTTGTGAGGCACCAGCACCTACTGAGCATGTGCAAGAATTTACAGAATATAAGTAGATGCATTTTATGATTGGCTTGTCGCTGTTACATGATGCAGTGACAGGGAAAATAGAACTAACTTTAAAATTTGTTAGAAAGAAATCTATGTAATTTGAAATTCAAACTAAGTGCCTTTCAATTGTCTTTTTATTATACATTTATAGATTATTCTATTCGACTGTGTTTAGTGATCCTTAAGGTATTGCACTTTGCATCTCATAGATATTTATTCCCCAAGGGACTTGAATTTACCTCCGTGATGACTTAAAGTGAAGGTAAAGTTACAGCGTTCATTTTGCAGTATTGTATTTTTAAGCATATGAAATACAGAGTCGCTAAGTTATTTTTTTGAAAATATTAATTATTTATATAATATTGGGCTTTGATTTTTCCCTACCGTTCCGTTTGAAACTCCTCCCATTAGCCATTTCCTGAGTTTTGATATTGTGACGTATAGCGCGGTCCCACCCGCTCTATACATGTCTACAAGGCTCGTGCACGGCGAGTATTCAAACTGCGCATGTGCATCAACCCACTGAAGCTCAACAATGTGCATGCAGTAATCCCGTCCTGTGTGTTTTACAGCACAGTTTGTATTAAATAATCATGCACCAAACGGGGCCGCGTTTGCCTTGTCCGGGTGAGCAAAAAAAACGAACGCATGCACATATCGTCCAAGACCATGCTGACGTCAAATGACGGCCGTCTAACGGCCAGAAAGTCAATTGGCTGGTGAAAAATGTGACCAGCAGGTAGAAAAAAAAGAAAAATAACGGGTTGATTTATGAGATAGCGAGCTGCAAAATTAAAATGGAGATAACAAATGATCAAAGTAAAAATATAAGTTTTAATGAATAAAAGTGCCATTTATTTGTATTGATATGTATAGGATTTCATTCGAAACGTTTGAACTTTACCTTCACTTTAAGTAGTTGAACGTATTCATAAGGCTATGTACTATTTAAAGCTTAAGAGTTAGCAGTATTTAGAGCTTTAGGGAATTTCATTATCTGTCTAGGCAGAACACTGTTAAAACAGATATTTTTAGTGTTTTTAAATGTGCAATATTCATTATACTTTGAGGTTTTACATCAGGGGTTCTCCTGAATGGATACAAATAATCTAAAAGAAGGATGCCCCTATCCCTCAGTCTAATTTTTTTTAATTTAATATATTTTATCAAATATGCAAGACAAAATGCAAACAAGAGTAGTATATGCTTCTGAGTTATTATATCAAATTAACAAAACTTGTCACAAATACACAAAGGAAGATCATTTGCAAGTTGGTCAAATGGATCTTCTATGGATCCTATTGGTACGGCAGTTGTCTATAATCTAACTGGCACTGCAACATCCTGCTCATTGTTTGTTTAGATAAGAGTATCAGCACTCTGAAGTGTCCCACATTCTGTAGTGTAGGGACTGAGTGTATGTTTTTGTATATGTGTGAGTGAAGAAGAGCAGAAGATCAGTAGAATGAGAGAGATAACCCTAAAGATTGTCTAAGCCAAAAATAGGCACTTACATACAGTAAATGGCAAATAAGGTACCAGGAATAATGTAGTTCCAAAATCAGGATTGAAATATTTTGCACAATCTTCCTGACTAAATAGGGACCCTACTAGTAAACTCAGAATTAAGCTTGTGATTTAGATACAGCATACAATCTTAGATACAGCACCAAAGAAAATGGGTGCTGGCATTTCCACAGAAATAGTATACAACTCTGTATTCAAGACTCTGGAGATGCCCTGTATTTTGTTGTTACTCCAACTCTCCCCACTACAGCAATATCACCCCGCGGTCCATATTTATGTTACTTTTTGTACGTCTCCTTTTTTTCAGGCCACATGTTGAATTACTAGATTCAAGTCTCTAATGTTAAGGAATTGTCATTTAAACTTTAGTCTCCTGTGCCACTAACAAATTTGAGTTTTATTTGACTAAGATGTCTGTGGATTTGAGTCCAGTTATCAGTCTTGTTTTCATCATGAAATATGATGGTGTAATTGGGTAAACCCTTTAATAAATGATGATCTGAATATGGATTAGCGTTTAAAAAAAAATAAAAAAAATTTCAACTTGTTTATTAGCAGTGGTGCCAATTATGAAACTTTAATAATGGCTTTGTTTTAATTACATGCTTAAACAGAGGTTGCACTGGTGTGCCTGTCATTGTCACAGTCAGTCATTATGACAAATTCAGCAGTGCCAGGCCATATTGGTGTGTATTCAAGCGTTTTACTAGCCCTGGCTGGTGAAAATCTAATTTTAAAATGCAGCAAAAAAAAAAGTCACATTACTCCCTGGCCAAAAAAATGATATGGCCACAAATTACCTAAATCAAGGAAAGGGGGGGGGGGGTGGAAGCAGGATTCTAACCCTAATACCCCCTAATTGAAATATAATTTCAATTAAAAATCCTATCATTACCTAAATAATTCCTATTTAAAACTAAATACTTACCTGTATAATAAACCCTAAGCTAGCTACAATATAACTAATAGTTACATTGTAGCTATCTTAGGGTTTATTTTTATTTTAAGTACAAAAACAAACACTAAATTACAGAAAATAATAAACAAATTACAAGATATTTAAACAAATTCCACTAATGTAATAGCCCTATCAAAATAAAAAAGCCCTCCAAAATAAAAAAAACCCTAGCCAAAACTAAACTACCAATAGAACTTAAAAGGGCCTTTTGCGGGGCATTGCCCCAAAGTAATCAGCTCTTTTACCTGTAAAAAAAATACAAACAACCCCCCAATAGTAAAACCCCCCACCCACATAACCAACCCCCCAAATAAAATACTATCTAAAAAAAAAATCTAAGTTCCTCATTGCCCTGAAAAGGGCATTTGGATGGGCGTTGCCCTTAAAAGGGGAGTCAGCTCTTTTGCGGCCCAAACCCTAACCTAAAAATAAAACCCACCCAATACACCCTTAAAAAATCCTAACACTAACCCCCTGAAGATCGACTGAAGACCGGACATCCATCCTCAAGGAAGTGGCAGAAGTCTTCATCCAACCAGGCTGAAGTCCTCAACGAAGCCGGGAGAAGTCTTCATCCAAGCCAGGCGAAGTGGCCCTCCAGATGGGCAGAAGTCTTCATCCAGACGGCATCTTCTATCTTCATCCATCCGACGCGGAGCGGGTCCATCTTCAAGACATCCAACGTGGAGCATCCTCTTCATCTGATGACTTCCCGACGAATGAAGGTTCCTTTAAGTGACGTCATCCAAGATGGCGTCCCTTAGATTCTTATTGGCTGATAGAATTCTATCAGCCAATCGGAATTAAGGTAGAAAAAATCCTATTAGCTGATGCAGATTGAGCTTGCATTCTTAGTTTTGTTTAGGGTTGGTTGTGTGGGTGGTGGGTTTTACTGTTGGGGGGGTTGTTTGCATTTTTTTTACAGGTAAAAGAGCTGATTACTTTGGGGTTATGCCCCCCAAAAGGCCCTTTTAAGGGCTATTAATAGTTTAGTTTAGGCTAGGGTTTTTTTTTTTTTTTTTTGATAGGACTATTAGATTAGGTGTAATTAGTTTAAATATCTTGTAATTTGTTTATTGTTTTCTGTAATTTAGTGGGGGGGGGGGGTTTGTACTAGCTAATTCAATTTAATTTATTTAATTGTTGTTAATTTAGTTAATTTATTTAATTATAGTGTAGTGTTAGGTGTTATTTTAACTTAGGTTAGGTTTTATTTTACAGGTACTTTTGTATTTATTTTAGCTAGGTAGTTATTTAATAGTTAATAACTATTTAATAACTATTCTATCTAGTTAAAATAAATACAAACTTGCCTGTAAAATAAAAATAAACCCTAGATAGCTACAATGTAACTATTAGTTATATTGTAGCTATCTTAGGGTTTATTTTACAGGTAAGTATTTAGTTTTAAATAGGAATTATTTAGGTAATGATAGGAATTTTTTTAAGGATTTATTTAAATTATATTTCAATTAGGGGGTGTTAGGGTTAGTCTTAGGTTTAGGGGTTAATACATGTAGGCAGGTGGCGGCGATATTATGGACGGCAGATTAGGGGTTAATAATTTTTACCTAATGTTTGCAAGGCGGGAGTGTGGCGATTTAGGGGTTAATATGTTTATTATAGTGGCGGTGATATTGGGGGCAGCAGATTAGGGGTTAATAAGTGTAGGTAGGTTGCGGCGACATTGGGGGCTGAAGATTAGGGGTTAATAAATTTAATGTAGGTGTCGGCGATGTTGGGGGCAGCAGATTAGGGGTTCATAAATATAATGTAGGTGTCGGTGGTGTCCGGAGCGGCAGATTAGGGGTTAATAATTTTATTATAGTGTTTGCAATGCGGAAGGGCCTCGGTTTAGGGGTTAATAGGTAGTTTATGGGTGTTAGTGTACTTTTTAGCACTTTAGTTATGAGTTTTATGTTACGGCGTTGTACCATAAAACTCTTAACTACTGACTCTTAAATGCGTTAGGACTCATGACAGGGTAGAGTGTACCGCTCACTTTTTGGCCTCCCAGGACAGATTCGTAATACCGGTGCTATGGAAGTCCCATAGAAAAAAGACTTTACAAAGTTTACGTAAGTCGTTTTGCGGTAAAGCCACAAAAGTGTGCGGTGACCCTAAACCTACAAGACTCGTAATACCAGCAGTCGTAAAAAAGTAGCGTTAGGACCTGTTAACGCTGCTTTTTTACCCTAACGCACAACTCGTAATCTAGCCGATTATTTGTAGGTTAATGTAAACAACATTGGTTGTTCTCTTACTCAAATGCATTGTCATTAAAAAAGAATGGCAACAGCAACCTCACCATTGTAGTATAGTTAGATAATATACCTGTTGATGTACTCTAACCTGTAAATGGTATCATATATGCAATTTTATAAACTGTGACATATTTAAGGGACACTGAACCCAAATGTTTCCTTTCATGATTCAGATAAAGCATGCACTTTTAAGCAACTTTCTAATTTACTTCTACTATCAATTTTTCTTTGTTCTCTTGGTATCTTCTGTTTAAAAGCAGGGATGTATGCTTAGGAGCTGGCCCATTTCTGGAGTACTATATGACAGCAGTTTTGCAAGAATGTTATCCATTTGCATGGCAGCACTATTTCCTGCCATGTAGTGATCCAGATGCCTACCTTGGTATCTCTTCAACACAGAATACCATGGGAACAAAGAAAATGTGCTTATAGAAGTAACTGGGAAACTTTTTAAAAATGGTATGCTCTGTCTGAATCACAAAAGAAAACAATTTGGGTTTCATATCCCTTTAAGTACATTATAGTTACGGCCTAGCCCTCTCACAGTCTGTCACTGACTGCCATTTTGGCTGCGGGGATGTGGGCAGGGCTTTCTTTGTAACTTGAAGAATTAGTGTGTGCAGCGGGAGAAAGAGAATAAAATCTGCTCCTGGGAAATGAGACAATGGATGGGTCACAGTAGCTGGCCCATTGTCACCCATGTTAAAATTGGGTAAGTGAGGATGCAGTTTACTGGCCTAGCTCAGCTGGTATTTGTCTAATGGCTAGTCCAAGCCTGGTTCTATGTAGCTGATCATTTAACCCTTCAATGTGCAAGTTGAGACGTTCTCGCCATGTATATCGCTACCTGCAGGTGCATGACGAATCCTTCTCGTTATGCAGGGGAATCATTGTTTAAGGCAAACCAACTCATTACAGGCCAGGGATCATTGTTGGACTTGTGGGCAGCACTGCCGGTGACGTCACAATAAATGGGGCAGAACCCGGAGGGCTCAGTGTAGCTGAATGGTTGCTGAATGAGGGGACATTCTTCAATCCCCTTAATCTCCATTGCAGCTACAAACCTACAGGACCCCTCATTTGAAAGAGAATCGCCTGGTGGTCTTTGAAAAAACAATATATAATTTATGTTGGTCATTTACTGAAATTTTATTTACAATAGGGTTTTAAAAATGTAGGTACCAAAAAAGCTCAAAATTAGCACAGCACTGGAGTCAATGTACAAGGACCTTCCAGCATGAACCTGATTATTACTGCTAATATAAATTGTGGCATTGTTTTTAAGGTTAGTATTAAAAATTTTTTTATTGTAATGTTCCTTAATTTGCCTGTTCCTGAAGTAAAACTAAATGAAAAAAATAATATAATTATTACTATATAGGAGCAAGGGGCAACATTAATAACCGAAAAATGCAATGCGGGGAGCGCTAAAGAAAGCTAAAAAGCTAAAAGAATAAGCTGAAGGGTAGTAGATATAAAGGATTCAAAAGATTTATTTCACAAAAGATGCATAAAACCGGCTAAAAGTGTATAAATATACGTAGAGAATAAAAAAGGTAAAAAAGGGGGAATACCTTTCTTATTGCTAATAACAGCTCCCTACTATTATTGACAGTAATATAAAATGCACAAAATTACACAAAAGGTACACACAAGTACTTTGCCGTTTCTGATATCACAAATAAGTTATATTGTGTAATGCAAAAACAATATGTGCAAATACAATATGTAAACAAAAATTAGCATATATCCTCAAGTGACCATAAGAGTGTGTATCCTTCTTATGGTGAAGCAAACTAGTTCCTAAAAAAGTATCCAAATACACGTGTCCAAAAAATACATATGTTCAAAGCAGGAGAAATGTCTAAAAAATGTGTAAACGTGTCCAAAAGGATGTGTTCAAAAATTAGTGATGATTCAAAAAAGGTGTACACCAAAAATAATCCACAAAAATCTAAACTGGATGTAGAAGATGTGAGACGATCTATGTGCAAAGAAATTGTGTATAAAGTGTGAGTCAAAAGTAGATTTAGGCAAATTCCCTATGATGGGATAGGTGAAATCTCCAAAGTAATGTATAAGTTATCCTCAATGCAGTTTGTCGATCTCCCTATAAGATAAAAGTACATGGTGCAATATTGCTAAAAGATCATGCAAATATAAGTATTATGCTTACCGATCAAAGATGAACCTGAGCCGTTAAACAGTGCGTCTACGCATCAGTCTTGAAAAAGGCCTTGCTTAAAGGGACATTAAACCCCCCAAAAATATTTCATGATTCAGGTAGAGAATACAATGTTAAATAACTTTCCAAATTACTTCTATTATCTAATTTGCTTAATTCTTTAGATATCTTTTGTTGAAGAAATAGCAATGCACATGGGTGAGCCAATCACACAAGGCATCTATGTGCATCTACCAATCAGAAGCTACTGAGCATATCTAGATATGCTTTTCAGCAAAGCATATCAAGAGAATAAAGCAAATTAGATAATAGAAGTAAATTAAAAAGTTGTTTAAAAGTGCTTGCTCTTTCCAAATCATGAAAGAAAAAATTTGGGTTTCATGTCCCTTTTTAAGGCCGAAACGTGTAGACGCTCTAACTGTTTGACGGCTCAGGTTCATCTTTTGTATTTTGTATTTTTTGGACACGTGTATTTGGGATACTTTTTTAGGAACTCGTTTGCTTCACCATAAGAAGGATACACACTCTTTAGAAACTTGAAGATATATTCTAATTTTTATTTACGTATTGTATTTGCACATAATGTTTTTGTATAACACTATATAACTTATTTGTGATCTCAGAAATGGCAACGTACTTGTGTTTATCTTTTGTGTAATTTTGTGCATTTTATATTACTGTCAATAATAGTAGGAAGCTGTTAATAGCAATAAGAAAGTTATTCCCCCTTTTTTACCTTTTTTAATTTTATTTTATATGTGTATTTATACATTTTTAGCCAGTTTTATGCATCTTTTGTGAAATAAATCTTTTGAATCCTTTATATCTACTACCCTTCAGCTTCTTTTAGCTTGTTAGCTTTCTTTAGCGCTCCCCGCATTGCATTTTTATTTTCTCTTAAGATCTGGTTGAGAGATCTTGCTTACAGGAGGAGCTTGTGAAGTTTTACCTTGGTGCTGTGTATTACCTACTATGTCTGCAACATTAATAACCATAGTTTAAGTATCAAATAATGGTTGGGGGGCTGGATGTTGCATGTGAACTTGACCCTAAGATTCTTGATAATGGTGACCATTCATTTTTATAAATTCATTAGCAGCATTTAGAATTCTGGAGAGATCTGTACATTGTCATCATGCATCTACATTTTAGTTAAACATCAATGTGTATATTTTAAAGGAATTTAGTCCCTATGGAGGATGCATTTAGTAAATCATCTGTACAGATATGTGGGAGTTACATACATTAGTTGTATTTACTGCTTTTCCCATCATCAGTTTACTAAAAGCATGTAATATATGTACTTCCAGATAACTGAGTTAAAAGCTTATTTCTCATTTACTATCAATTCTATAAAAAGTTGATTATCAAAACAACACATTACCATAATCTATATTGGTTGTAATGCTTTAAAATAAGTAATGCTCTGAGCTATAAAGATCTGAAATCATTAGATTGTTGTTGCAGCTGAACTCAAAATATTAAGCTTTTCTATGGTAGGTAATAATTAACATACATTTATATTAGCTCACATGTACCACTGAAATGTATTTAATAAAAAAAACAAATGAGTTCCATAAAGACAAACAATTCTTGACACATTCAGCTAAATATACTTTTTAATTCAGTTCATCAACTAATCAATACAAATCAAGATAATGAGTCTATGGTGTCTTTTGGGATTGGTCACCACTAATGTAAATAATTATATAATTATATAATATGCTTTCTATATCCAGTTAAAGGGACATTGTTCACTAGATTTTTCTTTGCATAAATGTTTTGTAGATGATCCATTTATTTAACCCATCTGGGAGTCTTTTATAAAAATGTATAATTTTCTTATTTTTAAATAACATTGTGCTGATTTGCAGACTCCTAACCAAGCCCCAAAGTTTAATATGTATACTGATGTCTACAGACTCTTGCTTATGTAAAGGGGTTTTTCATATGCAGGGGAGGGGTGAGTGTCTGCACATCCTACTTTCTCAGCACATTTTAGTGGGTGTCCCAGGCTAACATAATAATCTTGTTCAGAAATGGAGAAATTGACATTTCTTAAATTTTGAACAATTTTGAGTAGTGTTAAGAGTAGATAATTAAATGTTGTCATCTGCAATAAGAGAACAGAAAACAAAATCACTGTGGCAGACATATTTAACTCCTGTAATTATATATAAATGGGTGAATGATGTAGAAAGTAACTTAACCCCTTGAGTGCTAACGACACTCTGAGCCATAGAAAATTTTCTCAGTCAGGTGCTAACGATGGCTCAGAGCCGTCATTAGCACTCACCCACCTTGAGGGCAATCTGGGGGCTCTCACCTTCTCCCATGGCGATCTGGCCTGAATAGTGAGAGGCATTGCCGGGACTTCACGTTTTGTGCAGTGACGTCATGCGCAATGACGTGATGATGTCACCATGCAACTTTATTTAAAATTTACAATGGACAATATAGGGAGATGGGGGCATGCTACTTAGAGGCCTGTATCTCAGGAATCTAATTGCAGCTACAGACCTCCAAGACCCACCGTTGGAAAAGTAATTGCCTAAACTTTCCAATGGTATAAGTCTTGGGGATCTGGAAAAAAAGTAAAAGTGTAAAAAATAAATATATTTAAAATGGTAAAAAAAAAAAAAAGAGATCAAAACCAGCTTAGCTTAGTGGGAAATAGCTTAGCAGTCAAAGAGTTAATGCATATTTACAAATACACTATTTTTGGACATGTCTAAAAAAAACTGTCTCTTTAAAATGATCAATTATTGCATTAATTCGATATGTAATATCCAGATCATTTATCAACCAGAATATTTTTGTATCTTACTTTTAACACATATTATTCAAAATTAACAAGGCTTATAATTACTTAATTAATTGTGCCATGACTGCACAAGTGGTATATAAATATTTTCAGTTAGAAACCCAAAGTTTGTGAAAAAGTTAAAGATTTTTTTTCATTTGATCGCATTTGGTGGTAAAATAGTGGCATGAAATATACCAAAATGGGCCTAGATCAATACTTTGTGTTGTCTACCAAAAAAAATATATAGTTGAAATAGCTGAAATAATACAATAATTAGATGTACTATGTGCATATTCAAAGTAAGTTAATAATACATACTTGATGATATGTTGTTTTTGCAATTTCAAAATGTTATTGTATTATGTAAGTTGATTTATATAGTTCTGAAATATTGAAAAAAACCCATAAATAAAATAGGCTAAACACATAATTATTGTTATTTTTACAAATGCTGTACTAATTTTAACCCTCTAAATCTTGAAACGTAAAAATTAATACAAATATTTTTTTAATACAGCTGTCAAAATTTTCCACTAAGCAAAAAGCATCAATTATGAGTCTCAGAGTGTAAAATACTAATAAATGTAACAATTTTAAATGATTCCTAATTATTTGTTTTCTTTATATTCATTTGTCTTTGAGGCCACAGACTCCCACACATTCAGTGTTACATTTATATATTCTGCTATTCTTCTATAATTATCATTGTAATTGTTCAACTCTTATTTAAAGGGACAGTCAAGTCCAAAAAAACTTTCATGATTCAAATAGGGCATGTAATTTTAAACAACTTTCCAATTTACTTTTATCACCAGTTTTGCTTTTTTCTCTTGGTGTTCTTAGTTGAAAGCTAAACCTAGGAGGTTCATATACTCACTTCTTAGACCTTGAAGGCCGCCTCTAATTTGAATGCATTTTGACCACTAGAGGGCATTAGTTCATGTGTTTAAAATAGATAACATTGAGCTCACGCACGGGAATGTACAGAGGAGTGAGCACTGATTGGCTAAAATGCAAGTCTGTCCAAAGAACTGAAATGAGGGGGCATTCTGCAGAGGCATAGATACAAGGTAATTACAGAGGTAAAATGTTTATTATTATAACTGTGTTGGTTATGCAAAACTGTGGAATGGGTAGTAAAGGGATTATCTATCTTTTTAAACAACAAAAATTCTGGTGTTGACTGTCTCTTTAATGCAGTCATTAGCCTTATTCATTAAAATGTAAATGCACAGTGACTTGAAAGGTAAATAATAATCATCTTTAACAGTGATGGCTAACTTCCTAATACATGGTGGCCGCAGATCAATATTTTGGAAGCTTTAAGGGCTGCATATATATTTATGACTATTAAACACACAAATCATTTCATTAAAGGTCAAGATTTAGGTAAGGTTTTAGGGTACTCCCTATCTGTTTCCCCCCTCCTTTAAAGATCTTTCCACCTTGTTTGACTCTCACCAGAAAACTTTTTTCCACTCCAACAAAACTTATGGCACGCATTCTTAGTCCTGATTTTTTTAATTCTTTCATTGTTCTGTCGGCTTTTGCTGCGGCCTGGACATGCTCGCATAATCAAATTCCACACATTCTTTTTTAACATACTGTATGTGGAGTGCGATTAAGTAATACTGAGCATACGCACTGAGAGGTAGAAAATTCCAACGGGGGAGCAAAATCTGACAGGACAGGCTTTAATGGTAGCTTTTAGAATTTGGCATAATTGTTTATTTTTTATTTTTGGTAAAAAAATAAATAAATCTGTAATGGTAGTTTTTTTTTTTATTTTCTGTAATGGTAGCTTTTTCATGTAATATCAAATGTAACATTCAATTTATTAAATGGCAAAATGTAACAATTGAATGTAGATTCAGTGTAAAAATAACATTGCCTAAGCTACAGAATAATTTTGAAAATATAGATGTATAGGACATTGTCTAAATATGTATAGATTAGAGACAAATAGGGTGAATGGTAATATGAGAAAATAAAAGCAGTGATTGAATAATGCTCAGGAAATTACTTTATTTAGTAAATATGATGAACTATAATAGGCCAGGGTGGGATTGAAGTAACAACATATAAAACGGAAGAACTACTTTACAGAAATGATGGTAAATAAAGGTTTAAGATGATCAGCATTTAGTGATGTTGCGAATAGTTCCCGGCGAACATAGCATGTTCGCGTTCGCCGCGGTGGGCGAACATATGCGATGTTCGATCCGCCCCCTATTCGTCATCATTGAGTAAACTTTGACCCTGTACCTCACAGTCAGAAGACACATTACAGCCAATCAGCAGCAGACCCTCCCTCCCAGACCCTCCCACCTTCTGGACAGCATCCATTTTAGATTCATTTGGAAGCTGCATTCTTAGTGAGAGGAGGGACAGTGTAGCTGCTGCTGATTTAATAGGGAAATCGATAGCTAGGCTAGTGTATTCAGTGTCCACTACAGTCCTGAAGGACTCATCTGATCTCTGCTGTAAGGACAGCACCCCAAAAAGCCCTTTTTAGGGCTAGAACATCAGTCTGCTTTTTTTTTTTCCTGTGTAATCTAATTGCAGTTGCCTGCCTGCCAGCGTGTGTGTCAGGCTTACAGCGTATACTGTGCCCACTTGCCCAGTGCCACCACTCATATCTGGTGTAACAGTAGTGTAAATTTAAAAAAACAACACTTTTTTGACTGTGAAATAATAGCAGACAGCTGCCAGTACCCAAGATGGCCGCCAATAAGGCAGATGGGGAGGGTTAGAGAGCTGTTTTGGGGGGGATCAGGGAGGTTGGGGGCTAAGGGAGGATGCTACACCACAGCATATGTAAATATGCAAAAAAAAATATAAACATTTTTTAAAAACCTTTTATTTTAGTACTGGCAGACTTTCTGCCAGTACTTAAGATAGCGGGACAATTGTGGGGTGGGGGAGGGAAGGGAGCTGTTTGGGAGGGATCAGGGGGTCTGATGTGTCAGGTAGGAGGCTGATCTCTACACTAAAGCTAAAATTAACCCTGCAAGCTCCCTACAAACTACCTAATTAACCCCTTCACTGCTAGCCATAATAGAAGTGTGATGCACAGCAGCAGCATTTAGCGGCCTTCTAATTACCAGAAAGCAACGCCAAAGTCATATATGTCTGCTATTTCTGAACAAAGGGGATCCCAGAGAAGCATTTACAACCATTTGTGCCATAATTGCACAAGTCATTTGTAAATAATTTCAGTTCGAAACCTAAAATTGTGAAAAAACTTAAGTTTTTTTTAAATTTGATCGCATTTGGCGGTGAAATGGTGGCATTAAATATACCAAAATGGGCCTAGATCAATACTTTGGGTTGTCTACTACACTACACTTAAGCTAAAATTAACTCTACAAGCTGCCTACATGCTCCCTAATTAACCCCTTCACTGCTGGGCATAAAACATGTGTGGTACGCAGTGGCATTTAGCAGCCTTCTAATTACCAAAAAGCAACGCCAAAGCCATATAAGTCTGCTATTTCTGAACAAAGGGGATCCCAGAGAAGCATTTACAACCATTTATGCCATAATTGCATAAGTTGTTTGTAAATAATTTCTGTGAGAAACCTAAAGTTTGTGAAAAAGAGAACAATTTTTTTTTATTTGATCGCATTTGGCGGTGAAATGGTGGCATGAAATATACCAAAATGGATCCCCCTCCGGCATGCCACAGTCCAGGTGTTAGTCCCTTTGAAACAACTTTTCCATCACTATTGTGGCCAGAAAGGGTCCCTGTGGGCATGAAATATACCAAAATGGGCCTAGATCAATACTTTGGGTTGTCTACTACACTACACCTAAGCTAAAATTAACTCTACAAGCTGCCTACATGCTCCTTAATTAACCCCTTCACTGCTGGGCATGAAACACGTGTGGTGCGCAGTGGCATTTAGCAGCCTTCTAATTACCAAAAAGTAACGCCAAAGCCATATAAGTCTGCTATTTCTGAACAAAGGGGATCCCAAAGAAGCATTTACAACCATTTATGCCATAATTGCATAAGTTGTTTGTAAATAATTTCTGTCAGAAACCTAAAGTTTGTGAAAAAGTGAGCAATTTTTTTTATTTGATCGCATTTGGCAGTGAAATGGTGGCATGAAATATACCAAAATGGGCCTAGATCAATACTTTGGGTTGTCTACTACACTACACTTAAGCTAAAATTAACTCTACAAGCTGCCTACATGCTCCCTAATTAACCCCTTCACTGCTGGGCATAAAACACGTGTGGTGCGCAGTGGCATTTAGCAGCCTTCTAATTACCAAAAAGCAACGCCAAAGCCATATAAGTCTGCTATAATGGCATGTCTGGCACACAGTGTTGGGGCAAGGGTCCATCTGACCACTGATACCTGGTCTGCAAAGCATGGTCAGGGCAGGTATATCACCTACACTGCGCACTGTGAAGCGGGTGTAACCCTTACACTACCTGATCGATACAACATCATACCTGATGTTTTAAAGCACGTTATTCCAAACAATTTAGGAATGTTAGGTGATTTATGCCCTTTATGGATTAAAACCAGACTCTGCATCAACTATGTAATTTTCCATGGGAGTTTTGCCATGGATCCCCCTCCGGCATGCCACAGTCCAGGTGTTAGTCCCTTTGAAACAACTTTTCCATCACTATTGTGGCCAGAAAGAGTCCCTGTGGGTTTTAAAATTCACCTGCCTATTGAAGTCTATGGCGGTTCGCCCGGTCGCGAACTTTTGCGGAAGTTCGCGTTCGCCATTCGCGAACCCAAATTTTTAGGTTCGCGACATCACTATCAGCATTGTTTTACAGTGTCTCATTGGCTCTAGAAATAAATTTAATAAATGAATTCAAGAAAGTATTTATAAAGTGGAAATAAGAGAATGTGTACATTAGAGGAACTAGCCTAGTTCTTATCTGCTATCAAAATCTTTTTCTATGTTCAAAATAATATACCTGGAAACATAATAGTACATAAATCATAAAGAATGCGTGACTCACATATACTGGCAATTTCATGTCTGCATAATGTCATTGTTTCAGTCTACATAAAAAAAGAATGTATTTTAGTCTGAGCTATTTTAGCCTCTGTAAATATTAACCAAAGGTAGCATTAGCTCAGATTACATTTTTCAATAAAATGAATATTTATAGACCAAGAGCAAAGTGGTATATATATATATATATATATATATATATATATATATATATATATATATATATATATATATATACACATATACATATATATATATATATATATATATATATATATATATATATATATATATATATATATACATACATACATATATATATATATACATACATACAGTTGTGCTCATAAGTTTACATACCCTGCCAGAATTTATGATTTCTTGGCTATTTTTCAAAGATTATGAATGATAACACAAAAACGTTTCTTTCACTCATGGTTAGTGTTTGGCTGAAGCCATTTATTATCAATCAACTGTATTTACTCTTTTTAAATCATAATGACAACAGAAACTACCCAAATGACCCTGATCAAAAGTTTACATACCCTGGTGATTTTGGCCTGATAACATGCACACAAGTTGAAACAAAGCGGTTTGAATGGCAAGGTAACCATCCTCACCTGTGATCTGTTTGCTTGTAATTAGTGTGTGTGTGTGTGTATAAAAGGTCAATGAGTTTCTGGACTCCTGACAGACCCTTGCATCTTTCATCCAGTGCTGCACTGACGTTTCTGGATTCTGAGTCATGGGGAAAGCAAAAGAATTGTCAAAGGATCTGTGGGAAAAAGGTAGTTGAACTGTATAAAACAGGAAAGGGATATAAAAAGATATCCAAGTAATTGAGAATTCAAAGCAGCAATGTTCAAACTCTAATCAAGAACTGGAGAATGAGGGGTTTTGTTTGATAATATACTGCATTCATCTTGCCATCAATTCTGAACAAATTTCCTGTGCCTTTGTAGCTCACACATCCCCAAAACATCAGCGATCCACCTCCGTGTTTCACAGTAGGAATGGTGTACCTTTCATCATAGGCCTTGTTGACTCCTCTCTAAATGTAGCGTTTATGGTTGTGGACAAAAAGCTTAATTTTGGTCTCGTCACTCCAAATGACTTTGTGCCAGAAGGTTTGAGGCTTGTCTCTGTGCTGTTTGGCATATTGTAAGCGGGATACTTTGTGGCATTTGCATAATAATGGCTTTCTTCTGGCGACTCGACCATGCAACCCATCTTTCTTCAACTGCCTCCTTATTGTGCATCTTGAAACAGCCACACCACATGTTTTCAGAGAGTTCTGTATTTCAACCGAAGTTATTTGTGGGTTTTACTTTGCATCCCGAACAATTTTCCTGGCAGTTGTGGATGAAATTTTAGTTCGTCTACCTGACCGTGGTTTGGTTTCAACAGAACCCCTCATTTCTTGATTAGAGTTTGAACACTGCTGATTTACATTCTCAATTCTTTGGAGATCTTTTTATATCCCTTTCCTATTTTATACAGTTCAACTACCTTTTCCCGCAGATCTTTTGACAATTCTTTTGCTTTCCCCATAACTCAGAATCCAGAATCGTCAGTGCAGCACTGGATGAAAGATGCAAGGGTCTGTCAGGAGTCCAGAAACTCATTGACCTTTTATACACATACACGAATTACAAGCAAACAGATCACAGGTGAGGATGGTTACCTTTAATAGCCATTCAACCCCCTTTGTGTCAACTTGTGTGCATTTTATCAGGCCAAAATCACCTGGGTATGTAAACTTTTGATCGGGGTAATTTGGGTAGTTTCTGTTGTCATTATGATTTAAAAAGAGTAAACACAGTTGATTGATAATAAATGGCTTCAGCCAAACACTAACCATGAGTGAAAGAAAAGTTTTTGTGTTATCATTCATATTCTCTGAAAAATGGCCAAGAAATCATAAATTCTGCCAGGGTATGTAAACTTATGAGCACAACTGTATATAAAAATATAAAACATTTTTAATAGTTTCTATTAAAATATCAAAGGAAGCAGGATCACACACACTTTATGACCACACCTATATTAGCTTGTTTGACATCCCATTCCAAATCCATGACCATAACTATGCAGTTTGCCTCCTCTTTGTAGCTATAACAGTTGCCATTCGTTTGACGTGTGTCTGCAAGACTTTGTGCCCATTTAGCCAAAAGAACATTTGTGAGGTTAGGCACTGATTTTGGATGAGAAGGTCTGGCTCACATTCACTGTTCCGGTTCATCCCAAAGATGTTCAGTGGGGTTGAGGTCAGGGCTCTGTGCAGACCACTCAAGTTCTTCCATAGTAAACTCATTAAACTATGTCTTCATAGACCATGCTTTGTGCACAGGGGTACGGTCAAGGGCGAAATAGTTGCCTCAGAGTTGGAAAAACTCAATAGTCTAAAATGTCTTTGTCTCCTGTAGCATTAAGATGACCCCTCACTGGAACTAAGCGGCCCAGTCCAAACCCTGAAAAAATATATATATACATAGACATATTTAGACATGTATGATGTATGTAGACCTCATATCTTTGAACCCTTATACCTTTTTTGTACAATATTTTTGAATAATTGTATTATATATTGTTATTATAAGTGTAACTGCACTTTGTAATGTTTTTTTTATGTGTTTGTGACACGTGTTTGTATCTCGAAACAGTTATCCAGAGCTCTGAGGATGCAGTAATCATTTTAGCTTAATTGTGATTGTACTCTCGCAATCACATTTACTTTCAACTGTAATATGAGTGGAAAACATGACGTGCACACCCGCAATATACCCTTTATCGCTTGTGCGTAACTGTTAGCGATCCACTCATAATCTGGCCCAAAATGTTTTTTTTCCTTTATGGTGACTTAGTATTCCTAGGAGTCATCTTTTTTCGTGCGGTTCCTGCTTGGCATCTCCCATTTTGCATTCAAATATGAGTGTTCATTGGCGTAATAATTCTCCTCCATTTACAATTTATATCTTTTATTTAAATTTTCTTTACTAGGGAAAATGAAAGAAAAATGCATTTCTTATATTCTATAAAGCAAAAAAGGCCACATTGTATTAATAAAGCATGTGTTTTAAAAAGCCGTCTCCCTCTAGCATTCTTTTTTTTCTTTCTAGAAACATTCAGCTAGATTACGAGTTTTGCGGTAAGTGCTGCTCGGTGCTAACTTGCAAGTTATTGTTACCTCACCTCCCTCTAGTGCTGCTATTACAGGTTTGCAAAATCCCGACGTTAGCAGGCAATATGTGATTGTTGAGCAAAATTGAGCATCAGCCAATAGGATTTTTTCACATTTAATTCCGATTGGCTGATAGAATTCTATCAGCCAATCGGAATTCAAGGGATGTCATCTTGGATGACGTCCCTTAAGGGAACCTTCATTCTGGAAGAGTCGTCGATTGAAAAGGATGCTCCACGCCGGATGTCTTGAAGATGGAGCCGCTCCACGCCGGATGGATGAAGATAGAAGATGCCGTCTGCATAAGGACTTCTGCTGGCTTGAATGAAGAATTCAGCCCGCTTGGACGAAGACTTCTGCCGACTTCGCTGAGGACTTCTGCCGCTTCGTTGAGGATGGATGTCGGGTCTTCAAAAACTGTAAGTGGATCTTCGGGGGTTAGTGTTAGGTTTTTTTAAGGGTTTATTAGGTGGGTTTTAATTTTAGATTAGGGGTTTGGGCTGAAAAAGGGCAATGCCCATACAAATGCCCTTTTCGGGCAATGGGGAGCTTAGGTTTTTTAGATAGGTTTTTATTTGGGGGGGTTGGTTGTGTGGGTGGTTGATTTTACTGTTGGGGGGGTATTTGTATTTTTATTTACAGGTAAAAGAGCTGATTTATTTGGGGCAGCGCCCCGCAAAAGGCCCTTTTAATGGCTATTGGCAGTTTAGTTTAGGCTAGGGTTTTTTATTTTGGGGGGCTTTTTTATTTTGATAGGGCTATTAGATTAGGTGTAATTAGTTTAAATATTTGATAATTTATTTTTTATTTTATGTAATTTAGTTATATATTATTATTTTTTTTAAGAAGAAAGCTTTATTGAATGAACATATGTAGTATTACATCTTTGACATTGATAGTAAATAACAGCACTGTCGATGTCCAAATTGCTATTACATGTCAAGCCAGACAGGTCTCAATCAAAGACTGAAAGATTATAGAATTGTTGCAGTATGTTTGTTCATTATTATATTACCAACTATGTGCTTTGTACAATTATTAATCGTAAACATTTATAACTGAGAATGTTGGACCAGGACATCCACGTAAAGTAACATTATCAAGAATACAAGAATGAAAGTTACCACTCTATAATGCAAAAAACAGTTAAGTCCAACAAATTCAGCTCAAGATGGTCTTTGAAGACTTCAGGGGGAAGAGTGAGGAGAGTGGGGGAGGAGCAGAGGAGGGACCAGCAAGGAGGTGGGAAAGAAATGAGGGTGAGGGGGAGGGGAAGGATGAGAAATAAGAGATTGAGAGAGAAGGAGAGGAGAAAAGGAAAAAATAATAATTTTTAAATAAATAAATATGTCACTTCTCAAATTTTACAGAAACTATTCACCCGCTATCCAGTAGTGCTTGCAATATCCTATAGCTCTCTACTCTCCCAAATCAGGGTCATGTATTCATATGTTTCTAATTTTCCAGTCTTTAGATAGTGAAACCTCTCTAGATTCAACAGATCCCAGACCCCAGCCCTCCACTCTTCTAGGCTTGGCATGTGCAGCAACTTCCAATGTCTTGGTATGAGTCCCTTCACACAATTTAACATCAGGAGGAACAACTGACGTTTTGCCTTCATGGTAATTTTTGGTAGTTCATGGTATATAAGATATTTAGGGTCGGGGGGTAGAATGATTTTTAGAAGTCTGCTACATTCTTGGAACACATTTTCCCAGAAGGGCTGTATATGAGGACACTGCCACCAGATATGCAAAATAGTTCCCTCCTCTCCGCAGCCTCTCCAGAACTCCCCACCAGCATGTGGATATATTTTTTTCAGCCTCTGAGGGGTAAGATAGCACCTACTTAAAAAATTATAGTGCATTTCCTGAAGTCTCGCTGAGACAGACACCTGCTTTGCTTTACAAAATATGGACAACCAGGCTTTTACATCAGTTTCAAAACCCAATTCTCTTTGCCAGGCAGCCACATAGGAAGGCATTGCCACACCACCGCCTTCTACCAGCAACTTATACAGGATTGATATTAGATGATGCGGTGTAATTGCCGAGGTACAAAGCACCTCGAAGGGTGTTTTCTGTTAAGTCAATGAGTCTCTATCTCGAATGTTGCTGAAGTAGTGATTAAATTGCGCCACTCTGAACCATGAGGAAAACAGGTCACGGTCCCAGTCAGCCAGTTCCGCTTGCGGTCTGATCTTATCCCGTACCAAAGCATTCGAAATGGCAGTCTCAGCCAGTGTGTAGAAAGAGCAGGGAGAGTACGCTTTGTTCGCTAATCCATTGTCTGGATTTTCATGAACAGGTGTTACCTGCGAGACAGAAGTGGAGATGTGAGAACCCACTTTAATTAGCTTGTCCCATCCATGCAGTACATCCTCAATCATGGGGTAATGGGAGATACAACTAGGGCGATGTACAGGGCTGATCCATGCAAGTGATCCCACATTACCCCTTTGAAGAATCTCCCTATCTAAACCTATCCAAGCTTTGTCGGTGGATCCATGACACCACTCCACTAGTCATTGAAGCATAATTGCCTTAAGGTACTTGCTCAATCGAGGGACACCAGCCCCTCCTCTGTTTCTAGGAAGATACATTGTCTTTTTACTGATCCTCGGTCTCAAACCATTCCAAATATATGATTCGATTGCCGTCTGAATTTGGTGGATTATGTGCCCCGCTGATGTCAGAGGGATTGCCTGCATAATATACAGAACTCTAGGTAAAACATTCATTATAGCCACGTGAATTCTTCCCATCCATGAGATGGTTTTATTCTTCCACATCGCGAAATCTTGTATAATTTCATCTCTAATGCTCTTATAATTTACATTAACGATTTCTCTAACCGCTTTGTGGCGATTTTCAGGGGATAACGATTGCTTTGAGTTGCAAAGGTGTCTATAGGCATTGAGATATTCAGGATCTCGGACTTTGTGAGATTAAGTAGAAAATCCGACACACGACCGAATTCCTCGAACTTGGCCAACGACGCCTGTAGGGACAGGACATTGTTAGTAGCACATCATCGGTGTACATTGCCAGCTTGTGCTCCACTCTCCCCATCTGAATTCCGAGGATACCAGGGTTTATTCGTATCTTACAAGCCAAGACCTCCATGACCAGAGCAAAAAGCAAGGGTAAGAGGGGACACCCCTGCCTTGTTCCATTGGAAATCAGAAAGGGCTCAGAGAACAATCCGTTTACCCAGACTTTGGCATTAGGGTTTATTTGTATCTTACAAGCCAAGACCTCCATGACCAGAGCAAAAAGCAAGGGCGAGAGGGGACACCCCTGCCTTGTTCCATTGGAAATCAGAAAGGGCTCAGAGAACAATCCGTTTACCCAGACTTTGGCATTAGGGTTGGAATATAACGAGAGTACATAGTTTGTGAATTGTGGTCCAAAGCCCATCTTTTTCAGGGTATGCAGCATAAAGGTCCAATTGACCCGATCAAAAGCCTTTTCCGCGTCCATCGATACAAGGATCAACGGAGCGGATTTGGCCTGCGCATAAGAGATCAGCTGAATAACTCTGAGGGTATTATCACATGCCTCTCGGGCTGGAATAAAGCCCGTCTGGTCTGTGGAGATTAAATGGGGTTAAAAACTTTTGAGGTGATTCGCTATCACCTTAGCCAATATCTTAACATCAGAGTTAAGTAAAGAGATTGGTCTGTAGCTGCCAGGCAGATTTTCTGGGTTTTTTTTTTTTTTCAAAAGTAGTTTTTATTTTAAGATAAACTTGTTAATAACAATAACATATTAGACAGTTTCTTGTATATACATAGGTCTTTCTGAAATCACAGTGAGAATGCCATCATAAGCAAACACAGGTCATATCATATACCCGCAAGGGTTTTTCAGTTTACATAAACATATAAAAAAGGACATTACATTTTGACCGATCTTAATTATAGTGATTAGTAGAATACAATAATCATAGGTATTAACTCAACATTGTAGTAATTTCAACAAGTCAGTCTAGGGAAAACCATTACCATGCTTCTCTCAGTGACCCGACGGATCAATTCCAGTGTGCATCTCCAGGCGGGGCAAGCCACCCCAGAAGAAATAGGAGCAGTAGAAAGAAAGGTCTGGGGTAGGGAAAGTAGGTTGCATATTGTGAGAAGAGAGGGTGGGGATAGGGAAACAGAAAAAGGAGGGGAGAGAGTATGGGTCAGCGATTGCAGATAAAAGAGAGCAGATGGAGGGGTCTGTAACAAAAGTCAGGGTCCGCCCATCTATCTAGAGTTTTCTTGGTAATAAAACCAAGGTTCCCAGATCTGCCAGTAGAGATCTTCTTTATCCATATTGAAGTAGAAACCCTGTTCCATCTTGGCATATGTCTGTATTATGGAGGTGATAGCTGCAATGTCTGGGGGCTGTGTCTGTTTCCAAGCTCTCGCTATCGCCAACTTAGTGGCCGCGAGAACAAAAATTAATAGTTTAGACAGGGGGGCCAGAATATGTCTCGGGAATATGTGTAGTAGGGCTATATAAGGGGTAAGTGGTCTATTTAGCCCAAGGGTAGAACAGAGGGAGGACACTTGTGTCCACAGATGTTTTAACTTAGGGCAGTCCCACCATATATGTATATCTGAACCTCTTAATTCGCAGTCTCTCCAACAGAGAGGGGATGTTGTAGGAAACAAGGGGATGTTGTAGGAAACATCTGTGAAAGTCTAGAGGGGGTATAGTACCACTTCAGAAACAATTTCATATACGATTCCAGAGTGTTCGCGCAGTGTACTGTCTTCTTGGTTAGTGTCATAGCCATGTGTAGATCTTTGTCAGTAATTGGTCTGGACAAGTCTCCCTCCCAAGCTCTAAGTTGCCAAGGTCTGCCCTTGTTTGTGGACGACTGTAGTAAGCTATAATGGAATGAGATAAGTTTAGGGGTCCTAACAGGGAGTTGCCACAATTTTTCCCAGGCAGTCAGAGGTCTATTAGGGCCTTTAGGGAATCCCCAAGAAATCAGGAAAGCGTATAGTCTAGAGTATTCAAATTTAACCCACACGGGGGGGTTTTGAATGACAGATCCTATATTGCTCGGGCTGACCAAAGTGCCCGAAGGATATAACTGGGAGATCAGTTTCAAATCCCAGACACCCCAGCGCTGCACATGTGTGTCCGGCAGGGCTGCGAGCAAGGCGGGCAAAGATTGTATAGGAGATGGGTGTGGAGCAACCTCTGGTAGATTCCTAAGGTTATGCCAGATTTTCAAGTTTTCTCTAACAATGACATTCATTATTCCCAGAGTGTCTAACCGATAGGTAGGAATCCATGGCAGGTCAGCTAAACCCAAACCTGTAGGGAGATCACAAGCCTCTATGGTCTTCCATCCTTGTGGTTCACCTTTATCTGTCCATGCTAAAATATGAGAGAGCCTGGCAGCCTCATAGTACCCGTGAATACTAGACATAGCTACGCCTCCCTGGTCGTACTTTTTCTGAAGTATCTTTGCTGCAATTTACCCCAGATATATTTTTGACCAAGAGATTGGAGCTTATCTATAAGGGCACTAGGAACATTGAGAGGAATGCAGCGAAAGTAATAAAGAATTTTGGGAAGAATCGTCATCTTAAAAGATGCTATGCGGCCCAGCCATGAGATCTCTTTAAAGTTCCATGAGGTGGTGAGCTCAGTAACTTCTTTAATAATGTCTGAGTAGTTTATAGCAAGTACTGCTTTCGGGTCTGCGCCAAGCTGAATCCCCAAGTGTCGGATGGTGGAATGGGACCATTGAAAGGAGTATGAGGTTCGCAGAACATCTAGTTCAAAAGCAGGACGACCAACAGGCAAAGCCTCGGTCTTAGAGACGTTGACCTTATAATAGCTGTGGGTACCAAATTTGGAAATAAGATCAAGGAGGGCAGGTAGGGAGCCTAGTGGGTTTGTGAGGAATAATGTCACGTCATCCGCGAACAGTGCTATTTTTGCAGTTCGGCCGGAAAACTGTACTCCCTGTATCGTACATGAATTTCTAATGGCTTGGGCCAAAGGTTCAATGGCCAGTGTGAAAATTAAGGGCGATAGGGGACACCCCTGTCTGGTACCGTTAGTGATATGAATTTCCGGAGAGGCAAAACCCAGGCCCTTAACAACCGCAGATGGACAGGAGTATAAGGCACGGATCGCTGTTATCACTTCGTCTGGTATGCCGAATTGAGTTAGTGTGCACCATAAGTAATCCCATCTGACCCTGTCAAACGCTTTTTCTGCGTCTAAAGACAGGGCCAGCATGGGAAGTTTCAAACGAGACGCCTCTGTGAGGATGTCCAGCATTTTTCGAGAATTATCTGGCCCTTCTCTACCAAAGGTGAACCCAACCTGGTCTGAATGTATTACCTTCGGGAGTAGAGTATTAAGGCGGTTGGCCCAAAGTTTGGCATAGAGCTTTACATCACCATTAATCAATGAGATTGGTCTGTAACTGGTACATTGTGTTGGATCTTTGTTTGGCTTGGGAATAGGTAGAATTATTGCCTGCAGATATTCTTTAGTAAATAGACCTGACTCTCGGGCCTCCGAAAAAACCTTGAGAAGGATTTTATTTAAATCAGCTTTAAAGAGCTTGTAGAAGGATGCCGGGTATCCATCAGGGCCAGGGGCTTTATTATTTTGGGTATGCTTGATGGCTAAATTAATTTCAGTTAGAGAGAACGGGGCCTTAAGTGTTTCTTTATCCTCCTCTGATAGAGTGGGCAGATTAAGATTTTGTAGGAAACCCTTCACTTCTGGTATAGGGGATTCCTCCCCAGCCATTGAAGGGTGGAGATGATATAAATCAGAATAGTAGGCCGCAAAAGTTTGCCCAATTTCTTTAGGCGAGGAGACCGATATAGTCCCCTGTTTGAGCGACAGTATTCTAGCTGCCACGGTTCTACCTCTCAGTTTATGTGCTAAAAGAGTCGAGGCTTTATTTCCCTGACAGTATAGTAACTTTTTGAATCGAGTATGGGCTTCTTTTACTCTCTCCAGCTCCTTATCTGCTATTTGCGCTCTAAGCGTTTTGATTTTATCAGCTAGAGGGCCCAATGGGGAATTCTTATTTTCTTGTTCTGCCAGTCGTAACTCTGTCATAAGAAGGCCCAGAGGGGCTTTCAACTGATGTCTAAGCTTTGCCTGTCTCCGAATGCAGATCCCTCTCACGTACGCCTTCAGGGCAGCCCAAACTGTTTGGGATGGCATACCTGGAGTTTTGTTTAGTCTTAAGAATTCTCTTATAGAGTTCTGGAGGGATGTCCTAAAAGGCTTATCCTGGAGTGCTTGTTTAGGGAATTTCCAGCTAGGCCTAGACATAGTTGTTAGGTCAGTGGAGAGAGTAAACGTGAGAATATCATGGTCCGACCAAGCACAGACCTTTATATGCGACATTAAAACTCTGTCAAGTGTCCATGAATCAGTGAAAAAATGGTCCAGTCTCGAGTAAGAGTGATGAGGTCTAGAGACGTACGTGTAGTCTCTGTCATTATGGTGGTACGCCCTCCAAATATCATAAAGATTGTGCTGGATTATGTGCTGCCGGAATCTGTTGGCAGTATTTATGGTATATGCGTCAATTTTTTTCCCCTTCTGAACTTTCTTGTCAACTAGGGGGTCCCACACCATATTAAAATCACCCCCCAGAATCATAGTTCCAGTCTTATATTTCTCTATTTTAGACAGTATCTCTTTCAAGAAATTGGGTTGTGTTTGGTTAGGGGCATAGATATTTACCAATGTGAATAAAATACCATTAAGTTTACAGGTGAGTAATAGGTATCTACCCTGAGAGTCTTTCTCCATATAGATATGTTCAAAATGTATAGTTTTATGTATGGCAATAGCTACCCCTCTAGATTTCTCAGAGTGAGAGGCTAGAATCATCGTGGGATAATCTGGGGTTCTGTATGGGGCCTGGGAGGACGCTAACCAGTGTGTCTCTTGTAGAAAGACAATCTGTATTTTGAGAGCCTTCATGGTGTTTGTAAGCATACTTCTTTTGTCTTGTGAATTGAGGCCCTTAGCATTCAGTGTTGCAAAAGAGATATTATTGGGGATCGACATGTTTGCAGGCCTAAGAAATTGAGGGGGTGAGAAGGGAAAAGATAGTGGAGAAAGAAATAGGGTTAAGGTATAAGACTTACCCCGCCTGGATCTGCACACCCAAATATGACTCCTGGTAATCTCAGGTTAAGAAGTTCTGTTCTATGTTTAGAGAGGTCTCAGGAGACCAAATTCCAAGGAATCTATATTTGTTACCTGGAAGAAGAAGTACAATTAGCCTGGGATTATATATGCAATATAAAAAGTGTGACCTATATCGTTAACACTAAACCAAGCTTACTCAGGTTTATTTACTTAAAGTGTAAGTGTATTAACAAGTATAATGACCCGTCGGATCATCAAAAGGAGAAGCGTATCTAGTAAGTAGTCAAACTCCACCCACCATTTGGCTTATTTACCAATCTGGGCTTTATTCCCCAGACAACAAGGCTAGCTGCTGTCAAAAAGTTAGTATAAAGATGCAGCTGTTATCCACTAAAACTAATTAGGGACAAATATGTAGCAGGTTTAGCCATGAGAAGTCTGCAAGGTGCATTCCATGTTCTGATAATTAGAAATTGCTCAACTTTTAGTGCTAAATTACATGAGAAAGGAGGCAAAATAAATCATGAAAATATATTGTAAAGTTGTTTCATTATTTATAAGGAAGGAATGCTTTTGTGTAGAATATCACACATGAGATAAGGGGCAGACAGGGTGTCACTGAATAAGTGACATGAGACAGGAACACAGTGTGAGTGAGCACAGCTACTGGAATATAAACATAGGACCTATAATAGGTTTCCTATTTTGCCTTCTTTTGCCCAGAAGCAAAAGATTTTTAAATGGATATAAAACCCACATTTTGTTCTTTTGTGATTCAGATAGAGCAGCAATTTTAAGCAACTTTCTAATTTACTCCTATTATCAATTTTTATTTGTTCTCTAGGTATCTTAATTTGAAAAGCAGAAATGTAAGCTTAGGAGTAGGCCCATTTTTTGTTCAGCACCTGGGTAGCGCTTGCTGATTGGTGGCTAAATGTAGCCATCAATCAGCAAGATGCCATGGACCAAAATGAAATATACCATAACATTGTATTCTAGGTGGGTATAAAGTAGCCAATACAGCTGAGATATAATTGAGTGCCAGCTTTCAGAGCATTCCTATAAAAGTCCATAAATAAAGAAGAAAACTTGCACTCCAGATCCAGCAGAAGGCAATACTTTATTAGTTTCAAAGAGCAATGTGTTTTGGCACCTTCCCTTTTATAAAAAGTACAAACAACATAAAAATACCCATTTTCAAGTGTGGCTTTGAAGCTAATACAGTATTGCTTTACTCTGTACCTGGAGAGTGCAGTTTTACTTCTATAATTATGGTCTTTTAGGTAGTAGTAATCAATGACAAAGAGTTCTAGGCCTCTGCTTGCACACCATGCAGAAGCGGCGAGAGTCAATGAGGTTTAACACCAGTGATAGGCAAGTAGTATCATGAAGCCTTTATGTCTTCAAAAGTACTTATACACACACTATAACACACACACACAAATACATATGCTACTGGACATGTACACATTTAAAGGGACAGTTAAGTCATAATTAGACTTTCATGATTTAGACAGAGCATACAATTTTAAACAACTTTCCAATTTACATATATTTTTTAATTTTTTAATCTACCTAAATCATGAAATCATGAAAGAAAAATTTTGGGTTTCATGTCCCTTTAAGCACAAACCTACATACATACACAGACACTCACACATACATACAGAAATATGCGCATACACACACATGGATGAGAAAATCATTAACAAAGATATTAACAAGATATATTACACATGGTGTTCAGTCAGTGACATGTTAATTTAGAAGTCTGACAGGGAGGTCTAGAATTTAGTTATTTTATATCAAATACAGGGACAAGACATTTTGCTAGTGACCACGCAGAAGTGAAACATAGGTAGAAATTGTCTGCTGGGCAGTGCTTATAAAATATTCAGCCCTCCAGCATGGCTGGGAATAGTTAGAGAGGGTACTTTTACTAAAATTACTGGAAATTTACCATAAAAATCATACATAGATATTTAACTTTACATAACAGTCAACATTGACATTGGTGTTATGGAAATTACTCTACATAAATCACACTGTTCATGGGGGGGTTATCAGGTGTCCATTAGTTACAGGGCCGCCACTAAAAATTTTGGGGCCCCTGACTTAACCATTGATCAGCCCCCCCCCCCCCCCCCTCCCTTGACATGTGCGATTTTTGACCAAGTGACTAAAACGTATATGCACTTTATTCTTAAGTGTAGTCACACTTGGAAAAGTTGTAAAGTAGGTAGTAACACACAAACACACAAATACACTGAAACGCACACACACTCACACATGAGGATTCACATATAGACACTCTAGCAGACACGCAAATAAACACACAATCACACACAGGCACAGATACTCAGCACTTGTTTACATTGACCTGACAAGTAATTAGGTAGACTACAGTTTTGTCAAAAAAGGAGATTTACAAAACAAAATATGGAGTTCTGATTATCTTTTTGTCAAGGAAGATGCCAACTAAATGATGACAACAGCAGGCAGTGGCTGAAAGGAAGGGCCATGAACTGCCTAAACAATAATTTAAAGGTTAAATGTTGGATTGGTGACTTCCAGAAAGGTCTCATTAGTCTCTGTAGAAAGATATGAATAATAATCAGTAGTAAGGTCAAAATGTCCTAAAATGGACACACCCACACACACAAATTTAAACTTGCACATACACCCAAGGAAACACCGACAGAGACAGACTCAGAAAACACACAAAGACATACACACACACCCCACAGAAAACACACAAAAACATACACACACATAGAGAGACAACCACATAAAACACAGAAAGACATACATACACACCCTCACTGAGACATCCACAGAAAACACAGAAAGACATACACACACTCTCACAGAGGCACTCACAGAAAATGCACAGACATACACACACCCTCACAGAGACACCCACAGAAAACGCACACCATCACAGAGACATCCACAGAAAACACAGACAAACATGCATACACACACCCACCCTCACAGAGACAACCACAGAAAACACAGAGACATACACACCCACCCTCACAGAGGCATCCAGAGAAAATACACAAAGACATACATACACACACCCTCAAAGAGACACTCATAGAAAAAAGCACAAAGACATACGCACACACCCTCACAGACATCCACAGAAAATGCACAAAGACATATACAGCCATCCTCACAGAGAGACCCACAGAAAAAAATGCATGCACACTCATAGAGACACAAACAAAATCACAAAGACAAACACAGACACCCACAGGAAGTAACCTTTCTGCACGTTACATCCCCTATATTAACAGTGTGTGACATGCATGATAAAAAAAAAATTGCAGAAATTAAGAGATCGCTTTTTAAAAAAATCATATTTGAAAATGTGCAAACAAAAATAATTCTGTGAATTCAAAATTGTACATTAATGATCTGGGTAGATGGCTAGATGAAAAAAAGTACTTTTAAAAGGTTGACATATGTTTGTTTTTTCCCCTATTTTCCCGAACCAAGAGCACCATTTCAAATATAACGTACAAATGTTCCCATCTGTCAGCTGTACTTATGGATTTTTAAAACTCTATATGGTCTTCGTGGGACCATAAGTTGTGGAACTCATACCATTAGATCTGGTTAAATGCAGGATTTAGGCTTGTCTGTATGTATTTCAAAATTAAGTCAGCTGTAGTGTAAACTGAACAGTTTTAAGTTAACCTGTCTCATTTCAAACACTGAGCAATCTTAGTCTGAGAGTATAACATTTTATGCAGATGTAAAAATCTTAGATAAAATGCCTCCTTGCATCTGGAAAGTCCTTGCATAAAGGGGTAGTAAACTGGAATGTAATATATATATATATATATATATATATATATATATATATATACACATATATATATATATATTAATAAAAAAAATGCATATCTGCCAAAAGGGCACCTACCATTTGTGTATTGAGGAGGAAACATTTCTGCATGGCTTTAAATATAGAATTTCTACAGCATTGTCAAATAATCATAAACACACTGCTGCTAAAAAAAAGTTACAATCCAAAATTGCACAAAGAAATAAAAAACATTTACTAAGTATGTCCAACCACCTCTGCAATGCTGTCTGACTCAGGCAAACACTGTACAAACAAAGTGTCAAGTCTGTCTCACACTGTGCATAGTGGTTTAGTACAGACTCAGAAATCCTCTCAAATGCTAATACTTTACTCCTTGTAATAACATTCCCCATGCTCAATTAGCACTCTGCTGTAGTTCCCACTGGTGGCTGCCAAAATGTAAAAAAAAATAAAAAAAATTTTTTTTAGTTGTTCTTGCCTCATGGGGCCCCCCTGTCACCCCCTAATGGTGGCCCTGATTAGTTAAGATCAGTTAAAAAAAAAAGAATAATAATATATATATATATATATATATATATATATATATATATATATATATATATATTTACACCAACTACATGTTAATACTTAAGTGGCAGTTGTGGCAGAATATAATTTAATAAATACCTGTAATCTCTAACAAAAAAACCTTAAGTATTGAGGCTACATATGAGTAGGCATTAGCATCTAATTTCAGTTGCCATGCCAGATAAACAAAATTACACAAATTATGCCCAGTTACATGGTTAGTGCAGTAAGAGCTCTCTTTTTATAAAATTGCTAGATAGGATTGTCTGTCTAAATAGATCTCTATTAATAATAGTGATGGATAGTATATTAACTTATTAAATTAATATACCAACCATCATTATTATTAATAGATATCTATTTATACAGACAATCCTGTCTAGTAATGTTATAAAAACAAAGCTCTAATAACTTGAGACGTATTTTAACAGTGAGCAGCTCCTTGTAGCATAATGACTGGTGCACTAACAAAAAAACAACTTTATTACCGGTCCTGGAATGTTGTAGATTACAAGTTCAGCAGCCTAATACAAAGCAGCCCCACAGACAGTCACAGCCTCCCCCACCAGCTGTAAATCAACCCTCTGTGGTGTCTAAAGAGCAACTCTATCTTCAGCACAGAGAACAGGGAGAACAGAAACGCAGCCTGCCTACAGCTGCTAAACAGCAGCAGATAGTTAACCCTTCAGCCACCAAAAAGAGTAGACTTTATAATTTGACCTGTTATACTCTCCCAGCAAAGAACGTTATCCAAGGAGGAGTATTTCAAGCAGCTAAATAGTGGAAGCCGGAAGGGTATAACAACAAATGTATTGCCAAATTCAAGCTAGCTAGCTTATTGCCGATTGAAGAAGAATAGGGAGTGGGGTGGGCCAAGACCTATGTAACAAGGTAAATAGCCTGATCTAATCCATTACGATACACACTTACCAGTCTCCCAGCTGCCAAATTAGATAAACAGCGATATCCAAGAAGCCTGAACTTAGAGTCTCAGTCAGTCTAAGGTAGACACACTAAACAGTCACCCTGTCACACATGACTCAGCTAAGATCTTCCCGCCAGGCTGAGGCTCCGGCAGCCACAGTACTAGGAACACGCCTCCCAGTCCACAGTTTACTAATCACGTCTCTTGATGTGCATTGACACTGAGGGACACTCCACCTGATTGGCTCCCGAGGCTGCTTGGAGAAAAGCCTCTGGGAGCATATGGGCCGTGGCGAGGAGTTAGCCTTAAGCAGCACCACTGGGTGGCGCTAGCTCATGCGGCTTTCTCACACACAAATCCATGTTGTGCAATGGAGGGCAGCTGTGAATTTATGCAAACATTCATCAGAAAATAGGACTGTTTTTTATTTAAAATCATTAAAAAACGTTTTCTTTGACATGTGCGGCACTGCCTCACCTGCAGCGTACCTATACTTTGTGTAGGTATTGTAACTGTCTTTTTCTCCATCTGGCACTGAGGCAGGCATGACAGTATAAACAGACCGCAGTCCAGATACAAGGATAGCACGCAACTAAATCAATAGCCCAGGAAGCTGAGGTCCCAGTTTCAATCCCAGGTTGTGACAAGCAATGCATCATTTAAAAATTGAATATTTATGTGTAGGGCATTAGCTTCTACAGTTAGTTTTAGGTTATGGCAGATTAGGGGTCAATGTTTAAATAACACATTTATGTAAGAACTTACCTGATAAATTAATTTCTTTCATAGTGGCAAAAGTCCATGAGCTAGTGACGTATGGGATTTACATTCCTACCTGGAGGGGGCAAAGTTTCTCAAACCTCAAAATGCCTATAAATACACCCCCCACCTCACTCATACTTTAGTTTCATGTATAGCCAAGAAGTGAGGTGTAAAAAAGGAGTAAAAAGCATAAAAGAGGAACTGGAAAAAATAATGTGCTTTATACAAATAAATTATAACCACAAAAAATAGGGTGGGTCTTATGGACTCCTGCCACTATGAAAGAAATGAATTTATCATGTAAGTTCTTACATAAATTGTGTTTTCTTTCATGTAAGTGGCAAAAGTCCATGAGCTAGTGACGTAAGGGATATAATCACTAGAGAGGGAGCGATAAAATAAAAACAGCTAAATCTGCTGATAAATTAAATCCAAAAAAATAATTAAGTTTTCTTAAAAATGTCAGAAAAACTTAAGTTAAAAGGCATTAGAATCAAACTGAGGCAACTGCCTGATGAACCTTTCTACCAAAGGCTGTTTCCGAAGAAGCAAACACATGAAAATGGTAAAATTTTGTAAAAGTATGCAAAAAGACCAAGTTGCTGCTTTGCAAATTTGATCAACTGAAGCTTCCTTCTTAAGAGCCCAAGAAGTAGCAACTAATCTAGTAGAATGAGCTGTAATTCTCTGAGGTGGAGACTGCCCCGCCTCCAAATAAGCCTTGTGAATCAAAAGTTTCAACCAAGATGCTAAAGAAATAGCAGAGGCTTCTGAGCTTTCCTAGGACCAGAAAAAAACCCCAAATAGACTAGAAGTCTTTCTGAAATCTTTAGTAGCCTCTGCATAATATTTCAAAGCTCTAACCACATCCAATGAATGTAAAGACCTTTAAAGAGTATTCTTAGGATTAGGACACAAAGAAGGAATAACAATTTCCCTATTGATGTTGTTAGAATTCACAACTTTAGGTAAAAATTTAAATGAAGTCTGCAAAACAGCTTTATCTTGAAGAAAAATCAGAAAAGGAGCTTCACAAGAAAGATCAGACAAAACTGAAACTATTATAGCAGAAGAAACAGCCAACAGAAATAACACTTTCCAAGAAAGTAGTTTAATATTCAAAGAATGCATAGGCTCAAAAAGAGAAGCCTGTAAAGTTTTCAAAACCAAATTAAGACTCCAAGGAGGAAAAATTGATTTATGAATCAAAGCTTGAAGAAACCAGTGAATGTCAGGAAGTTTAGCAATCTTTCTATGAAATAAAACAGAAATAAAACATAAAGAGCAGAAATGTGTCCTTTCAAAGTATTAGCAGATAAACCCTTATCCAAACCATCCTAAAGAAACTGTGAGATCCTAGGAATTCTAAGAATTCCATGAATAATCATGAGTTGCACACCATGAAATATAGGTTTTCCAAACCCGATAATACATTTTCCTTGAAACAGACTTAAGAGCCTGTATCATAGTGCTAATCCCTGAGTCAGAGAAACCTCTATGACTAAGCACTACGCGTTCAATTTCCATGCCATCAAATTTAGAGATTTGAGATCCTGATGGAAAAATGTACCCTGAGACAGAAGGTCTGGCCTTAAAGGAAGTGGTCAAGGCTGGCAACTGGACATCCTGACAAGGTCTGCATACCAAAACCTGAGAGGCCAAGCTGGAGCTATCAGAAACACATAAGAATGTTTCATTATGATCTTGGAGATCACCCTTGGAAGAAGAACCAGAGGCGGAAAAATGTAAGCAGGTTGGTAAAACCAAGGAACTGCTAGAGCATCTACCATCTCTGCCTGAGGATCCTTGGACCTGGAAAGGTATCTCGGAAGCTTCTTGTTTAGACGCAAGGCCATCAGATCTATTGCTGGAGGACCCCACATCTGTACCAACTTAAAAAACACATCTGAATGGAGAGACCACTCTCCCAGATGTAAAGTCTGTCGGCTGAGATAATCTGCTTCCCAATTGTCTACTCCTGGGATATGAATCACAGAAATTTGACAAGAATTGGATTCTGTCTAAGAAAGTATCAGAGATACTTCTTTCATTGCTGAAGGACTGTGAGTCCCCCCTTGTTGATTGACATATGCCACTGTAGTGATATTGTCTGTTTGGAATTAAATATAAAGTTCTCTCTTCAATAGAGCTCTGAAAATAGCACAGAGTTTTAAAATGTTGACTGGTAACCTCACCTCTTGACGTTCCCAAACCCCTTGTGCTGTCAGAGACCCCCATACAGCTCCCCAACCTGTAAGACTTGCATCTGTTGTGATCACAGTCCAGGAAGGACAAACAAAGGAGGCCCCTTGAACAATAAGGTGATGGTTTAACCACCAAGACAGAGATTGTTGAATGTTGGGACTTAAGTATATCAAATGTGATATCTGAGTATAATCCCTGCACCATTGGTGAAACATGCAAAGCTGAAGAGGTCTAATATGAAAACGAGCAAAGGAGATCACTGCAATAATGAGACCTAAAACTTCCATGCACATAGCCACTGAAGCTAATGATAGTGACTGAAAGTTTAGACAAGCTAACACTAACTTCATTCATCTCTTGTCTGTAAAAGAAAGAGTCATGAACACTGAATCTATCTGGGAACCTAAAAGGTGACCTTTGTCTGAGGAATCAAGTAACTTTTTTGTAAATTGATCCTCCAACCATGTCTTTGAAGAAACGACACAAGTTGTTTTGTGTGAGATTCTGCTAAATGAAAAGATTGAGCTAGTATCAAGATATCACCCAGATAGAAGGGCACCGAAAACTATTGAAAAGATTCTCAGAGCTGTCGCTAGGCCAAATGGAAGAGCGACAAATTGGTAATGCTTGTCTAGAAAAGAGAATCTCAGAAACCGATAGTGTTTTGGATGAATCGGAATATGAAGATAAGCGCCCTGTAAGTCTATTGTGGACATGAAATTAACTTGCTGAACAAAAGGCAGAATAAACCTTATAGTCACCATCTTGAAAGTTGGGACTCTTAGAAAATGTTTTAAAGTTTTCAGATCCAGAATTAGTCTGAATGAATCTTCCTTCTTTGGGACAATGATCATATTTGAATAAAAACCCAAGCCCTGTTCCTTTAGAGGAACATGAACAATCTCCCCTGAAAGCTCTAGATCTGAAACACACTTCAGAAAAGCCTGAGCCTTCACAGGGTTTGTTGGAACATGGGAAAGAAAGAATCCTTCCATGGGAGGTCTTATTCTGAAACCTATTTGATTCCCCTGAGAAATAATATCCTGAATCCACTGATTTTGGACAGAATCTGCCCAAATGTCTTGAGACAATTTCAACTTGCCCCCCCCCCCACCAGTTGGATTGGTTTGAGGGCCGCACCTTCATGCTTTTTTAGGGGCTTTATTTTGTTTCTTATAAGGCGTGGATTTATTCCAATTCTTGGATGGTCTCCAATTGGAACCAGAGGCCTTGGGGAAGGAGTGTTTTTTGTTCCTTAGACTGACAAAAGGAACAAAAATGATTGGGAGCTTTACATTTTCCCTTAGATTCCATATCTTGAGGCAGAAAAACTCCCTTACCCCCAGTGATAGTGGAGATAATAGAATCCAATTGAGAACCAAATAAATTATTACCTTGAAAAGATAGATAGTAATCTAGATTTAGATACCATATCAGCATTCCATGATTTAAGCCATAAAGCTCTTCTAGATAGAATAGCTAAAGACATAGATTTAAAATCAATCTTAATAATATCAAATATAGCATCACAAATGAAATGATTGGCATGGTGAAGTAAAACAACAATGTTAGACAAATCAGGATCTGATAACTGCTGTGCTAAACTGTCCAACCAAAAAGTTGAAGCAGCAGCAACATAATCTACAGAAATAGCAGGTCTAAGAATATAGCCAGTATGTAAATATGCCTTCCTAAGATAAGATTCAATCTTCATATGTAAGGGATCCTTAAAAGAAGTACTATCTTCCATAGCAATAGTAGTATGTTTAGCAAGAGTAGAAAAAGTGCCATCAACCTTAGAGACTTTCTCCCAAAGCTCTAAATTGGACACAGGTAAAGGATACAATTTTTTTAAACCTAGAAGAAGGATTAAAAGAAGTACCAGGCTTAGACCATTCCTTAGTAATCATATTAGAGATAGCATCTGGAATAGGAAAAACTTCAGTAGTAGCCTCAGAAGTCTTAAAAACAGAATTCAAACGTTTGCTATTCTTGTTATCAAGAGGACTAGATTCCTTAATACCCAAAGTAAACAATACTTCCTTTAACAAAGAATGGATATATTCCATCTTAAAAAGAAAGGATGATTTATCAAATTCAGAGTCTAAAGTAGGATCCTCTGAGCCAGAGAAATCCTCATCAGCAGAAAATACTTCAGCATGCTGTTGATCAATACAAACTTCATCAGAATTATTAGAAGTAAGGAGAGACCTTTTATGTTTATTTGAAGGCGGAATAGCAGTCATAGCCTTCTCTATGGCTGCAGCAATATAATCTTTTATATCTACAGGAATATCATGTACATTTGACTGTGAAGGTTTAACAGTTGATGTATTTGTACTTTTTTGTAAATTTGTAAACATTATCAACATGAAACAATTTTTCATAACAAGTGCCACATACTTGAGCTAAAGAAGGAAGATCAGCCAATTTACAACGTATACACTTATACGTATACAGGCAACTTGGTTCCTACAGTAACATCAGAGGCAGGATCAGTTTGAGACATCTTGAAAAATGTAACAAGAAATAAAAAATAACATATTTTTTTAAAAATATTTATTTGTAATCCAACAAGATCAATACAGCATTTTAAGAAAAACTTAAAGCAATGTTACAATCACATTATTATCTCACCGCACAGGGTGCTCAATTTATATCAACAAATATAACATCTAATAGTGTGCAGTATGTTTGTATATAAGCAATAAAGGAAGACAAAGGAGAGATAAACTGAATCATTTATCTGAGAAGGTGTTGATGATTAGTTGATTGTAACCAAAGTCAAGGGGAGGGCTATCAATCCATTATACTAGAGAGAGAACGAAGGAGAACCTTTTATGCCATTATTATAGATAGAGCATCTTCTTTTTCCTTTTCCCCTTGTTTCCCCCCCTTTCCTTCTCTTTCCCTTTCTTCTCTCTCCCCCCCCCCCTTTTTCCCCCTTTCCTTCCTCTTCCCCCTTTCTGCCTTATTTTAACCTCCTATTATTGGGTGCTGTATTAACCCTTGTTGGCCGATTTTAACTTTTTAGTATGTCACATTCATACACAACAACGACAACCACAGCACTCACAACACAAAAAAAAAAAAAAAAAAAAAAATAACATTTAAACAAAATATCCAATTTCCACAAAATAGCAGTTTCAGGAATGGGAAAAATGCTTATATGTAAAACAAAAGCAAATATCATAGCCCTATGTAACAAATGAAAGCAGAGAGCAAAAGAGGGAGAGACCTAATATAACAAAAGTTTTGGTGCTAAAAATGACACCAACAACGATGGCGCTAATGCTGAGAAAAAAAGTTTTGGCGCGAAGATTAACAGGAAATTACACGATTCGCGGCATAACAGGCGCGACTTCGTAGCAAAAAAATTTGCGGCAACAAAGACACAAGAAATGACGTGACTCGCATCATAACAAATGCAACCTTTGCACAAAAAATTTCCCACCAACAATGACGCAATAAATAGAAGCATTTTGCGCCATTGTGAGCCTAATTTGCCTGCAAAAATGTTTAAAAACAAGACCGAAGTTACAACTAGCTGGAACCTCAGGTAAGAAAAAATGTACTAAATTTCTCCCAAACATAATTTTCCATGCTGAAACTGTTAGACTGCAAAGGGAAATTAACATAGACCTGACTCATGGCAAATATATACAATATATATTTAAAACTTTAAAAATATAAAGTGCCAAACATAGCTAAGAGTGTCTTAAAAAAAAGGTATATACTTACCTGAAGACACCCATCCACATATAGCAGACAGCCATACCAGTACTAAAACATATCAGCAGAGATAATGGTAGAGGAGTATAATGTCGATCTGTAAAAGGAGGTGGCAGATAAATCCCCACAAATGAATTTACAGAGACAAACACTGTACTTTGAGAGGAAATGAGCTTCAAAATGCTTAGAAGAAATCAAGCATGACTTGCTTCACCATCCTCCAACAAAGGCAAAGTTTGCAAAACTGAAGTATGAGTGAGGTGGGAGGTGTTATGTATTTATAGGCATATTGAGGTTTGGGAAACTTTGCCCCCTCCAGGTAGGAATGTATATCCCATACGTCACTAGCTCATGGACAGTCGGCCGCCTGCATTTTGACATACAGTGTGGCAAAAAAGTATTTAGTCAGCCACCAATTGTGCAAGTTCTCCCACTTAAGAAGATGAGAGAGGCCTGTAATTTTCATCATAGGTATACCTCAACTATGAGAGACAAAATGTGGAAACAAATCCAGACAATCACATTGTCTGATTTGGAAAGAATTTATTTGCATATTATGGTGGAAAATAAGTATTTGGTCACCTACAAACAAGCAAGATTTCTGGCTCTCACAGACCTGTATCTTCTTCTTTAAGAGGCTCCTCTGTCCTCCACTCATTACCTGTATTAATAGCACCTGTTTGAACTTGTTATCAGTATAAAAGACACCTGTCCACAACCTCAAACAGTCACACTCCAAACTCCACTATGGTGAAGACCAAAGAGCTGTCGAAGGACACCAGAAACAAAATTGTAGACCAGCACCAGGCTGGGAAGACTGAATCTGCAATAGGCAAGCAGCTTGGTGTGAAGAAATCAACTGTGGGAGCAATAATTAGAAAATGGAAGACATACAAGACCACTGATAATCTCCCGCGATCTGGGGCTCCACGCAAGATCTCACCTTGTGGGGTCAAAATGATCACAAGAACGGTGAGCAAACATCCCAGAACCACACGGGGGGACCTAGTGAATGACCTGCAGAGATCTGGGACCAATGTAACAAAAGCTACCATCAGTAACACACTACGCCGCCAGGGACTCAGATTCTGCAGTGCAAGACATGTCCCCCTGCTTAAGCCAGTACATGTCCAGGCCCATCTGAAGTATGCTAGAGAGCATTTGGATGATCCAGAAGCGGATTGGGAGAATGTCATATGGTTAGATGAAACCAAAGTAGAACTGTTTGGAAGAAACACAACTCGTCGTGTTTGGAGGAGAGAGAATGCTGAGTTGCAACCAAAGAACACCATACCTACTGTGAAGCATGGGGTGACAACATCATGCTTTGGGGCTGTTTCTTTGCAAAGGGAACAGGACGACTGTACATGAAAGAATGAATGGGGCCATGTATCGTGAGATTTTGAGTGCAAACCTCCTTCCATCAGCAAGGGCATTGAAGATGAAACGTGGCTGGGTCTTTCAGCATGACAATTATCCCAAACACACCACCCAGGCAACGAAGGAGTGGCTTCGTAAGAAGCATTTCAAGGTCCTAGAGTGGCCTAGCCAGTCTCCAGATCTCAACCCCATAGAAAACCTTTGGAGGGAGTTGAAAGTCCGTGTTGCCCAGTGACAGCCCCAAAACATCACTGCTCTAGAGGAGATCTGCATGCAGGAATGGGCCAACATACCAGCAACAGTCTGTTAAAAAGAAGAAGAGAAGAGGCGCCAAATAGTGTGTACCGTTTAAGCTACAGGAGGCCAATACCCCATATGAATCTTACTTACAAGATTTCCAGCACTTGAGAAGTGCCACATATGCCTTCTGAACAATTTGCAGCCGTCCAGCTAGCTGTATTGGCCAATATTACTCCAGTATCAAGCTGTGCAAGACAAAAACACAAAAGTGCCACAATAGTGTGTATCAGTGAGAACACTATCAAGTGCGCAAAATATGAAATGTACTCACGAGATATAGGGCACTTGAGAAGTGCCACAAAGACCTTCTGGACACTTGTCAGCTGTCCAGATCACTGTGTTCACAGGTGTTCCTCCTCTGGGCAAAAACGTTAGGTTCACGATAGCTCCAAAAAGCACCTTGGGATTCACTCTCCAAACAATACAGATAATAAAATGGCAAATAAAATACCAAATATGCCGTGCTACTAGTAAAATATAAAATGTTTAATTCAAAACAATTATCACAACGCGTTTCCCGGTTGCTAGGACCGTTTCCTCAGGTGTGACCGGGAAACGCGTTGTGATAATTGTTTTAAATTAAACATTTTATATTTTACTAGTAGCACGGCATATTTGGTATTTTATTTGCCATTTTATTATCTGTATTGTTTGTAGAGTGAATCCCAAGGTGCTTTTTGGAGCTATCGTGAACCTAACGTTTTTGCCCAGAGGAACACCTGTGAACACAGTGATCTGGACAGCTGACAAGTGTCCAGAAGGTCTTTGTGGCACTTCTCAAGTGCCCTATATCTCGTGAGTACATTTCATACTTTGCGCACTTGATAGTGTTCTCACTGATACACACTATTGTGGCACTTTTGTGTTTTTGTCTTGCACAGCTTGATACTGGAGTAATATTGGCCAATACAGCTAGCTGGACGGCTGCAAATTGTTCAGAAGGCATATGTGGCACTTCTCAAGTGCTGGAAATCTTGTAAGTAAGATTCATATGGGGTATTGGCCTCCTGTAGCTTAAACGGTACACACTATTTGGCGCCTCTTCTCTTCTTCTTTTTAACAGAACTTGCGACTGCCAACATCGATCTAGAATGAGTTTGCTGCCTGGAGAACTGTGAAATATCTCCTAGAGTGTGGACTATATTTGTCATATCAGTATATGAGATGGTCATATCATTTTCTATTATTATTAATATTTTTTGTATATAGACGGATATAATTATATGCAATTTATTGTTTTGGTATAAATCAGAGTAGTTTAGACACTACCACACTGTCATCACAAGGTTTCAGTGCACATCACTTTAACACAAATAATATATTTTGCAGAAAATATAGAGGGCGCATCTGATTTTTATTTCTTATACCAGCAACAGTGTGTGACAACCTTGTGAAGACTTGCAGAAAACGTTTGACCTCTGTCATTGCCAACAAAGGATATATAACAAAGTATTGAGATGAACTTTTGATATTGACCAAATACTTATTTTCCACCATAATTTGCAAATAAATTTTTTCCAAATCAGACAATGTGATTGTCTGGATTTGTTTCCACATTTTGTCTCTCATAGTTGAGGTATACCTATGATGAAAATTACAGGCCTCTCTCATCTTCTTAAGTGGGAGAACTTGCACAATTGGTGGCTGACTAAATACTTTTTTGCCCCACTGTATCTCTGTGACACATTATTTAAACATTGATGATAACTTTAGCGACATAGCTTCATAGTTATAATAAGGAGGTTTATTACTTATGTTATAGTTTATTATAGTTAGTTATTTTTTGACAGTAGGCAGTTAGCTGGGGCATTTCAGTGGAGTGTTGTTTAGATATTACATCAGTGTAGGCGGTATTAGGGACTTAGCTGGGCTTTCTGGGGGGGTGTAGGTTAGGCAAGACGTGTAGGTGGTCAGTGGGAGTTAGCTGGGCGGTGTAGAGGGAGTGTAGGTTAGCTGTTATGTAGGTGTAGGCGGTCAGTGGGAGGTAGCAAGGCAGAGAAGGGGGAGTATAGGTTAGGCATGATGTAGTTATAGGCATTAAGGGGGAGTTGGTGAGGCATGCTAGTGTGAGTAGCCTGCACTTTGCTTTGGACACATCGACACAAGATCGATATGTTCAAAGTAGAGAAGTGCAGGTTTGCGAGGAGGGTAGAGGTCATGTCTGTCTTGCCAGCTATCAACTGCCGAGACAACATTGCCTGAGTTAGTTAGTGTAGGTGTAATTAAATTTAGGTCCCCACGGCAATATTTAAAGTGTACCTACACTGAAACTAATGGGCTTTTTACCCAGCCCTGACAATGGTAAACAACCTGAGTTGTTGAGAGCAATACAGCTTTCTATAAATATTAATGGCCATGACTTTTATAGTGACACAGGATGTGTACCCAATTCAGTTTGAGAGTACAGTCCATTTCCATGTTTTGTAGGTGTCTATTGAAATGAAAAAAGTTCTGTGTCTCTCACTTTTTTTTTTTTTTTAAAGCATACATTGTGTTGTCGTAAGCTAGGGACCCATGAGGGAATAGACCTTGATGTGGTTTTGGGATTAAAACATTCAGCCAAATGCAACTATCTCTTACATTTTTGCCTTTAAATATAACTTTGTGCTTACAGGAGAGTGCCTGTATTTATATTTGTTTTTTTGATTATTTAGTTTTTGATTATTTTAATTTTCATATGGCCTTTGCATCCAGACTGGAGACAGTTAACTGACTGAGTGCAGTAATTTTCAGTGTTTTTTATGTGTCTATTAAAATTACATAAGACATATGTCACTTTTGTTGGTTTTCAGTTTGTTTGATTGAAAACATTAATATTGTGGCTTTAGGTTAGGGACCCAGGAGGGAAGAGACCTTGACGTGGTCCTGGGCTTAAACCATTTGGCCAAATGTAACTTTTCATTATTGTTTTTATGTATGCTGTTTGTTTGCAAGAAATTGCAAGACTTTCTTTTTTTAAATCTGTTTGTATATATATCTTTATATATGTAGATAGATAGATAGATAGATAGATAGATAGATAGATAGATAGATAGATAGATAGACATAGATAGATAGATATATACACACATACACATTATTTTATTTTTCATTATTACGTTTAAGTTATTTTATGTGTATCAATATATATATTAGTTTTTTTCAGATGTCAAAGGGTTTTCTATAAAACAGCATAACAATAGAATAATGGAAGACATTGCTTTCCACTTAGTTATGGTTACAGAGCACAGGAAAACCTTTCAAAGACATAGATGACCTGATAATTTAAAAACAAACAAAAAAACACCACATATTATTTTTAAATAATTTTTCAAAAGAAAGTTTAGAAGTAGTTGGTTCATGCAGAATTTAAAAAAAATGCATTGCCTTCTATATATCCATCAAGTCAAAAGTTACATTTGAAAGGAGGCCATAATGCTGGCCTTAAAAAAAAATACATGGTAGCTTAGATTTCAAAAGATCAGCTTTGTAAAGAAATTGTGAAGATGGAAATTCTCAAAAAATAGTTTCTGTTACAAGGTTGTTGTTTTTTTTTTTTTTAGAAAAGAACCTTATACCAATATCTGACGATAATGTTACTACTAACCAAATATATAAACAGAAAGTTTTATTGCTACAGAAATTACATTTTGATGCTTGTGAAAGAACCAAGAAAAGGAATAAACTACCTGACAAATTAATTTCTGCAAGAAGTATTATTCCTATAGATAATTCATCACTTCAAAAAGTAATGGCTGAAAAGTGACCTTTAGATATTGTTAACAAATCAAATTAATCATTGAGGATAAAGTTATGAAAAGAACTGAAAATTCAAATTTTGAAGAATTAAATAACTATAGTACAGTAGACAAATTGAAATCCCAATTATTATTAACATCTTCATCAACAATCATTTCAAATAAATGTATTTCACAAAATAAACAAGACAAATTAAAAAAAAGTATAAAATATATAAAGAGAGTGTTGTCAATACTACTATACATGTTAATAAAGTAAATTGTGCTGCAATTTAAAACATTTTTTAAAAATCACAAATTAAAATAGATTTAGAGATTTAGACCAATTCTACCTCATCCTAAAGTCCTAAAACAATATATGGTTCAAAAATGTCATTTACATCTTCAGTTGTAAGAAGATTTCCAAAAATTAAAAAGATGCCTAGTAAAGGTAATAAATGACACAAAACTACAAGCACAGGTGTTTTTATTCAATTCAGATGAATGGAAACGTTGACAGGGCCTTATGATTTTTATGTCTGAAATTGAGAGATATAATATACAATTCTTATATCGGTCAAACATAACATCTGTTCAAGAAACACAACAATTAAATTTACCATCACTTTCCCTGAAGCATTGAGTAATTATTTACATTTATTAGAAGAGAATGCTGATGTCTTGAAAGAAATAGAATTTTTTAGAGTAAAATAATATTCTAACTTGTCAGAAGCTATATCACCCTTCACCCTTCAGTGAAATATTAGAATGTAGTAATATAGACAAACATGATTTAGATTACGCCCCACAAAGTGAGAGTTCTGAAACAAATTTAATCTCTGATACAATTTCAGAAAATGACAATGATGTAGTAAGAGAGAGCAAATGTATTGTTTTTGAAAGTTGTCTAAACAGTTTATTTGGTCAGTTAAAATGTCTACATCAACCATATTGTAATAGTGACATATTGGGAAAAAAACCTGGAACAATTATGTATCGTGAGTGTGTCAAAGGCCATGAATCAAAATGATGGCAAAATCAGCCTTACATTTCAAAGATTCCTGCAGGAAATGTCCTTTCTTATTCTTCAGTGTTATTCAGTGGCAACCATTATGAAGCAATTCGTGAATTTAAAAAAAATAATTGATGTCCCATTTGTTTTAGCTTCCACTTATGCAATTTATCAGAAAAATAAGTTGTTGGTGCAATTGATAATGCTTGGAAAGAGGAAAGAAAACATTTAGAGGAAATACTAAAAAAGAACCCTTGTGCTTGTTTGGCATTGGCTGTGTGACAACCCAGGGTTCTCAGTGAAATACTGCACCTACCATGGATAATTAAATAAAAGAAATAATTGATGTCCATACATTGCAGGTTACAGAAAACCCTTAATCTGTAGCTATGGAAAAAAAAGGTTTTAGCAGGTGTATGAATAATATTATAAATTATGGTTTGAATATACTTTATATTGCAACAGAAATCAACAACAATAGGAAAATAATAAGAGAAGAAAATAAGTTAATATCCCACCATTATGACATATGGCATTATGCCAGAAGTGTTAACAACAAACTTATGTCCATAGAAAACAGAAAATAAAATAAAAATCTAATACCCTGGGTGCTTACCATTTTCAGACAATTCTGGTTTTAAACAGCTTACTGCAATGGTAATCAATACTTTTTCATATAAGAAATTAAATAATTAGAAGAAGAAATAGAAGAACATAACTGGGTTAGAAAAGGATACAATACATATACAGACCTTTGTATGGTTATAAATAGCAAATAATTGGGAAAGGACCTTGAACAGCTAAAATAATTCTAACATACAGGTCATCTAGAAGTATTTTATAGTAAAATCTTAAAATATTGTAGAAAAAAGAGTTCACTTTAAGATTGACGCAATGGAGGCGAAGACTAAGGGCTCATTTCCATTAAACCGTAATTAGGTTAGTGCAAGGTCGCAAACCGATGAATATGCTGTCGGAAGCAATTTTGTTTATCGACTGCTTCCAATGGTGCCTTATACCTCAATATCGGCAGCCAGGGTCCGGCTGATGAAAATATTTTCGTGTCACATAGAAAGTATTAGAAGCCGTTATGAGATAACTTATACCAGTTTTCCAATGAAAGCGCAAACCGTTAATACACTGTTGGAGGCTATCGATACATTGAGAAAAATAACACCCAGCTCAACTAGGTGTAAAAGAGGAAAATTTTGCTTTTTGAGACCTTTTTCCCATTGAAATTTTAAATCTTGCGAATAATGCAGTGTTTCAATGTAGAAATAAATTGTAATATGTAATATTTATTGTTGCCCCACGTATAGGACTAGTTGCACTTATGTTCTTATGGTAATATCAGTATGTATTTAAATATAAAAATATATGCAAGCACATATCTACAAAATTCAAACTAGACCTATGCCTAGGGCAGCAATACATATTATATATATTAATAAGGTGGAAAATATAATTACAATAAAAAATAGTATTTGCTTATAGTTAAAAAATCTGTATTATAAATAAGTGTATCTTTGTTTTTTGTTTCTCTTTAGAGGTGATCACAGGTAAGGGGCGTAGATGTTAAACACATTTTATAGTGTAAGGTTGAGTTACCATAGCAACAAATTGATTTTCAAGAAATCTGACGTCGGATTGAAGCGTTAACACAACATTAACTTGCACCTACATGAAAAGAGCGACTGCACAGATGCACAAAATATTTAAATGGAAATCTGGTACTAAAATGGAGCCGTAAACTACTTTTAGCTTTTGGCCACTTTAGTAGTTCACAACTCCATTTTTAATGACTCAATAGAAGTGAGTCCTAAGTTAGCTATTTTGTTGCGTAATGCCAATGTACCATGCACTACAGTTGGAAGAATTAAAAATAGTCAAGATAGATATTTTGAAATCAGATACAAATCTGTTTTTTAAAAAAAAAAAAGATAAATAAGAAAACAATGGCAGATAAAGCCTTAATATCAGTGGTCTCAAATTACAGGCCCCAGTGCCAAATGTGGCCCCCAAGATAGTTTCATATGGCCCTCCCTTGTTTAATAGGTAAACCATTACTTTGAACTGTCAATTTTTTTAGGGTTCTAAGAGGTGTAACTAGTTGATATTCTATATAGGCACTCACAAGACAAATATAAAGACAAAGCGTCAAGTGTAGACTCCTACCACACACTGTGTTGGGTAAATGTCACTTTTTACGTTGCTATACAGTTCTAAGATGATCACTTTACTTTGTACTCACAAGATAAATATACAACTGTGTATGTCTATTGTGGGCTACAACTCCCACTATTCACTACTACTTGGATAATGTCACTTCCATTTCCTAGTATATCCAGTTTCGGAGCACTTATTCAGTTCAAGCGGCCCCCATGGGAGAAGAACACTTGGCCAGTGGCCCCCAGATACTTTCAGTTTAATACCCCTGCTTTATATGAATCAACATCTAATCATCTGTTACGTACTGTTGACATATTAGTTCTAATATTAAAGGAATGTTGACAAGTGACACAATCAGAATCAGAATCACCTCCTCGAAACATAGCACCTACTCCATGTCCTCCAATTTCAGAACTGGTGGAACAACATTGTTCTTGTTTTAAATCTTATGAGAAATATATGTGTGAAAATACTTCAAATAATTAAACACATGCATTCTTTATTAGAAGAAAGTTTCTTAACTTGAAATTATATGTAAATATTACTATTCTATTTTTAAAGAAATGTATGACAATGTCTTTATTTAAATTTTACAATAACATTATTCAAAACAATAATTAACACTTGTTTTTTTAGAAAGTTTCATAAACAATTTGACTTTTTTCTAAGTAGACAATACTTAAATATCTTAATTAAAACATCCATTTATATTGTTTTGCAAACTGTTTTTAAATAATAAAGAAATGTTTACATAAAAAATAAACTTTGGGCTCCATGTACCGAGCCCTTGTGGGGCAGGTTCGCACATGTGAGCCTGCTTCCCGCAATGTAAGAAACAGCTTCTTACACTCTACTGTGTTATGCATGAAATAAGTAGAAAAATATAAGACCTTGTATGTTTACTTACATTAGGAATAATTTACTTTCATTAGGAATGGTTTACTTACATTAGGAATGGTTTACTTACATTAGGAATAATTTACTTACATTAGGAATGGTTTACTTACATTAGGAATAGTTTACTTACATTAGGAATCTTTTACTTACATTAGGAATAGTTTACTTACATTAGGAATAATTTACTTACATTAGGAATGGTTTACTTACATTAGGAATAATTACTTACATTAGGAATGGTTTACTTGCATTAGGAATAGTTTACTTACATTAGGAATAATTTACTTACATTAGGAATGGTTTACTTACATTAGGAATAATTTACTTACATTAGGAATCTTTTACTTACATTAGGAATAGTTTACTTACATTAGGAATCTTTTACTTACATTAGGAATTGTTTACTTACATTAGGAATATTTACTTAAATAAGGAATAGTTTATTTACCTTAGGAATAGTTTACTTTCATTAGGAATCGTTTACTTTCATTAGGAATAGTTTACTTACATTAGGAATAGTTTACTTACATTAGGAATCTTTTACTTACATTAGGAATAGTTTACTTACATTAGGAATCTTTTACTTACATTAGGAATAGTTTACTTACATTAGGAATCTTTTACTTACATTAGGAATCGTTTACTTACCTTAGGAATATTTACTTAAATTAGGAATAGTTTACTTACCTTAGGAATAGTTTACTTACATTAGGAATCTTTTACTTACATTAGGAATTGTTTACTTACATTAGGAATATTTACTTAAATAAGGAATAGTTTATTTACCTTAGGAATAGTTTACTTTCATTAGGAATCGTTTACTTTCATTAGGAATAGTTTACTTACATTAGGAATAGTTTACTTACATTAGGAATCTTTTACTTACATTAGGAATAGTTTACTTACATTAGGAATCTTTTACTTACATTAGGAATAGTTTACTTACATTAGGAATCTTTTACTTACATTAGGAATCTTTTACTTACATTAGGAATCGTTTACTTACCTTAGGAATATTTACTTAAATTAGGAATAGTTTACTTACCTTAGGAATAGTTTACTTACATTAGGAATCGTTTACTTTCATTAGGAATAGTTTACTTACATTATGAATCTTTTACTTACTTTAGAAATAGTTTACTTACATTAGGAATCGTTTACTTACATTAGGAGTAGTTTACTTGCATTAGGAATAGTTTGAACACGTACAAAAGTAAAAGATTTCAAAAGGAACCGTATATAGCGGACATTATGAAAAGTAAACTGACAAATAATAATGGAAATGCACAAGAACTATGGGCCAGATTACGAGTGGAGCACTATCATTTGCACGCAAGTGATATTGGGTTTTCACATTTGTTTGCATGCAAGTTAAATTTTGCTTGTATTACAAGTTGAAAGTAAATGCAAACACTTGAGCGCAATCACGATTTACGCTAGAACCAAAGGGCTCTGGTTAACTGTTTCGTGAGACTAAAAAGTGTCACAAAACACATCAAAAATAAAATTACAAAGTACACTTACACTCATAATAACACCATCTAATAAAAAATATTTAAAAAAAATTGTGCACACAAAAGTTATAAAAGTTTAGAGATGTGATCTCAGGTGTTAAAAAAAGGCAGGCAGACAAAGGGCTTTATCCTAGAAATAAAAACATATACATATCTCATATCTAAATATGTATATATATATATATATATATATATATATATATGTAAATTTATATGTCTATATATGTGTACATATGTATTTATATGTGTGTATAAATATATAAATATATATATATATTTGCACACATATATTCACATATAAACACATAAATACATATGTAAACACACACATACATAAGTGCATTGGAGCCCTTTGCTATCAAGTACATGAAAACATGTAAAAGCAGATTATGCAAGAGAAAGAGGAGTATGTTCTAAGTATTTCTAAAAAGATATTCCTATATATACTGTATATCTGTATATATCTATACATATATATAAACATCTATATATATGGGTATAGATATATATTGTACTAAATATCATCAGATATATGTAGAAATATGTATTTATGAATAAATAGAACATATTCTTCAACGTGAACAACATGGAATGTAAAATATTTATATTTTTATGTCACATTAGTGCACTTGAGAATATGCATTCGGTTTAGCCCATGAGTAGGGGAATAGGTTATTGCGCGTAATATTGTAAGTTTGGCTTTTTGCGAGCGAAACCCGACGCACACAAAAAGTTTACTTTGAGCACAGTTACTCATAATCTGACCCTATGAGGTCTATTTACCAAAGGTCTTGCAGACCTGATCCGACAGTACGGATCAGGTCTGCAAGACCTCGCTGAATACGGAGAGCAATACGCTCTCCGTATTCAGCATTGCACCAGCAGCTCACAAGAGCTGCTAGTGCAACGCCACACCCTGCAGACTCGTGGCCATCAGCAAGGGGTGTCAATCAACCGATCGTACTGGATCGGGTTGAATTGAGGCGATTCCTGTCCGCCTGCTCAGAGCAGGCAGACAGGGTTATGGAGCAGCGGTCTTTAGACATCATCTTCTTAACTGCTGTCTCTGCTGAGTCTGCATAGTAAAATAGTCATATTTTAAGTGTAAAATAAGCAATGTCATTATGGTCATAAAATGATACAAGTGGTGTAGAATTTAATGTTTCATCAGTTGTAGTTGAATATTCCTATTGGTTTAAAAATTGCAGTTTGGATATAATATTTGAAATTTAGATTAAAAACAATAGCACTTTATATTTTATTAGTTTTAACTTCTGTTTTTTTGCATATCAAATACCTATTGTAAATTAAGCATTATTGAAATTATGATATTGAAGTTACATATAAATAACATGCAACACAGACTTGCAGTTCTTTTACACAGAGTTGCAGTTCTTTTATTAGATTGATATTTGACTCAATATATTTTTTATGCAAAATAATTTCTCAGTAAGCAGAAATTATTTGTTATTTCACACTCCTCCTTGTTCATACAGCCAATAAAATAAAATAAAATAAGCTGTTTCATAGCAGAATAAAAAATAGAAGTTATAAATAATCTGTAATGGTAAAATTTTAGCAAAACAACATTGGATAAAGTGGGCGAGATTACATATATGGCGGAGGCTTCAGTGCAAGCGCTGCAACCCGCGCCACCTGTAATTTCACCTCGCACATTGGGGTATCCAATAAACCCCGCCAGCAGTTCATAAAGTGCCGTAAATCGGATAAACTATCGATGTCCAGAAATAGCCAATAGAATTTCAGTAGCTCTCATCCTATTGGCTGATTTGAACAGCCAATAGGATTTGAGTAGCTCTCATCCTATTGACTGATTTGAATTTGAAGAATCAAATCAGCCAATAGGAATTCAAGGGAAGCCATTTTTTATTCGCGTCCCTTGAATTCACTATTCAGTGTACGGCGGCGATCGTATGAAGAGGATCCTCCACGGTCCATAGCTCCGCGGTCGCCGGTGTTCAGTTCTAGGGTCGTCAGTCTTCAGTTCCAGGATCGCCGGTCTTCAGTTCCAGAGTCACCGGTCTTCAGCTCCGCGGTCATCGTTCTTCAGCTCCGCTCTCCAATCCACGAGGTTGCCGCTTGGAAGGAGACTTCACCGCATGGGACAGGACCTTCTTCGCCGGACTTCAGGAATAATGAGTATCAAACTGGGGGTTAGACTTAGGTTTTTGGGGTTTTTTAGATTAGGGTGGGCATTTTGTAAAAGAGCTAAATGCCCTTTTAAGGGCAATGCCCAACAAATGCCATTTTCAGGGCAATGGGTAGGCTTTTTAGTGTTAGAGTTTTTTATTTTGGGGGGTTTGGTGGGTGGGGGGTTTTACTGTTAGGGGGGAATTTGTGTATTTTTTATGTAAAAGAGCTGTTTATCTTGGGGCAATGCCCTGCAAAAAGCCCTTTTAAGGACTACTGGTAGTTTATTCTTAGAGTAGGAGGTGTTTTTATTGGGGGGGGCTTTATTATTTTCATAGGAATTAGGTATACATTTTTTAAAATTTTATAATTTTTTTTTTTATTTTCTTTAATCTTAGATTTTTTTATTTTTTGTAATTGTAGCTTAAAGGGACATTCTACACCAGAATTTTAATTTTGACTAGACTGTCCCTTTAATTAATACTTAGGTTTTTTTTTGTCTGTTTTTAAAGTAGGTTTTTTTATTTTAATAGTAACTTTAGTATTTTGTAATTTAGGTAATTTGGGTTCATTTAGGGGGTGTTAGTTTAGAGGGCTTAGTCATTTAATTATTTATTTGCATTGTAGACTGATTTGAATAGCCAATAGAATTTCAGTAGCTCTTATCCTATTGGCTGATTTGAACAGAGATCGTATGAAGAGGATCCTCCACGCTCCATGGCTCCGCAGTCGCCGGTCTTCAGTTCCAGACTCACCGGTCTTCATTTCCAGGGTCGCCGGTCTTCAGCTCTGCGGTCATCGGTCTTCAGCTCCGCCCTCCGATCCACGCTGGCTGGTTCCTGGAAGAAGAAAGGAGAGGTCGCTGCTTGGAAGAAGACTTCACCGCCTGGAACAGGACCTTCTCCGCCGGACTTCAGGACAGGTGAGGACCACTTGGGGGTTAGACTTAGGGTTAAGGGATTTTTTATTTTATTTAGATAGGGTGGGCAGTAAAATAGCTGAATGCCCTTTTAAGGGCAATGCCCGCCAAATGGGTAGTTTAGCGTTTTTAGTGTTAGGTTGTTTTATTTGGGGGGGTTTGGTGGGTGAGGGTTTTACTGTTAGGGGGGGTTGTGTATTTTCTTGAAAAAGAGCTGATTATCTTGGGGCAATGCCCTGCAAAAAGCCCTTTTAAGGGCTACTGGTAGTTTATTAGATTAGGAGGTGTTTTTATTTTGGGGGGCTTTTTTATTTGCATAGGGATTAGGTATAATTTTTGTAAAATTTGGTAATTTTCTTTATTATTTTCTGTAATTTTAGATTTTTTTATTTTCTGTAATTGTATCTTAAAGGGACAGTCTACTCCATAATTATGATTAGACTGTCCCTTTAATTTATACTTAGTTTACTTGATTTTGTTAGGTCTTTTTAATTTAATAGTAACTTTAGTATTTTGTAAATTAGGTAATTTGGGTTCATTTAGGGGGTGTTAAGTTAGGGGTTAGGTTTATTGCGTTGTGGGCTTTAGCGGTTTAGGGGTTAATACTTTAATAGGTTTATTGTGTTGTGGGTTAATGGCGGATTAGGGGTTAATAGTTTTAATGGGTTTATTACGTTGTTGGATAATCGCGGATTAAGGGTTAATAGTTTTAATAGGTAGTTTGTGATGTTGGGGTTGGCGTATTTAGGGGTTAATAATTTAGTTATTACTTGCGGTGTGGGTTTGATGGCGGATATAGGGGTCAATACACTTTATTAGTTATTGCTGTGGGGGATTGCGGTTGACAGTAGATAGACATTGCGCATGCGTTAGGTGCTCCCATACTCACGCAAGGCTTGCTACGGCTGCCTTTTATGGTGAGGTAAAAATGGAGATTTCTCCATTTTCGCCACGTAAGTCCTTGCGCTGGATATTGAATACCGATTTACTACGTGGTCCCATGTTAGCCTATGGGAGTAAAAATTGCGGGCGACGGGTGAAATATAGATGCCGCATTTATATGCGGCGTTGTATATAGGATACCAAACCCGAGAAAAAACGGCTTTGCTGGCTTTTGCAGATGACGCCGCATATGTAATGGGGGCGGGGCCCATTAAGCTAAAAAATAAAATAAAGGGTTTGGCTTACAATTTGGATATCATACGGTTATGAAGATCTCTCTAGAAACTTTTCTTAATTTGTTTTTCAGTTCTAGATATAGGGAATGAACAATGTGTGGTGCAACAAGTATAAGGGCACTGATAACATGGAGAATGCTGCCTGCTGCTTTTTCTTTCAGTCAGATGTCTTATTTGGGGATTTAGTTGACATAAAGTGGGCTTCAAGTTCCATCCATCTGTTTAGAGCTCTTATCCATGTCATGTAGTTGCTATAATGAGGGTTTTAGGGACCATGCATCTGATCAGGGGTCTCACCTGGACATATAGATTACCTAAAAGGGTCTGCTGGCACATTCATATGATTTAAGGTCTTTTGGCCTACAGCTGGCACAGTCTTGTCCATGTATTTAAAGGGACATGAAACCGCAAAAAAATATTTCATGATTCAGACAGAGCATACAATTTTAAACAACATTCCAATTTACTTCTATTATTTCATTATTTAATTTGATTCCTTCTCTTGTTATCTGTGTTATCCTTTGCTGAAAGGTTTATCTAGGTAATCTCAGGAGCAGCAAAGAACCTAGGTTCTAGCTGCTGATTGGTGGCTGCATATATATTCCAATTGTTATTGCCTCACCCATGTGTTCAGTTAGAAACCAGTAGTGCACTGCTGCTTCTTCAACAAATGTTACCAAGAGAATGAAGCACATTTGATAATAGATGTAAATGTTCTACCTAAATCATAAAAGAAAATGTTTGGGTTTCATGTCCCTTTAATTAATAATCTATATGTTTATATAGTCTTGTCCATGTATTTAATGAATAATCTATATGTTTATATAAAGCAGTGTTTTCCACTGTTATAATTACTTAATTCTGAGTATAATGTATAAGGGACCCGAAAATGTTCCTGCATAGGGCCTCAATACCCATCAGTTCTGCCACTATCCAGATATATAGAGCTATATAATGCTTCAAGGTTGTAGGCATGAAAGTACAAGGGAAATACTGTTATTTCAGTGATCACATTATTCAGAAGGGTCTTTTAATATATTATTCTGTGTTTTTGTTTTGTTTTTATTGATTGATTTATTATGATTATTATTATTATTTTTTTAGTGTAAGTCAGGAAAAAGAAAAACAGAATTTATACTTACCGTTAAATTTATTTTTTTCAGAGTGAGGAGAGTCCATAGGTGTTCATAATATGTGGAATATACTTCCTGCCAGCAGGTGGAGGTCAAGAACAATACAGATAATGTGAGATGCAGCGCTAATGTCGCTCTAATATTCGGGTTTACTAGCACACCTTTGGATAAAGAACAATATGGGAAAACTGTGCATATAAAGAGCCCAAGAGACTGTGAGATCTATAAAAACAAAACTAGAATTTATTGAGAATATAATGCACATAAAATATCTCTATAGTTCCCTATAGAACATCAATAAAAATAATAAAACCAGCTTGTATGTTTTGTACGAACAAATATAACCAACTTATATCTTAATCAAACATATAAAACCAAACATGTTCAATGCAAATTAAAATAGTAGATACTCTTCTATAAACTCCCAGGGGAGATATAGGCTATGTTACAATCTATAAGGTGCACCCTATGAAAAAAATCACAAAAAGTCACAAAAACAGTCCCAAAATGTGATGTGTGGTGATTGCCAAAGAAAACAAATATCTGATATGTGATTCCAATGATGATGTAGTGTTCCAAGTGTGCAAATGCCAAAAAATGTTCCAATAAAAATGTTACAAGAAAAATAGTGTACAAAATATTGCAGTGAAAAAAGAAAGTAAAAAGTGTCAAAAAAGGAAAAAGAAAAATGTGTTAAAAGTTGTTCCTGATCTCTCTGTGGGGTGATGAATTCCTCTTAAGTGATGAATTGTGATGTCCAACTAATGACCTGTAAAGAAATATAGCAAAATAGTGCAATAACGCTATGATGCATTCATGAAAAGTGAAATAAGACTTACCAATGGCTGTCAACGCGTTTCGGCCCTCAAACCAGGGCCTTTATCAAGACTATTTATATTGGAACATTTTTTTGGATTTGCACACTTGGAACACTACATCATCATTTGAATCACATATCAGATATTCGTTTTCTTTGGCAATCACCACACATCACATTTTGTGACTTTTTGTGACTTTTTTGTGACTTTTTCATAAGGTGCACCTTATAGATTGTAACGTAGCCTATATCTCCCCTGGGAGTTTATAGAAGAGTATCTACTATTTTAATTTTCATTGAACATGATTGGTTTTATATGTATAATTAAGATATAAGTTGAAGGTATGAAGTGAAGACCAAGTTGCTGTTTTACAAATCTGTTCCAAGGAAGCCTCATTCTTGAAGGCCCAAGAAATAGATACAGATCTAGTGGAATGTGCAGTAACTCATTTTGGAGGCGGTTTTCCCAAAACCAAGTATCCTTTACGTACTTTCCAAGACAACAATTCTATGTCCAAATTATGCATAGGCTCAAAGGAGGAGGGAGGACCTTGCAAAACAGATAGAACATGATTAAAGCTCCAAGAAGGATAAATAGGTTTATAACAGGACAGATTCTCACAAAGGCCTGGTGTTTGAACAGCGGGCAACTTAGCCAACCTCTTATTAAACAAAACAGACAAGGCAGAAATTTGACCTTTTAAAGAGCTAGCTGATATACCTTTCCCAAGGCCATCTTGGAGAAACTGAATCATTTTAGCAATTCTAAATGATTTCCAAAGAAAAACCTTTAGAAAAACACCAAAGAAAATCTGATTTCCAAATTTTATGGTAAATCATCTGTGTTACCGGTTTCCTGGCTTAAAGAGTAGAGATTTCCAAATCTGAGAAACCTCCACGCCGTTAAATTCAGAGATTGTGGTTCGTGGTGATAAACAGGTCCTTGAGACAGCAGATCTTCCCTGAGAGCAAGAGTCCAAGGAAGGGAGGATGACATCTGAATGAGATCTGCATATCAAGTTATGTTTGGCCATCCTAAGGCCTAGATTTGGAGTTTGGCGTTAGCCGTGAAAACCAGCGTTAGAGGCTCCTAACGCTGGTTTTAGGCTACCTCCGGTATTTGGAGTCACTCAAAAAAGGGTCTAACGCTCACTTTTCAGCCGCGACTTTTCCATACCGCAGATCCCCTTACGTCAATTGCGTATCCTATCTTTTCAATGGGATCTTTCTAACTCCGGTATTTAGAGTCGTGTCTGAAGTGAGCGTTAGACATCTAACGACAAAACTCCAGCCGCAGGAAAAAAGTCAGTAGTTAAGAGCTTTCTGGGCTAACGCCGGTTTATAAAGCTCTTAACTACTGTACTCTAAAGTACACTAACACCCATAAACTACCTATGTACCCCTAAACCGAGGTCCCCCCACATCGCCGACACTCGATTAAATTTTTTTAACCCCTAATCTGCCGACCGCCACCTACGTTATACTTATGTACCCCTAATCTGCTGCCCCTAACACCGCCGACCCCTATATTATATTTATTAACCCCTAACCTGCCCCCCACAATGTCACAGCCAGCTACCTACAATAATTAACCCCTAATCTGCCGACCGCAAAGCGCCGCCACCTACGTTACACTTATGTACCCCTAATCTGCTGCCCCTAACACCGCCGACCCCTATATTATATTTATTAACCCCTAATCTGCTCCCCTCAACGTCACCTCCACCTGCCTACACTTATTAACCCCTAATCTGCCGAGCGGACCGCACCGCTATTATTATAAAGTTATTAACCCCTAATCCACCTCACTAACCCTATAATAAATAGTATTAACCCCTAATCTGCCCTCCCTAACATCGCCGACACCTAACTTCAAACATTAACCCCTAATCTGCCGACTGGAGCTCACCGCTATTCTAATAAATGTATTAACCCCTAAAGCTAAGTCTAACCCTAACACTAACACCCCCCTAAGCTAAATATAATTTAAATCTAACGAAATAAATTAACTCTTATTAAATAAATTATTCCTATTTAAAGCTAAATACTTACCTGTAAAATAAATCCTAATATAGCTACAATATAAATTATAATTATATTATAGCTATTTTAGGATTAATATTTATTTTACAGGTAACTTTGTATTTATTTTAACCAGGTACAATAGCTATTAAATAGTTAAGAACTATTTAATAGCTAAAATAGTTAAAATAATTACAAAATTACCTGTAAAATAAATCCTAACCTAAGTTACAATTAAACCTAACACTACACTATCAATAAAGTAATTAAATAAACTACCTACAATTACCTACAATTAACCTAACACTACACTATCAATAAATTAATTAAATACAATTCCTACAAATAAATACAATTAAATAAACTAGCTAAAGTACAAAAAATAAAAAAGAACTAAGTTACAAAAAATAAAAAAATATTTACAAACATAAGAAAAATATTACAACAATTTTAAACTAATTACACCTACTCTAAGCCCCCTAATAAAATAACAAAGCCCCCCAAAATAAAAAAATGCCCTACCCTATTCTAAATTACTAAAGTTCAAAGCTCTTTTACCTTACCAGCCCTGAACAGGGCCCTTTGCGGGGCATGCCCCAAGAAATTCAGCTCTTTTGCCTGTAAAAAAAAACATACAATACCCCCCCAACATTGTCTTCACCTCACCGGGTATCACACCGATCCGTCCAGAAGAGCTCCTCCGATGTCCTGATCCAAGCCCAAGCAGGGGGCTGAAGAGGTCCATGATCCGGCTGAAGTCTTCATCCAAGCGGGGCAGAAGAGGTCTTCCATCCGATTGAAGTCTTCATCCAAGCGGGATCTTCTATGGTCATCCATTCGGAGCGGAGCGGCAGGATCCTGAAGACCTCCGACGCGGAACACCCATCCTGGCTGACGACTGAACGACGAATGACGGTTCCTTTAAATGACGTCATCCAAGATGGCGTCCCTCGAATTCCGATTGGCTGATAGGATTCTATCAGCCAATCGGAATTAAGGTAGGAATATTCTGATTGGCTGATGGAGTCAGCCAATCAGAATCAAGTTCAATCCGATTGGCTGATCCGATCAGCCAATCAGATTGAGCTTGCATTCTATTGGCTGATCGGAAAAGCCAATAGAATGCGAGCTCAATCTGATTGGCTGATTGGATCAGCCAATCGGATTGAACTTGATTCTGATTGGCTGATTCCATCAGCCAATCAGAATATTCCTACCTTAATTCCGATTGGCTGATAGAATCCTATCAGCCAATCGGAATTCGAGGGACGCCATCTTGGATGACGTCATTTAAAGGAACCGTCATTCGTCGTTGGATGGATGACCATAGAAGATCCCGCTTGGATGAAGACTTCAATCGGATGGAAGACCTCTTCTGCCCCGCTTGGATGAAGACTTCATCCGGATCATGGACCTCTTCAGCCCCCCGCTTGGGCTTGGATCAGGACATCGGAGGAGCTCTTCTGGACGGATCGGTGTGATACCCGGTGAGGTGAAGACAAGGTAGGATGATCTTCAGGGGCTTAGTGTTAGGTTTATTTAAGGGGGGTTTGGGTTAGATTAGGGGTATGTGGGTGGTGGGTTGTAATGTTGGGGGGGGTATTGTATGATTTTTTTTACAGGCAAAAGAGCTGAATTTCTTGGGGCATGCCCCGCAAAGGGCCCTGTTCAGGGCTGGTAAGGTAAAAGAGCTTTGAACTTTAGTAATTTAGAATAGGGTAGGGCATTTTTTTATTTTGGGGGGCTTTGTTATTTTATTAGGGGGCTTAGAGTAGGTGTAATTAGTTTAAAATTGTTGTAATGTTTTTCTTATGTTTGTAAATATTTTTTTATTTTTTGTAACTTAGTTCTTTTTTATTTTTTTTACTTTAGCTAGTTTATTTAATTGTATTTATTTGTAGGAATTGTATTTAATTAATTTATTGATAGTGTAGTGTTAGGTTAATTGTAGGTAATTGTAGGTAGTTTATTTAATTAATTTATTGATAGTGTAGTGTTAGGTTTAATTGTAACTTAGGTTAGGATTTATTTTACAGGTAATTTTGTATTTATTTTAACTATTTTAGCTATTAAATAGTTCTTAACTATTTAATAGCTATTGTACCTGGTTAAAATAAATACAAAGTTACCTGTAAAATAAATATAAATCCTAAAATAGCTATAATATAATTATAATTTATATTGTAGCTATATTAGGATTTATTTTACAGGTAAGTATTTAGCTTTAAATAGGAATAATTTATTTAATAAGAGTTAATTAATTTCGTTAGATTTAAATTATATTTAACTTAGGGGGGTGTTAGTGTTAGGGTTAGACTTAGCTTTAGGGGTTAATACATTTATTAGAATAGCGGTGAGCTCCAGTCAGCAGATTAGGGGTTAATGTTTGAAGTTAGGTGTCGGCGATGTTAGGGAGGGCAGATTAGGGGTTAATACTATTTATTATAGGGTTAGTGAGGCGGATTAGGGGTTAATAACTTTATAATAATATCGGTGCGGTCCGGTCGGCAGATTAGGGGTTAATAAGTGTAGGCAGGTGGAGGCGACGTTGTGGGGGGCAGATTAGGGGTTAATAAATATAATATAGGGGTCGTCGATGTTAGGGCAGCAGATTAGGGGTACATAGGGATAATGTAAGTAGCAGCGGTTTAAGGAGCGGCAGATTAGGGGTTAATAATAATATGCAGGGGTCAGCGATAGCGGGGGCGGCAGAATAGGGGTTAATAAGTGTAAGGTTAGGGGTGTTTAGACTCGGGGTACATGTTAGAGTGTTAGGTGCAGACGTAGGAAGTGTTTCCGCATAGCAAACAATGGGGCTGCGTTAGGAGCTGAACGCGGCTTTTTTGCAGGTGTTATTTTTTTTTTCAGCTCAAACAGCCCCATTGTTTTCTATGGGAGAATCGTGCACGAGCACGTTTTTGAGGCTGGCCGCTTGCGTAAGCAACTCTGGTATCGAGAGTTGAAGCTGCGTTAAAAATGCTCTACGCTCCTTTTTTGGAGCCTAACGCAGCCTTTATGTGGACTCTCAATACCAGAGTTATTTTTATGGTGCGGCCAGAAAAAAGTCAGCGTTAGATTTTCGGGTCGTTACCGACAAAACTCCAAATCTAGCCGTATGAGAATTACTTTAGCTAGTTCCTGTTTCACTATTGCAATGATTCTTGGCAGAAGAACAAATGGGGGAAAGAAAAAGGCAAGTTGAAAGTTCCAAGGACAAACTAAAGTATTGATCATTTGAGCTCTTGGATCTCTTGACCTTGCGCAATAAACTTGACATTTGTGATTTAGCTTGGACGCCATAAGATCTTTTTTTAGAAAAACACCATTTTAGGATTAGTTGATTGAACATATCTTGATGAAGAGACTATTCTCCTGGATGTATTGACTGACTGTTCATGCCGTCTTCTGATTAGAGTTGGGTTTTTTGTACTGTTAACTCTTGGACCAGGAGGATCCTGGCTTCCAGGAAGTTTTGGAGGAGTTAGACCTTTGATTAGCAGAATTCTTCTGATATCTGGTAGAGTGAAAGGAACAAAAATGATTAGTTTGTTAATATCTTCCTTTATATTTCTTGCCCTGAAGTAGGAAATCTCTTAATGATAGAGTCAAATTGTGATCCAAAACAGGGTAACTGGCCTACAACTGAGAAGCCCATTGTAGCACACTCTGCAAGTAAAAATAGTGGTAATAGTGGTAGTGGTAATTACTACAGGGATTTTTTTACTGTTGAAGTGGACTAGTGTGTTAGTACATTTTGAAATTTGATCCACTTGTATGGAATATTCATTGATATTCTTAGACACCCCAGCAGTCCTGATTTGTTTTTTTGTACTATATACTTTTTAAATGTTTTCAATGAGGGTATGTTTATACACAATTTTTAAAATCTGGGCAAATTAAAGGTTTAGTTTTATTTTTTTTCTCTTTCTTTGGTCTCATCTACATGTACTATTTGCACTGCTATTTAGCATTTACAAGTGTGTGCCTAAAGGTGTTTATTTTTTAATTTTATTTTTATTACAATTAACTTTTTATATGCACCAGACTTGTCTTATTTGCATTGTGTGAATGAGACAATTTGGGTCTGAATTAATACTGATGTAGGACTTTTTGCTTGTACTCAGGACCTCTTTTTTATGTATCATTTATATTATTTGGGGGTATATATAGGCAAAACTGTGATATACTGAAGTACAGATAAATGTACAATACAGAAAGCACTTGTATTAATTAAAACAAAACAGAAAACACTCCGCGCTAAAAATATATAGCACCCAAAATGATCCTCATGTATATACACATAAATTAAAGTAGTCTCAAGTGGCAAAACATCTATGAGAAGTCTCGACAACAGCCGGTGAATGTCTTGTTATATGGTCATAAATACCTCCGTGTCCAGCCACAAGTCTCTGAGATATTAACAGATAATCTCAGTAATCCGTCAGTCGGCCAGATCTGTTCTAGCTGGGAGCACCGTGACAATCCTCCACGGTGTTAGCGTTCACACCCGGTGTGTTCCTCTGGGTCGCCTCATGATGACGTCACGGTCACGCTGTAAGTGGCACAATCCGATGCAGCTCTGCAGATGTGGAGATCTTAGGCACTCCACCAGCAATGATATAGGAATAAAAGAAAACCAAAGAGCACATCCGGATTCAAGTGTGTTTAATCACAATTGTACATATGACACACATACAGTAATACACTTACTAGATATCAAATTAAAAAGGCAGGTAATCTATGAGGTGTACTGTTTACTGCTGACCGGAACGATTACCACAAGCCCACCAGGTGATGTCTGGAACCTAACAGCAGATAACCAGTACAGGTACACTCGAAATTCACCAGTGAGGTGTAACAGATACACCTCACTGGCACCAATACGCTTACCGGTGTTCTATTATCTACCCAAATTACATAAAGATCTCATCAATCCACCCGGTAGGCCTATAATATCCGGAATAGGGTCTATAACTGCAAATTTATCACAATACATTGATAATTTTCTGCAAAAATACGTAAAAACTCTACCTTCATACCTCAAAGACACAACAGACATATTACAAAATTTAAACAGGCTACAGTGGTAAGAAAATTTTCTCATTGGCACATGCGATGTATCCTCGTTATATACGAGCATACAACATCACCTAGGCATTAAGGCAGCAGAAATGTATATGACCAGAGATAACACACTGAACCAAAAACAGAAAGAATTTATAGTCCAAGGCATAGATTTTATTTTAAACCAGAATTACTTTTCTTTTAACTGTAAATTTTATCTTCAGTCAAGGGGTACTGCTATGGGCGCGAGATTTGCGCCGAGCTATGCGAATCTTTTTTTTTAAAAATGGGAGGAAGAATTTATTCCCAAGCATGAGCTCAGCGCAAATCTCGGGCTCTATAGGAGGTATATTGATGACATCATATTTGTATGGAGAGGGACATCTACTGAATTGGATAAATTCATTGTGGATATGAACCAAAATGATATAGGAATTGGCTTTACACATACCATCAGCAAAGAAAAAATTACATTCCTAGATCTAGATATAGAGATTATTGAGAAAGAGGTGGTCACCAAAGCACACTTTAAAAAAGTAGACGCCAACAATTTGGTACATTTTAACAGCTGTCACTTAAATAAGTGGAAGGAAAATATTCCCAAAGGCCAGTGCCTTAGGATAAAACGCAATTGCTCAAAAACTGCAGATTATTTAGAACAAATAGAGATACTTGAGAAAGAGTTTGTTGATAGAGGATATGATCCACAGGTAGTAAGAAAAGCAAAAGAACAGGTAGATCAAAAAGAGAGAAGTAGCCTGCTCACATACAAAAAGAAAGATCCCAACATCAAAGATTATGGAGAAGATAAAGAAGGAAAAATTAATGTGGCATTAATTACTGACTAAAATTGTGATCATTATTCCCTACAAAAAATAATCAAAAGACACTGGCATTTGGTTCAAACAGACCCTTTAATAGGAGAAAAAATGACAAAAAATCCTAAAATCATTTATAGAAAAGCCAAAAATTTCAGAACAATACTAGCTCCTAGTGAGTTTAAGCAAATACAGAAAAAAAACCTATAGTGGATAAAGATCTATCAGGAAATAAATTAGCAGGCTTTTTTCCCTGTTTTGGTTGCAGATTGTGCAAGTTCAGTAGCAAATGTAAGAAAATAATATCAAGTAAAAATGGTTTGGTACATCATATAAAAGAAACCATAAGATGCCAAGACAAGGGGGTCATTTATATTATACAATGTACATGCCAGTTACAATATATAGGAGAGACCACCAGGACCCTGAGGGAGCGCATACGCAAACATTTATCATGTATTGATAGGGGGAATTTGGAGACACATTTATATACCCATTTTAGGGAAATACATAAGAATAATTTAAAAGACTTCACTTTTTGGGGCATAAAAAAGTTAAAACCTGAATGGAGAGGGGGAAACTTTAAAGAAAAACTTCTAAGAAAAGAAGCAGAGCTAATTTATAATATGCAGACCCTCCATCCTTCAGGATTAAATTCTGAATTAGAGCTCTCCCCTTTTCTCACCTCATAACATAAGAATTAAAAAAATGAGCTAGCTCACGGATTAGAAAAAGTCTCCAAAAATCCATTCTAAAAATTCGAGATATTAAAAAAGAGCCCAATTGACAATAAAAAAGTCAAATAAAGAACATACAGTTAGTCTAGGACCCTACCCATTTGAGATTAAATAATACCCAACACATAAAAATTACAGAACCTTATAACAATACATAAATTCAAATTAATATTTGATAAATAAAATAGAATCAAATTGATAATAAACATTAAATTAATATCTGCACTAAGATATCAAGAACTTGTCCTTTCATGAAATAGAATAAATATAGATTTATTTAGTCTTTAGGATATGTGTTGAATTAGAATGTTTTAGAATACAAATGAAAATCTCAGGTTATTCTGTTAAATACATTTCTTAATGAATTATAGATATTCCCATTTCTATTTTTCAAATATCACTATCTAAGCCTTGTTATTAAAGAGCTAGTAAGAAAACTTAAAACAAAAGATTTGCCATAGATAACTGACGGTATTTTGATAATAGGCTATAAAAGAGAAAAAATTAGATAAGTTTATTTACAACCACACGTTGTTAATTTATACTTCAAACCTGCTGTACAAGATAACACATCCTACGAGATTTATAATACATTTATTATTGTAATTATAAGATTGACATAAAATAACAGCTAAACCCCTATAAAGAAATGGTTAGATATATGTTGCAGAAATTATAAATGTTGAAATTCACCCGTAATTATTGTATTTTAATGTAAACCAATGTTATTATGATTTTTTATGAAATTTGGGATGTTTGAGATGACTTTTTATGTAATTTGGGATAAGTTTGAGATAACCTATTAATGAACATGTTTGTCATAAATACATGTAAAAAAGTTGAGAGATTCCACCTTAAGAACACCGATACAATCCGCCTTAAATACACCACCTGTCAAAAAGAAGAATATACTGACCAATCAAAAAGAAAGGAGTTCTTTTTAAATGCCGGGTCAATACCACACAACATTCGTCTTGATAAAGCCTGCTGGCGAAACGCGTAGACGTTACACAAGTTAAAATTACGAACTGGACAACAGCTCTATTATCCCCTGCATAATCTCAGATCTATTGGAGTACAGGGAAATGGAGTGTAATCAAACTGCCGTTTTTATACCGAAGTCTGAGTTCCTGTACACTAGCTGGAGCGTGCACCGCAAGTATTTATCCTAAGAAGCTGCCGCTAAAGCAAACATCTAAGACACAGCGGCCAAAGATATTCCTAGCCGAGGAAAAGTGTTTGACACAGGAATCCTATACACGCAGGAGCGTGTTTGAGGTCTTCAATTCCAGGCATATCTTGTATCGTACAAGTTTGGAAGACAGAAAAAAGATTGGTAAGGTAAACTGAAATACCATTGGACACTGAAAGTGTCAGAAGATCCGGTAAGCTCTCATATAAATTGACCCATAACATTGAACACTTGCAAGCATTGATATTATTGCAATCCGCAAGATATAATAGACACTAAAATGCAATAAGATTGTTGTTCATTTAACCAGCGTCAGTAATAACAACATTGTATCGGACTGCCCAAATACAGACGCACCTAAGTTTTGAATTTTAAATACAATTATTCAATTACTATATTATGTCAGGTGGAAATTTTGTTACAAGTATTATTAAATTTTAACATTCAATTTTAATATCTTATGATTTATATTTGCAATAAGTTTTAATAAGATGGAATTTAGATTAGAGTCTGTTAACAATATATTGTATATAAACATTTTAAAATACAATAACGAATTGTAGGGAGACGTCCCGCTGTCTGTTTTAAAGCTATTAATAAATTGTCTTATTTTTTGTGTTAAATTGTATATTAGTCTCCAGATTATCCTTTGAGCTTTTTTAGCGCTCCTAAACTAAATCCGTTGGTGTTGTATACATGTAATTTCTTGGTTAATCTTAGGGAAGATTACCTGTGAGGGAGCTTAAGGTTATCTACTTGGCGCTCTTCTTAGTGCATTTTCAGTTGAACCCCTAAACCGCCGCTCCCGGACTTGCAACAACTAAATAAAGTGTTTAACCCCTAAACCGCCATCAAACCCACACCACAAGTAATAACTAAATTATTAACCCCTAAACCACCATAGACCACAATGCAATTAACCTATTCAAGTATTAACCCCTAAACTGCCATAGCCCACATAGCCTATTACATGTATTAACCCCTAATCTGCCGCCACTATAATAAAGTTATTAACCCCTAAACCTAAGTCTAACCCTAACCCTAACACCCCCCTAACTTAAATATTATTTAAATAAATCTAAATAAATTTACTATTATTAACTAAATTATTTTCTACTTAAAACTAAATACTTACCTATAAAATAAACCCTAAGATAGCTACAATATAACTAATAGTTACATTGTAGCTATTTTAGGATTTATTTTTATTTTACAGGCAACTTTGTATTTATTTTAACTAGCTACAATAGTAATTAAATAGTTATTAACTATTTAATAACTACCTAGTTAAAATAAATACAAAAGTACCTGTAAAATAAAACCTAACCTACGTTATGCTAATACCTAACACTACACTACAATTAAATTAATTACCTACATTAACTACAATTAACTACAATTAAATAAAATTAAATAAAATTATCTAAAGTGCAACGCCCCCACTAAATTACAGAAAATAATAAAATAATTACAAGATTTTTAAACTAATTACACCTAATCTAATCCCCCTAACAAAATAAAAAAGCCCCCCAAATAATAAAAAATCCCTACTCTACACTAAATTACAAATAGCCCTTAAAAGGGCTTTTTGCGGGGCATTGCCCCAAAGTAATCAGCTCTTTTACCTGTAGAAAAAATACAATCCCCCCCAACATTAAAACAAACCACCCACACACCCAACCCTACTCTAAAACCCACACAATCCCTCCTTAAAAAAACCTAACACTAATCCCTTGAAGATCACCCTACCTTGAGATGTCTTCACCCAACAGGGCCGAAGTCCTCAATGAAGCCGGGCAAAGTGGTCCTCCAGACGGGCAGAAGTCTTCATCCAAGCTGGGCAGAAGAGGTCCTCCAGACGGGCAGAAATCTTCATCCAGGCGGCATCTTCATCCAACCGGAGCGGAGCGGGTCCATCTTCAAGACATCCGACACGGAGCATCCTCTTCTAAAGACATCCAAAGACTGAATGACGGTTCCTTTATATGACGTCATCCAAGATGGAGTCCCTTGAATTCCGATTGGCTGATAGAATTCTATCAGCCAATCAGAATTAAGGTAGCAAAAATCCTATTGGCTGATGCAATCAGCAAATAGGATTGAGGTTCAATCCTATTGGCTGATCTAATCAGCCAATAGAATTGAGCTCGCATTCTATTGGCTGATTGGAACAGCCAATAGAATGCAAGCTTCATTGAGGACTTCGGCCCGGTTGGGTGAAGATGTCTCAAGGTAGGGTGATCTTCAAGGGGTTAGTGTTAGGTTTTTTTAAGAGGGGATTGGGTGGGTTTTAGAGTAGGGTTGGGTGTGTGGGTGGTGGGTTTTAATGTTGGGGGGGGGGGGGATTGTACTTTCTTTTAAAGGTAAAAGAGCTGATTACTTTGGGGCAATGCCCCACAAAAAGCCTTTTAAAGGGCTATTCATAATTTAGTATAAGGTAGGGATTTTTATTATTTTGGTGCGCTTTTTTATTTTATTAGGGGGATTAGATTAGGTGTAATTAGTTTAAAATTCTTGTAATTATTCTATTATTTTCTGTATTTTAGTGTTTGGTTTTTTTTTGTACTTTAGTTAATTTTATTTAATTGCAATTAATTGTAGTTAATTTCGGTAATTAATTTAATTATAGTATAGTGTTAGGTGTAATTATAACTTAGGTTAGGTTTTATTTTACAGGTAAATTTATACTTATTTTAGCTAGGTAGTTATCAAATCGTTAATAACTAATAACTAATCTACCTAGTTAAAATAAATACAAATTTGCCTGTAAAATAAAAATAAATCCTAAACTAGCTACAATGTAAATATTAGTTATATTGTAGCTATCTTAGGGTTTATTTTATAGGTAAGTATTTAGTTTTAAATAGGAATAATTTTATTTAGATTTATTTAAATTATATTTAAGTTAGGGGGTGTTAGGGTTAGGGTTAGACTTAAGTTTAAGGGTTAATAAATTTAATATAGTGGCAGCGGTGTAGGGGGGGCAGATTAGGGGTTAATAAATATAATGTAGGTGGCAGCGGTGTGGGGGGGCAGATTAGGGGTGTTTAGACTCGGGGTACATGTTAGGGTGCTAGGTGTAAACGTTACCATAGGAATCAATGGGATATCGGGCAGCAGCGAACATAAGCTCTCGCTGCTTTCCGACTCCCATTGATTCCTATGGGATTGAAAACCAGGTATGCTGGGCCGGAATAGTGTACCTGGTAGGAATTTGATAACTTCCAAAAGTAGTCAGATTGTGCCGAATTTGCGTTCGGAACATCTGTAGTGACGTAAGCATCGATCTGTGTCGGACTGAGTCCGGCGGATCGTATGTTACGTCACTAAATTCTACTTTTGCCGGTTTGTAGGGTTTGATAACTAAGGCGAATCAGGCTCGCCACAAATCCGCTGCTCCATAACTTGTCCGCCTGCTCTGAGGCCATGGACAGAAATCAAGCCAATCAAATATGATCGGGTTGATTGACACCCAATCTGCAGGAGGCAGCATTGCATTGCAATTATTAATGCTGACAGCGTATGCTGTTGGCATTTATCGATGTGCAGCAGACATGATACGCTACATCGTATCATGTCCGCTCACACTATGTTAAATATGCCCCCAAGGCAATACATTTTATGAATTAGCTTGTTGTGTGGGATTTTTGCTAAAGTCTAGATATGCCAAAATCCACTGCTCCTCCCTAGTCAATTCATTTAGTTACATGGTCAAAAAATCAATTAGATTAGTCTGATATGATCTTCCAGCAGTGGACCCATGCTGTCCTTTGTCTTCTAATTAGTTTGTCTGAAGGTAAGATACAAGTCTTTCCTTTAAAAGAGTTTCCTTTAATTTGCATGCAATTGATGTCAAACTTACTGGCATATAGTTAGGGAAATTAATGGAAACTCTTTTAAAGGAAAGACTTGTGTCTTACCTTCAGACAAACAACTTAGAAAACAAAGGACAGAATGGTTTGTTTCACTGCTTGAAGATCATGTCAGACTGTAACACATTTAAAAACACAGTAACACAATTAAAAAAAAATATGGAAAAACTAATTTTTATGAACAAAAAAACATAAGAGAGTTACTTAGGGGAGTCTAGAGAATGATACTGAAGAATTTGGAGCCCAAAATTCAAACTTTTAGGTGTTACCACACACATAGGTAAAATACCAAGTGAAAGAGCTGGAAACCTAGATTACGAGTTTTGCACTATAGAGGGTGTGAAATGAATGCAACAAAAGTTGCGTTATTTCACTCTCCATAGCGCTGCCATTATGAGTTTCTGAAAATCCTCCTTGTGTGTGCGATATGGTAGTGATAAGCTCCATACCGCACAAAATCCAAGGGCTGCTTTGACGTGCTTGTGCATGCTTTCCCCATAGACATCAATGGGGAGAGAGTGTTAGAAAAAAAACTAACACCTGAAGCGTGGATTGAAAATCTGCATAATGCAACCCCATTGATGTCTATGGGGGAAAAAAAGATACGTTTAAAAACCCTGACATAAACCCCAGGTCTAAACACCCCTAATCCGCCACCCCCGACATCGCCTACACCTACAGTAAATACATTTATTAACCCCTAATCTGCCGCTCCCGACATCGTCGACACCTAAATAAAGTTATTAACCCCTAATCTGCCACTCCCAATTTTGCCGTTAATAATATAAGTTATTAACCCCGATTCCACCACTCCCGACAACGCCGCCACTATAATATTAGTGATTAGGGATTAGGGGTTAATAGTTTAAATAGCTAGATTGTTCTGTGGGGGGTGGCGGTTTAGGGTTTAATAACTTTGATAGATACTTTGCTATATGGGGGTTGGTGGATTAGAGGTTAATACATTAGTTATTGCGGTGGGGGGTTTGCGACTGAGAGGTAGATATTGCGCATGCGTTAGGTGTTTGATTTTATTTTAACAGTGAGTGACGGGGAAAATATATGCGCCGCACTTCTATGCGGCGCTGTATATGCGATCGAGTATAGTGTAAGGTCGGGTAACCATAGTAACCTATTAATGTTTTAGAAATCTGGCATCAGGTGGAAGCGTTAACACAATGCTAACTTACACCTACATGAAAAGAGCGACTGCACGCAAAGCGGAAACTTTTAAAAAAAAAACTGGTACTAAAATGGAGCCGTAAATTACTTTCAGCTGTCGGCCGCTTCAGTAGCTTACGGCTCAATTTTTAACGGCTCAATGGAAACGAGCCCTCATTTGGTGAAGGCTGAGGGTTGGGGTCCCCGCAACGCCAAAGGGCAGTTATGGCTGAGAGATTTACCTTTGAGGTTACTGACATTGCCATAAGAGAGGTAATCCTCAACCTCTGTTTTACTCATTTATTCTAATCTTCTTTTAGTAAAATTGAAAGAGGGGGATAGGGTCTCAAGTCAGGTCTGAGCTCCAAATAAATAAGCTAGAAAATAATACAATCTTGATTACAGAGCACTTCACTCAACCTTTCATCTCGAAAACCAAGAACTAACTGGAGAGTAGAGTTGGGAGAAATTGAAAGCTCTTTTGAGGGTTCTTGACCTACACCTGCTGGCAGGAAGTATATCCCACATATTATGGACACCCATGGACTCTCCTCATCTACAAAATAAATACTAACTTAAATTTCAGCTAAAATTTGCCTTATTTGATAATAGAGCTAACATGAAAGAAATCTATCCCAATTATTATTATTATAATAATCATTTATTTTTAAAGCGCCGCCAAATTCTGTAGCGCTGGGTACAATGATAGGGGTATACAATGACAAAGATTTGTGATAAAATACAAAACATAACAAAACTAAACAAATCTAGTACAGGAGGAAGAGGGCCCTGCTCCGGAGAGCTCACAGTCTATAGGCTAAGAGTGCAGAGACATAAGATTGGGGTAGCTTGTTACATCGGTTGTATTTACAGCAGTGAGTCAGGCAGTTCATGTACATGTATTAGTTTGGTTTGGATGAGGGATGGAGGAGAGATGGTAAGCCTCTCTGAATAGGTGAGTTTTCAAGGAGCGTCTGAAGCTATACAAGGTTAGAGACAGTCTTATGGAGCGGGGTAGAGAGTTCCAGAGGACAGGAGCAGCATGTGCGAAGTCTTGGAGGCAGGAGAGGGACGTAGAGATAACAGGAGTGTAGAGACATGGGTAAGAGGTTGATTGAAGAGTACGGGATGGGGAATATTTCATGATGAAAGGGGAAATATAGTTGGGAGCTAGACTGTTGAGTGCTTTGTAAGTTAGGGTTAATACTTTAAATTGTATTCTGGAGTGTATGGGGAGTCAGTGTAGAGACTGGCAGAGCGGAGCAGCTGATGTAAATTGGCGACTAAGGTGGATGAGTTTAGCAGAAGCATTCATAATAGATTGGAGGGAGGAGAGACAGTGTTTTGGAAGGCCATTTAGGAGTAGATTGCAATAATCAATGCATGACAAAATGAGGCAATGAATAAGTATTTTTGTAGTTTTGTAGAGTAAGGAAGGGATGAATTCTGGAAATGTATTGTAGGTGTGAATGGCAGGATTTGGTAAGCGCTTGTATATGTGGGTTGAATGTGAGTTCTGAGTCTAGTGTGACCCCAAGACAGCAGACCTGGGGTGAGGTGTTGAGAATATAGTCTCCAACCGTCTCTAAATGTCAGGTGTTGGATGTCTCGAAGAGGGGGGGATGAGAAGCAGCTCAGATTTTGACAGATTGAGTTGGAGGTAGTGTGAAGACATTCAAGAGGAATTTGCAGAGAGGCAGTCAGAAATCTGGTTGAGTAAAGAGGGAGAGATATCAGGAGAGGAAAGATAGATTTGGGTATCATCAGCATATAAGTGGTACTGGAATCCAAAGGAGGCTATAAGTTTTCCAAGGCAGGATGTATAGAGAGAGAAAAGCAAGGGGCCCAAGACAGAGCCTTGTGGTACCCCTACTGAGAGAGGCATAGGATCACAAGATATGTTGTTAAAGGAAACTGAAAATGAGTGGTTTGACAGATATGATGCAAACCAGGAGAGGGCTGTGTCTCGGATGCCAAATGAATGTAGTATTTTTAGGAAGAGAGGATGGTCAATTGTGTCAAAAGCTGCGGACAGGTCAAGAAGAATTAATAAGGAGTAATGGCCTTTTGCTTCAGCTGATAACAGGTCATTTGTTACTTTAGCAAAAGCGGTTTCTGTTGAGTGTTTAGGGCAGAAACCAGATTGTAGTGGATCAAGTAAGGAGTTAGTTGTGAGAAATTGAGTTAGCCTTTTATAGACTAGTCATTCCAATAATTTTGAAACAAAGGGAAGTAAAGAGACCGGTCGATAGTTAGAAGGCGAGGAGGGGTCAAGCGAGGGCTTTTTTAGGATTGGTATGATTGACCCATGCTTGAATGTGTCAGGAAATGTGCCAGCTGTGAGAGATTGGTTAAAGAGATGAGTTAGGGTAGCGGTTAGTGAAGCAGAGAGAGAGGGAATAAGTTGTGAAGGAATAGGGTCAAGTGGGCAGGTTGTGAGATGAGCCAAGGATAGGAGTGCAGAGACTTCTTCCTCTGTTACAGGAGAGAAGTAGCATAGATTTTTGTTAATAGAAGGGGTGGTTAGGATTGCTGAGTATGGTTCCCAATAATGGGAATCAAAAATGGTTACCTGCAGAACAGTTTATATTGGTGGAGAAGATTCAGATTTGGGAATTTATGGCTACACACAAAAAAATAAAAAAACATGAGTGAAATGTCCAAAACATGTGGTAGAGGCAAATCACTGTTTTTAACAATGCTTTGTACATAAAAAATGTATTGACACTTAGGGGGGTATTTATCAACGCGTCTACTTTTCCTGCCTTCGCTGGCCCAATACGCCCGCCTAAGCTCGCCTCACATCGCCGCCGCGGACCTGCAAAAATTCGCCTAAGTTATCAAAAAAGCTGTCAAAAAGCCGCGCACCAAGTACGGGGCGATGAGACTGTGAGAGTTATCACTCATCCGATCTCGCTGCTCTTCGGCTTTTTCACAGCTTTCTTGCTAGCCTGTCACTAAGCACCCACACTAAACTACACTGATCTACCCCCTATACCGGCGCCCCCGGAGCCCCCCGCAACTAAATAAAGTTACTAAACCCTAAACCGCCACTCCTAGACCCCGCCGCAACTCTTATAAATGTATTAACCCCTAAACCGCCGCTCCTAGACCCCGCCGCAACTCTTATAAATGTATTAACCCCTAAACCGCCGCTCCCGGACACCGCTGCCACCTACATTATACCTAGTAACCCCTATCCTGCCCCCCTATACCGTCGCCCTCTATAATAAAGTTATTAACCCCTATCCTGCTGATCCCGAACCTCGCCGCAACTAAATAAATAGTTTAACCCCTAAACCGCCGCTCCCTGACCCTGCCGCAACCTATATTAAATTTATTAACCCCTATCCTGCCCCCCCTACACCGTCGCCACCTATAATAAATTTATTAACCCCTATTCTGCCCCCCACTACACCGTCACCACCTATAATACATTTATTAACCCCTATCCTGCCCCCCCTACACCGCCGCCACTGTAATAAAATTATTAACCCCTAAACCTAAGTCTAACACTAACCCTAACACCCCCCTAACTTAAATATTAATTAAATAAATCTAAATAATATTTCTATTATGAACTAAATTAATCCTATTTAAAACTAAATATTTACCTTTAAAATAAACCCTAATATAGCTACAATATAAATAATAATTATATTGTAGCTATCTTAGGATTTCTTTTTATTTTACAGGCAAATTTAAATTTATTTTAACTAGGTACAATAGCTATTAAATAGTTATTAACTATTTAATAGCTTACCTAGCTAAAATAAAGAGAAATTTACCTGTAAAATAAAAACTAACCTAAGTTACAGTTACACCTAACACTACACTATACTTAAATAAATTATTCCTATTTAAAACTAAATACTTACCTGTAAAATAAACCCTAAGATAGCTACAATATAATTAATAATTACATTGTAGCTATCTTAGGATTTATATTTATTTTACAGGTAACTTTGTATTTATTTTAGCTAGTTAGAATAGTTATTAAATAGTTATTAACTATTTAATAACTACCTAGCTAAAAGAAATACAAAATTACCTGTAAAATAAATCCTAACCTAAATTACAATTAAACCTAACACTACACTATCATTAAATTAATTAAATAAATTACCTACAAATAACTACAATTAAATACAATTACATAAACTAACTAAAGTACAAAAAAAAGCTAAGTTACAAAAAAAAAAAAGTTACAAACATTTTAAAAATATTACAACAATTTTAAGCTAATTACACCTAATCTAAGCCCCCTAATAAAATAACAAAGCCCCCCAAAATAAAAAAATGCCCTACCCTATTCTAAATTAAAAAAGTTCAAAGTTCTTTTACCTTACCAGCCCTTAAAAGGGCCTTTTGTGGGGGCATGCCCCAAAGAATTCAGCTCTTTTGCCTGTAAAAGAAAAATACAACCCCCCCAACATTAAAACCCACCACCCACATATCCCTAATCTAACCCAAACCACCCTTAAAATAACCTAACACTAATCCCCTGAAGATCATCCTACCTTGAGTCTGATTGGAACAGCCAATAGAATGTGAGCTCAATCTGATTGGCTGATTGGATCAGCCAATCGGATTGAACTTGAATCTGATTGGCTGATTCAATCAGCCAATCAGATTTTTCCTACCTTAATTTCCGATTGGCTGATAGAATCCTATCAGCCAATCGGAATTGAAGGGACGCCATCTTGGATGACGTCCCTTAAAGGAGCCTTCATTTGTCGGTAGTCCGTCGGTAAAGAAGGATGTTCCGCGTCGGCGGGATGAAGATTGAAGACCCCGCTTGGAAGATGACATCACCCGGATAGAAGACTTCTTCAGCGCCTCTTGGAAGATGACATCGCCCAGATGGAAGACTTCTTCAGCGCCGCCTGGAGGATCACTTCACCGGATGGAAGATTTCTTCAGCGCCCCTTGGAGGATAACTTCTGCCGCTCCGGGTCTCCTCTTCGGTTCCATCGCTGCTCGGCTGAGTGAAGACGACTCATGGTAGGATGATCTTCAGGGGATTAGAGTTAGGTTATTTTAAGGGGGGTTTGGGTTAGATTAGGGGTATGTGGGTGGTGGGTTTTAATGTTGTGGGGGGGTTGTATTTTTCTTTTACAGGCAAAAGAGCTGAATTATTTGGGGCATGCCCCACAAAATGCCCTTTTAAGGGCTGGTAAGGTAAAAGAGCTTTGAACTTTTTTAATTTAGAATAGGGTAGGGCATTTTTTTATTTTGGGGGGGGTTTGTTATTTTATTAGGGGGCTTAGATTAGGTGTAAGTAGCTTAAAATTGTTGTAATATTTTTAAAATGTTTGTAACTTATTTTTTTTATTTTTTGTAACTTAGCTTTTTTATTTTTTGTACTTTAGTTAGTTTATGTAATTGTATTTAATTGTAGTTATTTGTAGTTAATTTATTTAATTAATGTAATTATAGTGTAGTGTTAGGTTTAATTGTAACTTAGGTTAGGATTTATTTTACAGGTAATTTAGTATTTCCTTTAGCTAGGTAGTTATTAAATAGTTAATAACTATTTAATAACTATTCTAACTAGCTAAAATAAATACAAAGTTACCTGTAATATAAATATAAATCCTAAGATAGCTACAATATAATTATTATTTATATTGTAGCTATATTAGGGTTTATTTTAAAGGTAAGTATTTAGTTTTAAATAGGATTAATTTAGTTCATAATAGAAATATTATTTAGATTTATTTAATTAATATTTAAGTTAGGGGGGTGTTAGGGTTAGTGTTAGACTTAGGTTTAGGGGTTAATAAATTTATTACAGTGGCGGCGGTGTAGTGGGGGGCAGGATAGGGGTTAATAAATGTATTATAGGTGGCGACGGTGTAGGTGAGGCAGATTAGGGGTTAATAAATTTAATATAGGTTGCGGCAGGGTCCGGGAGCGGCGGTTTAGGGGTTAATACATATATTATAGTTGCGGTGGGCTCCCTGAGTGGCGGTTTAGGGGTTAATATGTATAGAGTAGCTTGCGGTGGGCTCCGGGAGCGGCGGTTTAGGGGGTAATAACTTTATTAAGTTGCGGCGGTGTAGGGGGGACAGATTAGTGGTGTTTAGACTCGGGGTACATGTTAGGGTGTTAGGTGCAGACATCTCCCATAGGAATCAATGGGATGTCTGGCAGCAGCGAACTTGTACTTTCGCTATAGTAAGACTCCCATTGATTCCTATGGGATCCGCCGCCTCCAGGGTGGCGGTTTGAAAACCATGTACGCTGGGCCGGAAAAGTACAGAGCGTACCTGCTAGTTTTTTGATAACTAGCAAAAGTAGTCAGATTGTGCCGTACTTGTGTGCGGAACATCTGGAGTGACGTAAGAATCGATCTGTGTCGGACTGAGTCCGGCGGATCGAAGTTTACGTCACAAAATTCTACTTTGCCAGTCTCTAGCCTTTGATAACTAAGGTGAATCAGCCTCGCCACAAATACGCTGCGGAATTCCAGCGTATTTGAGGTTGACGGCTTGATAACTAGGCCCCAAAAGGTGAGGGTAAAGGATTAAGGAGAAAAAGGGACTAAACGGACCAGAGAAATAAGCTAAATTTATTTCTGAATTGATCACAACAAACAATCGGCTAGATTACGAGTTTTGCGGTATGAGTGAAAAAGCAGCGTTATGGCTCTTTTTCACTACCGCTGGTATTATGAGTCTTGCAGGTTTATATGTACCGCACACTTTTTTGGCCGTAACGCAACGTAACTACCGCAGTTTTCAAAAAGTCCTTTTTCAATGGGACTTCCTTTGTGCCGGTATTACGAGTCTGCCTGGGAGGCCACAAAGTAAGCGGTACTCCATATACCGTCAAGATCCATACCGTAAACTGAAAGTCAGTAGTTTTTTGTTACAAAGCCGTAGCATAAAACTCGTAACTAAAGTGCTAAAAAGTACACTAACACCCATAAACTACCTATTAAACACTAAAATAAAATTATTAACCCCTAATCTGCCGCTCCGGACATCGCCACCAATATAATAAACATATTAACCCCTAAACCGCCGTACTCCCGCATTGCAAACACTAGTTAAATATTATTAACCCCTAATCTGCTGTCCCTAACATCGCCGCAACCTACCTTACTGTTATTAACCCCTAATCTGCTGCCCCCAACATCGCCGCCACGATACAAAAGTTATTAACCCCTAAACCTAAGTTTAACCCTAACACCCCCTAACTTTAATGTAATTAAAATAAATCTAAATAAAACTTACTATCATTAACTAAATAATTCCTATTTAAAACTAAAAACTTATAGTTACATTGTATCTATCTTAGGTTTTATTTTTATTTCACAGCTAAGTGTGTATTTATTTTAACTAGGTAGAATAGTTAGTAAATAGTTATTAACTATTTACTAACTACCTAGTTAAAATAAATACAAATGTACCTGTAAAATAAAACCTAACCTGAGTTACACTAACACCTAACATTACAAAAATAAATAAACAGTAAAATTACTAAAAATAAAAATAACTAGTGGGGCGGAGCTTGGCCACGCTTGTTGATGGCCGCACACTGATTTAGCTCTGAAGCCTCATGGTTCTTATTATAGGTATTAAGTAACCCACAGCACGTTGGAACCAGTGAAAATCATACTATTGCAACCAAGAACGGGGTGAACCCTTGAACCTGCCATTTTGTCTCACTAAGCTGCACCGGAGACTTCCTAAAAATAGTGCACAGTGAGGCCTGGGCCGGGACTGAGCCAGCCGCAACAGTAACAACAGCAGCAGTACAGCCCCAAGAACAGTGAGCACAATACCTCGGACATCGTGTCCGACTGTCTACTGTAAGACCAGTACATCAGGAACTCAGAATTCCCACAGAGAGACAGGTCAGGAGGTCTCATAGCAGCGGATTGTCATATTGACCGGAGATTGAATTGAAACTCTTCAAGTTTCCGAGTTACTTCAATACCAGCCTCAGAGCAACTAGACACAGGCGGATCGTGAAACCATTAAGCGCCTGAGTAGAGATTGCATTACACAGTGGGTGAGCCCTGCAGACTTTGCGGTACTGTTTTGACCCCCGGCGATCTCCTAAACTTTAAAGAGGAGCACTTGATAAGAAGGAGAAGGTGAGACTTTAAAACTTATAAGGGTGGCTGGCTGAAGAGTGCCAGTTGCTCCTTGAGCAAAGCTACTAAGGGGTTAAAGCAGCTTCGACTTGCTTAGCTATATCATAATAAGAGCAGCAATCAAAGATAACACAGGTGGTCACAATTTGTCTGGGCTGGGAGGGGACCCTAATCAAGCACGTTTGCAGCAACGTTTGTGGGAAATAAGGGCCCATACAGCCTGGCTTGGCAGCCCTTTATTGACACATAATTGTCCAATGCATACACATCATATTTGAGGGGCTGAAAGGGACATTCATTGTCACATTTCATTGCTTAATATCTGGGAATGGCAAACAGACGAATAACAAAGCCAGTAAAAGGCTCTCAATCCTCTAACATGGAGAACTACTTAATCTCAGCTGACACAGCCCCTGGTGCACACAGAGAACCCTCTGATATTGGCAAACAAACTGCTGCTGTACAGACATCTAACTTGGATCCCTTACGTCTAAAAATGATATAAAAGAGGCCGTGATGGATGTTAAACTTTTGTTTGAAGAATTGAAAAAAAGACATAGTTGCAGTAGATCATAGAGTTTCTCAGTTGGAGGAAATGCCAGAAACAATACGTTCAGACCTTCAACATCAGGCTAGCTGTATAAAATCCCAAGACGCAATGGTTCAGACTCTGACCGACAGAATTGAAGACTTGGAAAATAGGAGCAGGCACAACAACCTGAGGCTCCGTGGAGTGCCTGAAACTGTAAATCCACCTGAAATAGGTCAATACATACAAGACTTATTCAAATTCCTTAAAAATGCCCCTAACGCAGCTGAGATTCAAGTTGAAAGAGCTAATCGGGCGCTTAGGCCTAGACCACCAGCCAGAGCCCCCCTAGGGACATCATTATCAAACTTCTATCTTACAAAGACAAGGAGGATATTCTTCGGCTTTCCAGGAATAAACACCCCCTAACCTATGAAGGTGCGGAAATTCAAGTCTTCACGGATCTGTGCCCTGCAAGTCTCCAGAAGCGGAGGGACTTACGCTACATTACCTCCAAACTTATGGAGCATCAAAATCAGTACAGATGGGGGTTCCCCACCTGCATAATCGCATCCAAGAATGGCACGACAGCAATTTTTAAGTCACCTGTTGACCTTCCCACTTTCAACCAAGCGTTTGGACTGCAAATCAGACCACCCAACGTCTCTGTAGCCCCAGCACAACCAGGGCCTGAGGCTGACCGTGGCGAGAATGGCCAGGGACCTAACTAGGCCTCCAGTAAGCATGTCAACCTATATTAATGGTTCATATCTACCTAACCGGTGAACCCAGAACTCTCATGGATCATCCTACCCGGGTCCTGTAGCCCAGCTGTATTCTGAGACAGATAAGTTTGTGTTTGCCCACTCCACCTTTAGCGTAAATGTTGTATTTATAACTTTTCCTTTCAGTTCTCTAGCATGGGGACTAAATTAAACTGTTTCTGCCATTTATACCAATTTATCTCACTATGGAGAGACGATGACAGGCAAGAGGAACTGGTTTGTTATATACTTGTATGCAATGTTTTTGCTTTGAACTGTTCTGCAAATATGATCTTGGTAACTGCTACAGTATTTTTGCTTATTTACTCCGTTTATTACTCACAGTAATGTTGTTTGCAAGCTGTCATGTTTTGAAATGATATTTAACACTTTTCCATGATTCCTCTAGCACTATCAGGTTAGCGGGGCTCTTAATCTAGGTTTCCTTAGGTTTTATAGGAAGAACATCTTTATAGAGTAGGAGAGGTGAGGGTAGATTAGAACTATCTGAAGAAGGAGGGACGAAAGTGGGGGAGAGAAAATAGAAGGAAGATGTAAGAGTCATTAGGAAGGAATTGGGATAGGAATATAGGGAAGATTGAAGTAGGCAAGGGGAAGTAGTGAGTTCAGGAGCCAGAATTATTCATTAAACTTTATTAAAGAGCTATGGGGAACAACAACAAAAACAAAAAATAAAAAATAAAAATTAAAACATGCATCTATATAGTGGAAGGGGCACATAAAGGAGGGTTGGGAAAATGTCTCAATGGGCACAAATATCGTTTGTGGATTGCGGGTTTATGGATCTGGAATCCTCAATAATATACTATATACTGAGTAGGTGATGCCTCAGCAATTGGTTTTGGTGTTCACCCTTGGTTCATACCCAGGTTCTAACAATGGTTAATTGAAATGTTTTTGGGTTACTTTACCTACACTTGTGATACTAAGAAGGGGCCTTGTCTCCTACTTCTTGGATCTTCTTAGGATCTTTTTCTTTTGATCTTTCTTCTCCCACCCCTCTTTCCACTAGCCCCTTTTTCCCTAGACTTTACTCTTCTTGGATTCTGTTTTCTGATCAGGCTGTAACAGTTCTATATCTGGCAAAGACCCCAGGATGAAATAACTACCACATTGCCAAGAGTCTTTCAAGCACAAGATTCAGGAAGTTCCAGATCCAGGACTACCATACACAAGGCTGCACGAAAAGATCCAAGACTACCATACACAAGGCTGCACGGAAAGAACAAGCACAGACAGCGGCAGACCATAGACCTACACCTGTACTACACGACTACACATTACCTCATATGATTGGGGTAATCTCTGGTAAGAGGAAATCCTTACTCTTTTTCAAACCTGGATATTTTGCATAGAATTACAGAACTTATACCAGTTATAAACTTTCCATAAGGACTAACTGTCAATAACCAGATTTACCTGTTCCATCACATTCGATGTATATGTGTTATATTGTTTAATATTGTTACAAGTTGCGCAGAAGTATCAGGATTTTTTGTTCTCTTTTTTTGCTATTTATTACAGTGTCAGGGGTACACTGATAATTTCCTCTCTCTGCTGCACTCCAACACATTTGAGTATATCAACATCTACTGTTCCTGTGACTATTTGCATGTTCCACTGATATTTGCAACTTATCATATCTCCTGCACTATAGTACACACATTCATAACCCATTTGTGTTGGGCTTTTTTGTATCAGTGTCCCTCCTAGAGCGCTGGTGATTGTTCTTGTTTTACTCTTCCCCACCCCTTTTTTTTTTTTTTTTTTTGTGAAGTCTACAAATGGCAAACCCACACCCACAGAATAGAGTCCATACCATATATCTCTTCACTGTAAATGTTAAGGGCCTCAATAGTCCAGAGAAACGATCGATAATCACTTGAGACCTACACAGGCTGGGAGGTGACATTATTTTTATTCAGGAAATGCATTATTCCAAACACAGGGAACCTAAGTGGTTCAGTAGACATTATCCAACAGCCTACTTTGCTTCAGGACCCTCCAAAAAGAATGGAGTAGGTATACTGTTCCACCACACTGTGCCGTTCCACCCGGAACAGACATTAAAAGATCCCAATGGTAGATACATAATTATGACGGGTATGTTATATGGCAGACCCATGACCCTGGCCAATCTCTATTTCCTAATCAGAGCACAGGATTTGTTTTTTAAGAAGGTAGCACACATAATCTTGGAAACACAGAAGGGAGCCCTCTATTTGGGAGGAGATTTTAATGTTTCCTTGAACCCCAGTTTGGATACTTTGGATGGCCTCTCTAGCGCCCCCCATAAAGTAATTAAACATTTAATTAAGTCCTTTAAGGATTTGGTTCTACATGATATCTGGCATACTTTCCACCCATCAGATAAAATGTTTACCTTTTTTTTTTTTTGATATGTTCATTTTTATTGAAAATAATATTGATCATACATTACAACAATATAAACATATGCAAAATATCTATGTCAAACAATGTAAATAAAAGTATAACAATGTATTTCAGCTATATAGCGTGAATTTGTAAGTCAGAGAGTCCATTGCTATGATTAAGAGTGTCCTTTGTCATGTAAACAGTAGTAACCGTATTGTATACCTTGCTTGTAGTAGTATGAAGCAAAAATTGCTTATTGTAACTCACTGAAGTTCTTAGTTTAAATGAATAAATATGTGAATTGACATTGCATGACTATACAGGTCTGATCCATAGAGAATATATTGTACATAACCATTTGAGAAATTTATGTATATAAAGAAAAAAATAAAGACAACATTAACAAAAAACAGGATTTAAACAAAAACAAAAAATTTCTCCTCCAGGGTGTATCCACGGTAAAGAGCATAAATATCTAACTTTTCTATGATTCATACATAACACAATAATCAAGAAAGTCGCCTTACAAGTATCATGAAGTATATTTACCTCCCTGCAGATATCAGATGGTCTACCCCTTTATCCATTGTTGCTGTGTTTATACTGTTCCCATAGAAATACTATGTCATGATATAGATTTAAATTGCCCTGGGATAGGTAAAAATATCTCTCCATTGCAATAACATGATCCACCTGTTGTCTCCATTTGTCTAAACTGGGGATCACTGATGACTTCCAAAAATTGGGGATCAATTTCTTAGCTACATTAAGCATAATCTGCGCAATGCAGCGTCTTATCTTGCATTGGATACCAGAAAGGTCGTTAAATAAAGGAATCATGGGATCAAAAGCTAGAGTTATACCTGTGGTGATCTTAACCGCTTCAAAAATATGCTTCCAAAAGGGGTAAAGACGTGGGCATTCCCACCATATATGAGATAGAGTCCCAATCTGGCCACACCCCCTCCAACATTTGTCACTTGCTTTTGGGAACATATACTTTAGTCTGTGTGGCATAAGATACCACCTTGTTAGAATCTTTATATTCGTCTCTAGGTAATGTGCCGAGCGCGCAGAACCTGCTGTAAATAGCCCATTTTTTCCACTGTTGTGTACTAATTTGTATCTTTAGATCATCCTCCCACTTCCTTATATATTTTGGTTTGTCTGGTAGTTCTAATGACAAAATGAGTTGATATATTGAAGACATAATACCCCTTTTTGTTGTTTTACCTTTTAAGCATAGGTCTTCAAAAGGTGTAAGATTTCGTATAAAATTATTTCTGTCTCTATGTGTTAAAATGTAATGTCTGGCCTGATGTAGGTTCAACCAATTCGAGAAACCATCAAATCCTTTGTCCAGCAGCGTTTGTTTATCACTAATCTTCCCATCCTCCATCATTGCATGGATGGGGATTAAGTCATGAAACTCGTTCACTTTCCCATCTATAAGATTATTCTGGGGCCAGGTTGCGCCAATCTCCCTGTTATCTGACAATGTAGTAAGGGGTGAGTATGTTGTGGATAATCTGGGGAATTTGTTTCTAAGGCTCTTTAAGGTGTTCCAAGTTTCACTAATAATGGTATAGGGTTTGCTCTCCAGAATTATGCTTGGGTGTAGGGGTGTCCAACATAGCCCCCCCATGTGTGTGGTTTTCAGTAACTGTGATTCTAGGGTTGTTACCTTTTTAAAAGCATGCTTGCCCTGTCCAACCCAATCCACTACCCTGCATAGGGATATAGCAAGTTTATACCAATTCAAATTGGGTACTCCTAGGCCTCCGTCTACTTTGGGTGTGTAGATAGTGGCTTGTGATAGTCTGGGTTTTTTCCCTTGCCATATGTAAGTATTTATTATCCTCTGTAACTTCTGAATATATGTAGATACCCCAGTTATGGGGAGGGCTTGCATTATATACAATGCCTTGGGCAGGAGTGTCATCTTCGTTGCCGCTATCCTTCCTAACCATGATATATTATTTTTAGGCATCCATTTGGAGGTTAAAGATTGAAACTCCTCTAGTAGTTTCCCATAGTTTAAGCTCCTTAATTTTTCGCTGTTAGAGGTTAGGTATATCCCAAGATATTTTAGGGCTTTAGTATTAATTTTAAAATATCTTTTACGATAACCCCGCTCTCATCGTTTTACCATCTGATCCTATGTGCGGAGCAATATTCCACCACTTGCACTAAGGACTCTGAGCCATTGATCCTCCCACAGACGCTGTGGGCACCTGACGTCTGCCTTTGTCCACCATAGCAGATTGGACCACTGGAACGTGAGAGTCTTTCTCCCATTGGACCGCCTGGCGGGCGACTAAGGTTCCGTCCTGTCTAGTTTGGCATACGTTTATGCCGTCTCACTTGTGAGTATTCTTCCATCTGTGTGTGCTGTCTGCCTCTATCTGCATATTAGCGACACCACGATACTGTCCCATAAGGCGCCTCTCTATGTTCTCTGGTTCCACAGATATCTGCCATTATCCTACTTTTGGGAGTGCTGCCGTTAGATCGGGTGGCCTGCGGTCTGGTATTACCTTGCCTCCCCCGTGACTGGTTTTGGTTTATGTGCTTTGCATCCCATACTTGCGCACCTCAACAAGGACTCAATCCTCGTTTTTTTTGTTTTTTTTTCAGGTTGACTATTGTGACAGGTTTTCCATATAACAACCCCATGATACCCAGGTATCTACCTTCATTATCCTTACTAATCTGTAATGCTTTAAATGGAATAGATTTGTGTAATAGGATGCTTACTCCATTAGTTTTTTTTTTACAATTAGTGCTATGGAAATGTTGTGTGTATTGTGATGAGAGATATTTTGGAATTCTGCCTGCCTTAAAATGTGTTTCTTGTAATAATACAATCTGTCCTCCCCGTTTATAGATATCACGTAGTGCCATGGCCCTCTTGTTTGGGCAGTTGAAACCCTGGACATTTTGGGTGACTATGCGGAGTTGTGGATCACCAGTACCCTTCAACATTAGGATTGGATATGGGATTGTCCCCTCTATTCATTAGGTATGACATGAAATGTATAGGTTTGTGGATACACCCCTGGAGTAACAAAAATAAAAACCTTAAACCAAAAACATTGCAATTGCATAGAAGCATAAAGCTTCAAAGAAGTGAGGGAGAACATACTTTGGAGCTACGAATAACATTGAAACTTAAATTAAATTACATCCTGTTGCGTTATCAACACATTAACAAAAAAAGGGATAAAGAAAGAAGAAGAGAAACAGGGAAAAGACATTATCATAAACACATTTCTCTTAAAAATACAAGAAAAGAGAGCAATGTTTAGCCCTCGCTTGATCTGTTAATTGCCACATGGTGAGTATACTCACCCTCCTTTCGCCTCTGGCTGGGGGATATGTCACCCCAGGGATTACTCACATGGTTCCTGCAAAAAACCACCTGAAAAGAGAGGGAAGAAAGACAAAAAGAGAGCCTTATAGTCACTTTCAAATAACTTCTCTTGAGGTGGATTCTTTGGGTAACATCTTAGAGAGTTTATCGTTCTTTTTCACAGGAACCTTCCTCCACTCCGTTCTTTGTGGTAGAGGGGTATCTCCTTGTAGTGATCTATCCGGCCGAGGTCTGTTGATATCAGTCTGCAGAGGGAGTTCTAGGTGTAACTCTTTACAAACTGAAGATATATCATCTGGATTGTCACATACAAGGCGCCTGCCTTTCCATTGGATCTGTAGGTTGAAGGGGTGACCCCATCTATATGGGATATTCTGCTTGCGGAGTGCATTCGTCAATGGTCTCATTTCTCTCCTCTTTTGGAGTGTTCTTGAGGACAAGTCTTCAAATAATTGCAGATCTGTGCCTTTAAATTTAATCGGGTGCTTCATTCTGGCCTTTTTCATTAAAGTTTCTTTAATTGGATAGCTTGATACTTTCACAATCACATCTCGTGGAGGTTGGTTCTCAGCAGGTCTTGCTCTTAGAGCCCTGTGTATTCTGTCTAAGGCATATGAGGAATCATCCCCTGTATCAGTTAAATAAGCGAATAGGCTTTGCACATAAGGTTCAAGTTCTTGGGGGGAGACCTCCTCAGGGATTCCTCTCATCCTGATATTTTGCCTGCGGCTTCTATTCTCCAAGTCGTCTATTTTATTTTCTAGTTGGAGGATTGTGTTGTCTTGCTGGGAGAATTTATTTGAAAAGTTGGAGATTACTGTGTAATGTGCTTCTGTTGTTTCCTCCAATTTTACTACTCTTTCCCCCACTTCTGAGAGGTCTTTCTTGATGTCTGCGATTTCTTCGCGTATACATTCTCTGACTTGCTGTATTAAAGAAGAAAAGTCCTTTTTTGAAGGTAGAGAATCTAGCAGTGCTTTAGGAATTGTCACTGCCTGTTGCGTATCCTCTTGTTCTGAGTCTGAGGTTGTTGAATCTTGCCTTGCTCTGGGTTCTATATCCAGTTCAGTATGTGCTTGTGAAGAATCAAGGCTTTTGAAAAATTTATTTACTGATGGCGTTGTATTATTTTTTTTCTTCCTAACTGGATTCTCTCCCTTGTTGCCCTTTTTTGGGGACATAGTTGCTGTTATCTTCAGTATTCAAACTAATAAGCTCGCAGAGAATATTTGGGCCTAACACACAGAATTGTCCTTAGCACAGTTCTGAATCTGTTGTAAATATTTAAGCAGGGTCTCACAGTAAAATGCACCGCTGTGTTGCGTGGCTGCTATGCAGCTCTGTTTTATTTAGGGTGCTTTCCAAAAAACTTGTGGTGCAACCGTCTCTAGAGTCCAAATGATCTATCAACTGTATGTGAAAGCCTGCTAAGTAAGGCATCGGTAATCCCTGCTTCTCAATTGCATGAAATCACTTTACATTTAATTAGCCGAGGTTCCTCTCTCCATTCAGTTACTGCGTGTGCGGGAATATGCCGCGTGGCTATTGTGAAGGGCCATATTGATTATAAGAATGTTTTGGGTTATCTTTCCCGGCCATTAAAGATCCATCTGTGGTTATAACTTGAGAGTAGTGTTCCTGTCCCTTCTCCTGTCTATGTGTTATCAAAAACAAACTGTCTCATGTGTGGGATTACTCACGATCTCCGAGGCCATGCTCTTTCTCCTCTGTTCCGGAGCGGCATCTCTGATGGCTTACACAAGTTGTTAGCGGTCTGTTCCAGAGAGGTTTGGCACCCCTGTATCACCTCTATCCGATAGGGTCATGAGGATTAATCGCCCTCGTGCCGTCTCTGATTTAGTGATGGCGGCCGCCGCCTGTTGCTCCGTGGCGTTGTTGTAAATGGAGCCGAGTGAGATGTGGGATCGGAGGTCAAATGTCGCCAGTCTTAGTGCCCATAAGTGTCTGCCCACACTGAGACAATGTTTTGAGCTGTTTGTCTTTACTTAGGCAGCAAGAATCATGAAAGTAGCTCCCTGGTACTAGCGGAGCTCACACAAGTGCAGCCATCTCGTTTGAGCGCTGGCTCCGCCCCCCAAATGTTTACCTTTTATTCGCACCCTCACAGGAAATACACAAGAATTAACTATCTTTTCACTGATTCTGCGGGCCTCGCGGTGACGACGGTATGTAGTATTAATACGATCACTTGGTTGGACCACGCACCAGTCAAATGTTCTATCAACTGGCCCAACACTCCAGTAACTCCTTATGTTTGGAGACTTGAATTCTTACTGGATGACAAACTCTTAGCACAAAAACGACATCAAAATATTGAGGAATACTTCCTCCTAAACGCGGATGAGACTATGGACAATTCCATTGTGTGGGAAGCTCACAAGAGTGTGATTGGAGGCTGTCTGATCGGACACAGCGCAGATTTGCGCAGATCAAAAAGAGAAGCTTATAATACGCTTTTGGCACAAGTAACACAAAAAGAACTAACACACAAAGACCAACCCAATGACCGGGCACTACAGGAGGATCTGGCCTCTGCCAGATAAGCCTTGTTACGCCACCTGCAAGAAGAACAGCACAAAAAAGCACTTATTCTATGCCAAAAGTTCTTTGAACATAGAAATAAAGTGGGTAGGTTTCTGGCTCGAGCCTTGGCGTGAAAGAGATTACGCTCGTATGTCTATGAAATAATTGATAAGCAGGGGTAGACACATAAGGATGGTAAGTCCATTGCAAACACCTTTGGGAATTTTTATAAAACCCTTTATAATATACACTCAGTGGAAGGATTGCAAGTGGATCCCCAGGACAGACAGATCTCCGAACAGGAGATTTCTGACTATATCGCAAAAGCGGACATGCCGCATTTGTCTATGGAACAGGCGAATCAGTTAGATGTCCCTTTTACCTCTGAGGAGATCTTAGCGGCCATCAGAGGTCTTCCAATCGGCAAAAGCCCAGGCCCTGATGGGTTTGGAACACGCTACTATAAAAGATTTGCAGATATTCTGATACCTTGATTGCTCCAATTGTTCAATCAGCTTTCCGAGACTCCCGTCCTGCCGAGTTCGATTCTGGAAGCCTTTATCTCGGTCATTCCCAAGTCTGTTAAACCAGAAAATCTGAATATGCTGAACATGGCTGCCTAATCTAAGATTGACGTCAGGGGGACTATGTCACAATTTTCTACAATTTACTCTTTATAGTTGCTATTCTACATTTCAGTGCAATTCTTGACTGAATTCTGGTTGCCTACACTCCTCCAACTGAGGACAGGAAACAGAGCATGTCCCAAAACTCTAAAAGAAAGTCAAGGCTATCTTAACCACCCAAGAAGACAGTGGTTGACCACTTTAAAGGCCATCTATCTCATAAAGCTCAGGCATACCGAGACTCTGCCTCTGTGATGGATGACAGTGAATCTGACAACAGCATTGATTCCCAAGCTCCCACATCAGACGCAATATCTACATCTATTGTTGATGCTCTCACCAAACGAATGAACCTCCTTCAAGACACGTTAACTAAAGAAATAAAAGGTTCTACAGCCGAGCTGCGCAGAGAGATTGCGTCACTAGGGGAACGGACGGAAACTCTAGAACGCAAACAAGAAGATCTTACAGTTGATCAGGCTCATCTTCTAGCATATTCCCAGAGCTTGGCAACCCAGTTATCAGATCTAGAGATAAAGCTGGCTGATATGGAGGACAGGTCCAGATGGAATAATTTGAGGTTCCGGGGGATACCTGAAGATATTGGCTCACAAGATCTGGAACCCTATGTCCTAGACTTCTGTAAGACTGTACTGCCTGATACCGACCCGACAAGTTTCCTATTAGACAGGGTCCACAGAGTGGCAAGGCCAAGGTCGGTATCTCAAGATAAGCTGAGAGATGTCCTTGCTAGGATACATTTTTTCACCCATAAGGAGAAGATAATGAGGGAGTTGGCCAATAAACCTCAACTACCAGCTAAATTCCAGCAAATCTCAGTCTTTCCAGACATCTCAAGCTTCACTCTGCAAAGAAGAAGAATGTTCAGGAACATTACCCAAATCCTAAGAGCAGAAAACATTAGATATAGATGGGGATACCCAACAAAATTGATAGTCTCAAAAAATGGGGAAACCCATACCATCCTCACCATCCAGGAGGGATTTGACTTGCTAAAAGAGTGGGATCTGATAATGCCCGAATCCAGAACAAGAAGGGACTCAATACCTAATACATCTGGCCCTGATAAACTCCCTCTGACCCTTCAACCTAAATTGCGAGCTGGAGCCCCAGACTTCACACCTGGACCACAAAAACCTTCTATAGGAAAACAAATTTCCCCAGCTGCTGTTCCTCTGAGGGACAAAAAGTGATATGATAGCACTCTTTCAAACGATATATATGCCATTACAAGTTTTGTTGTGTGAACTTATGTTTCTGTTTAGATATCTGTTTCATGTTGAGGAAGGGGAGATTCGGGATTTCTTGTTGGAAACAGAAAATCTGCCCTGAGGCGTTTTGCCTCTATCTACTAAACATCCTTTTTCCAGATGATGAGGGTCACGAATATCTCCCCTTCTCCAAATAATTTATGCTGCAAACTGTTCAACAGGCATATAGTAAGAATTGTTTAAAACTAAATCTAGATCCAACTGAAATTTGAATATATGGTTATAGCATAAAATAGACCAATAGCACTGAATATAGACTTATGTTACTATGTTAGTTCATCTGAGTTATGATTGTTGTCCTGAAGTTCACACTCCCCCATGGATAGTCAATCTACTTATACAAGTTGATATACTTGTGCCGCCCCCCCCCCCCTCGTATACGCAAATTATATTTGTGATATCCCCTTTTAAGGGAGAATAGCTGCAGTAAAAAGGATGTTAAGGAGCATTAAACACAACATTTTTCTTTTCATGTTTCAGATAGAACATACAATATGAAACAATTTTACATTTTACTTCTGTTATCTAATTTGATTTTTTCTTTTGGTATCCTTTGAAAAGCACACCTATGGCTCTTGTTGTTGGCTCATTTAATGTGTGTAGAGTTGAATATCTAACCTAATTAGTCTGAAACACTGCTCACCTTTAAAACGTTCCCAAAAGGTTTATGCTGAAATGAATGTGTGTAAAGTGGCACAACTTAATGCCGTTTCTACTTAGTGGTGCTTCTATTCTGAAATGACAAATCAGTAATAACGTTAAACTAAGAGTGTCTGGTAATGCAGTGTAACAGAATTAGCTCTCTGAGTCTTGCTGCTCCCACATATACATTGAAATAAAAATGGAAATAAAAAAGTGAGTCTACACTTCACAAATTTAAATAAAAATGTTGCAATTTATTACACAATTTATGGTATTTACCTAAAAACTCAGTTGATCCAGTAAAGGTAACAAAATATCCTTAATGATAAAACAATGTTATTATTACAATGAGATAAAATAAATAAAATGAAGCACCAGTGTATCAATTTGACTCTCTGAGAGAGTTGATAAAAATGGTAATATCACAGTACCTATACAAATAGAATATTGCTAAGATGTACAGTGGCATGAAACGTGTATCTGCATACAATCTGACGCTGTACTAAATTCGGTTAGATTCGGAAGTTTGGAAAATTCGGTCAATTCGGAGATTCGGATCGAACCGAATTTCCGAATTAAAATACTGGCGAATTTACCGAATAAATCCGAATTAGTTTGGATTTATTCTGTAAATTCGGATGGACATGGATTACACTAGTATTGTACAGTATATTAGGTTATATCACTCTGCTATGGGTTACACCTAATATACAGTACATAATACTAGTCTAATACACAGCACACATACAGAAATTCTGAATTTCTGAACCGAACCGAATCGAACCGAATGCAGCTGAATTTTTTTGAATCCGAATGAATCCGAAACGAATCCGAAACAAATTAATTCGAAGTTTTCTGAATTCGAATCAATCCGAACCGAAACAAATTTTTCGATCATGCACGTATCTAGTTTTTCTTTATGGTGTCAAATCACTAGATACCTATATAGGTTAACCTCGGCTGTTACTTGCTGAATTAAAAGCCGAAGTGGTTCTCTGTTTAGTGTACAGATTAAATGTTCGTTTGTATCAATGCACAAAGTCAGTATCGTATATGATGTTTTACTGTGGCAATATAGGAGTTATAACACCTCTTTTTGATCTGTGCTGTTCCAATGCAATGAGCTGCTGCTTAGATAAAAAACCAGGCAGTATTGGGGTTGTGTGTGTCTAGTCCGGTTCTTTCACCAGTTCATAATATGTATATGTGGCATATACTCTGTGTCTCTTTTCAAATTACAGATGATTGAGACAAAAAGGCAAAATACAGTTGGTGGATATCCTAATGATTTTTTCATATGTACATACGTTTTTGTTGCTTGATGCTCTCTTCTCGGATGAACAGTGCACTGTCTCAGAATCCTTCCCTGTTGTGCAGTAAATCCCGGTGGAGTGCCGTATCTTTCAGCCTCCATTTACCAGATGCATCAATGGGGTTCTCTATCCAAAACTCCACTTGGGTTGTGTGAGCAGGTCGCTTCTAGACGGCTGTGTCTTTTGCGAGAATCCCCAGCTGGGACTCTGTGTCTACCGGTATTTCTCTCTCGGGACACTTGCGTAGCATAGCCAACACTTTACTCTTCTGGAGCCTCACTGTTTGGCGGCTTTTCCTCACTGCTCACTCTGTTGCTCTGTTTGAAATCAGGTTTCTACGTGTTTCGGCATTCCGCCTTTCTCAAGAAAGGCGGAATGCCAAAATGCGTAGAAACCTGATTTCAAACAGAGCAACAGAGTGAGCAGTGAGGAAAAGCTGCCAAACAGTGAGGCTCCAGAAGAGTAAAGTGTCGGCTAAGCTACGCAAGTGTCCCAAGAGAGAAATACCGGTAGACACAGAGTCCCAGCTGGGGATTTTCAATGGGGATTCTTCAATCCTATTGGCTGATTCAATCAGCCAATGGGATTGAGCTTGCATTCTATTGGCTGTTCCAATCAGCCAATAGGATCTTTTCAACCTTAATTCCGATTGGCTGATAGAATTCTATCAGCCAATCAGAATCTAAGGGACGCCATCTTGAATGACGTCATTTAAAGGAACCTTCATTCATCGTTAGCCATCGAAAGAAGAGGATGCTCCGTGCCAGATGTAGATGGAGCGGCTCTTTTTTAAGGGTGTATTGGGTGGGTTTATTTTTTAGGTTAGGGCTTTGGGCTGCAATAGAGCTAAATGCCCTTTTAAGGGCAATGTCCATCCAAATGCCCTTTTCAGAGCAATGGGGAGCTTAGGTTTTTTTAGTTAGGCTTTTATTTGGGGGGTTGGTTGTGTGGGTGGTGGGTTTTACTGTTGGGGGGTTCTTTGTATTTTTTTTTTACAGGTAAAAGAGCTGATTTCTTTGAGGCAATGCCCTGCAAAAGGCCCTTTTAAGGGCTATTAGTAGTTTAGTTTAGGCTAGGGTTTTTTTTATTTTGGGTGGACTTTTTTATTTTGATAGGGCTATTAGATTAGGTGTAATTAGTTTAAATATCTTGTAATTTGTTTTTATTTTCTGTAATTTAGTGTTTTTTTTTTTTTTAAATTTAGCTAATTTTATTTAATTTATTTAATTGTATTTAATTTAGGGAATTTATTTAATTATAGTGTAGTGTTATTGTAACTTAGGTTTTATTTTACAGGTCAATTTGTACTTATTTTAGCTAGGTAGTTAGTAAATAGTTAATAACTATTTAGTAACTATTCTACCTAGTTAAAATAAATACAAAGTTGCCTGTAAAATAAAAATAAACCCTAAGATAGCAACAATGTAACTATTAGTTATATTGTAGCTAGCTTAGGGTTTATTTTATAGGTATGTATTTAGTTTTACAATTACAAGCAAAGAGTGTGCAAGCTGGAAATAAGTGTGTCTCAGATTTGCCAACCTCCTGATTGCTTCATTCACCACCTGAGCAATCGATTAGGGTATCTAAAAAATATACAAAGTGTTGGAAGTGGCGCCAATCAAGGCTCTCTGAATATTAAGAATAAAAAATGTAGTTTACTAAGATCTAGGTATATAAATAAAGCAAATTGCTACAGCTGTAAGTTTGTACGAAATAAAATACAATTTATTAATACATTGGATAATCGCAATCAATGAAAAAATAAAAATTAAGTCACTATTTATAACTTCAATCAGTCACTATCTGAGGACACCGGTGTCTATTCTAAAACTTCATTAATAAAATGCATTGAAAAGTACAATTGACCAAATCAATAAAATTGACCAAATCAATAAAACAATCCTTAGAGTTAGGTAGAAAAAAGTTAAACTGCAGGCATCTAGTTTATAACGATCAAGCACGCAGAAAGTTTCTTTCAATCAAGACAGCATCAGGTTGCTATCAATCATGCAGGTAAAAAGTTCAGTGTTAGATGTAGGTTTCAAATTTAGCGGTTATTTAGACAGCTGTTCTTATTTCTCTTTCACTCTGCCTCTTCAGCACGCCCTCCTTACAATTCTCTCCTACCCGGAATTCCGGTGTGGGCTGTAGCAAGCTACGGCAGGCAGTTGTGTCTCTTAAAAATTAAGTTGTATTGCTGTTTGATTTTCTTTTAAGTGTGCACACTTACAGTTTTCCGGTCTTCACTCCTACCGTCTGCTCAGCGATGTGTTGCAATGTTTCCTCTTGTGCTGGCTTGACGGTCCTGGGAGCCTCACAATCTCTGTGTCTTCTCCAAATGAACTGGATACTGGTGTGGTTTCGTTTCTACGCGTTTCAGCTCTCCAGGGAGCCTTTGTCAAGAATACCTTCCACCAGCTGTGTTGCCTTTTTTATACTCTTTTCTTTTGTTAACCCTTTCTTGGTATTTAGTGGTTTCTTTATCCTATTGTTTGTATTTTTATATTTATATATATAAGAAGTCCATCTCTTGTCATTTTCCTGTTCAATGGTCATAATATTTCATTACACATTCATTAAAAAATATATATATATATTTAAATTTCACAGAATGTATCTAAGCACTGTTAAAGGAAATCATTGGTTATACTGTAAAAACAAACATTTGTCGCCTAGCAATTCACTTTATAAGATATCCAAATCTTATTTAGCAGTTAAAAATTTATCCGTAAAAAATTTATATAGGGTTTATAGTTAATTAACGTTTTATAAAATTCATTAAAAAATATATTATTCAAAAAGTGGCCATATTCGAACCTGGAACCTAGTGCTTTGAAGTCCAATACCTTAACCATTTGGCTATGGATGATTATTATATCATTGTTTGGTATAGGGGAATCATATATTTCATCTAGTCCTCACTTAATGAAAAAACTTTAAGCTCAATTTAACTGGATTCGAACTCCTGGTTTTATACTATCTCTGACGGACGCCTTAACCACTAAGCTAATTGAATAGTTGGTATAGCAGTCTTGTTAATAAATGGTTTCATTTCGGTTAGTTTAAACGATTATTTCTCCTCACTCTCTATAAATGTTAAAATATCTCAAATAGTTCATAGGTTAGAGACTAATAATTAGACTTAAATAATTTTAATTTTACAATGAAGTTTTAATATTTTTTCATTTATGACTATGTATTTTAGTCAAAATTCTGACCAGATTCGAACTCAGGATCTTAAGCTTCAGAGACCACATACTTAACCATTCAGCTATAGCCACTCAGTCTTAGCTGTTTATATAAAAAAGATTCTAATCTCTTATTTAATCCTCACCATGTAAAAAGTTATTCTTTTTATTATTCTTGCTTAGTCAATACCACTAATTTATGGTTCTTTAGGGGCAATTGTCTCTCCTTACTAAATCTTAGCTTGTTTGGCTTGGTCTCGTGGCTTTTTGTATCAAAGGGAATCTGGTATTGCAGATGTTATTTAAATCTTATAAACCCTCAAACAATGAAGTGTTACTTAGCTAATCTGTGTATTCTATGTGGATGATAACTATAGTACAGTCAGGTTATATATTAATACTCATCAAAGCATAATTTAGTTAAATGAAAGAGTTTATGTCCATTTCACTGTTTAGACCTTTAGGGTGTAATGTCCCAAAGTTGTAAATGAATTCAGCTTCCTGTTTTAATCATTTCTTTGTAAGATTCCCTCTCCTTCCATCCAACGTTACTTTTTTAATTCCCCAAAATTTGAGGGCTCCTGTATTACCCCTATGGACCTCTTTAAAATGTTTATACAAGACTGTATCTTCTCTCTCATGCTCAATCGCAAGAAGATGTTCCCGTATACGGTCTTTTAGTTTTCGTCCTGTCTGTCCAAAGTATCTCAAATTACAGTCACATTGTAGCATATATATGATGTTGATATCTGTACATCTTATAATGTCGCTTATCTTTATAACCCTTCCATCTTTCTCGGATTTAACCTGTTTAAGTTTAGTGCTATTCTTACACGCCTTACATTGGTGGCAGGGGAAGAAGCCTTCAATCCTTTCTCCTTCTAATGTCCTTTAACCTCTCTTACACATTTTAGTATCTCCTTTAAACTCACTGGGGGCTAATATTGATTTCAAGTTCTTTGCCTTTCTATAAATAAATCTAGGATTCCTTCCTAGATTCGGCCCTATTAGGGGATCTTTTAATAGAAGATGCCAATGTTTTTGGACTATATTTTGAAATAGTTTATGTTGTGCAGAATATGTTGTAATTACTGGTATATCGAGTGTTTCATTATACCTTTCATTTCGGGGTTTTTCTCTTTTAACTAGTAGTTCCTCTCGATCTGTATTTTTTATATCCTCCACCATATCTTGGATTTTATTGGTGTTATAGCCTTTCTGTCCAAATCTTTGTATAAGTACTTCGGATTGTTCCTCAAAATCTTTAACATCCGTGCAATTCCTTCTAATTCGCATTAGCTGGCCTTTCGGTATATTATTTTTCCATTTACTATGATGGCAACTGGCCGCGTCTATGTAATTATTGGAGTCGACTTTTTTAAAAAAAGTCTTTATTTTCATTTCATCATTTTGTATCTCTATCTCTACGTCTAAATAGTTAATTTTAAGGTTACTAAACTCATAAGTAAATTGTAAGCCAAATCTATTGGTATTTAAATCATCAATAAACAAATCTAACAGCTCCGTGTCCCCCCTCCAAATAAAAAACAGGTAATCAATGTAGCGTCTATAGAGCACAAGGTTCGCACCCCATGGGGACTGGTCAATGACCTCTCTTTCAAATATCCCCATGAATAGATTCGCATAACTGGGAGCGAACCTTGTGCCCATAGCCGTACCTTTTACCTGTAGAAAATATCCATTCTCAAATTTGAAATAGTTATTTCCCAGAATGTATTTAATACATTTTACCAAGAAAACTCTTTGAGTCTCTGTCATATTCGGGTCTTGTTTGAAAAAATGTTCAATAGCCTGAACTCCCAGTTTATGTTCGATATTCGTGTAAAGGGAGCTTACGTCACACGTGACAAGTGTAAAGTTTTTTTCCCATTTTATATCTCTTAAGACTCTTAGAAAGTGGGCTGAGTCTGAGATATAGGAGGGGAGTTCTTTCACATAATCTTGTAGAAAGAAGTCAATATATTGCGACATATTTGATGTAATCGAATCAATACCCGATATTATCGGGCGTCCAGGAGGTTCTTTGAGATTCTTATGAATCTTTGGCAAGAAGTAGAATATGGGGGTTCTGAAATTTTTGACTAAGAGGAAGTTATATTCCTGTTCAGTTACCAAATTTGCTAATTTAGCTTCGTCTAGCATTTCTTTCAATTTGCAGTGATAGTTATCGCCTGGATCACTCAGGAGCTTTTTATACGTAGATGTATCATTCAACAATCTATAGGCCTCAGTTTTATAATTGGTGCTATTCATAATTACCAGACCCCCTCCTTTGTCCGCCTGCTTTATGACTATATCATCTCTAGACTGTAGTTCTTTCAAGACTGCCTTTTCTTTCAAGCTTAAGTTCCATTTCAGGTTCCTAGTTTGTTTAGTATCAATTTCCTCTAATTCTTGCTTCACCAATTTTTCGAAAGACTCAATATAATTTCCTTTTTCTTGTGTTGGAAAAAACTGTGATTTGGGTCTAAAATTCGTATGAATAAATTCTCTTTTTTCACCTGAATTGTTGTGTATAATTGGGTTTTTCATAAAGTGTTTTTTAAGAGTCAATTTTCTTACAAATTGGTTAATATTTATAAAGTGTTCGAATTTATTCATTACCGAAGTTGGGGCAAAGGATAGTCCCTTTTTTAAAACATTTTCCTGTGTCCTAGTTAGTTCTAGATTGCTGAGGTTGAAGATACCATTACTCTCTATATTTGTGGGTTTAACCACTGCAATTTGATCATTTACTTTGTCATTAATCATCAAATCTCTCTTTCCTCTCCCCCCTCTTCTCCCTCTCTTCGTCTTTTCCCTTTTGGTGGTTCGTGATTTCTGTTCTGGCCTAATCCTAAAAAATCAGCGGATGTACTAGCCCTAGGGGGTGATTGATCTGTAGTTTTCAATATATTGAATCTATTATGAACCGGAACCCTCCAATTTTGTTGTGTTTGTTCGCCTCTTCTATTTGAATCAAGTCTTTCTCTACCCCTGTTGTACCAACCTCGCTCATATTGTCTCTCTTCATTAAAATTTCTATAAGGCCTATTATCCTCCCTTCGATAGTCGGATTCTACTCTTCTGTGATAATCAGTTTTTATTCTTCTATGATCTCTCCTAGATTGATTATAATAATGTTGATCAGAATTTCTATGATAAGTATAATATTGATTGTTATCAGTATAACCCTGGGGGTCCCTGTAGCTCCTCTGATTCCTAAAACTATTCCTCCCCATATGAGGCCATTCCCTATTATCCTCTTTCTGTTGTCTATCTCCAAACTTTTCTTCATATTGTCTATTTTCCCTTTTTTCATAGTTGGTAGTTCCTCTATTATTATCTGAATAATATGTATTTTTTAAAACTCCCTGGTTACGTTCTATTATTTCTGATGTCTGTTGGTTAACTTGTCTATTCTGTGATTTATTCTCCTTTCTTTTACTGAATAGTGTATTCTTTTTCGTAACCACATTCTGTATTTCTTTTCCCTGTTCTTCACTTTTTTTCTTCTGTTCTATAATCATCTCTATCCCTGTTGAACTTTTTCCATTTATTATTTAAAAGGTCTGTATTCAGGTCTCCTAATCTTTTTATAATTTCACCCTCTTTTTCAAGGCATTTAGTATCCTTTTTCTTTGTATCAAAAATCACTTTGGATCTGGTTAGCTCTTCATTTATTTCTTTAAGTGCAATATTTCTTGCTTTAATAATAATTTTAATTAAGTCAGCTGAGGCCTTCTCTAATACCTCAAACCATTCAATTTGTAAATCTGTTTTTAATTCGAATGTGCAGTCTTTTTTTAAACGTAATCCCCTAGGTATCATTCCTACTTCTATATATTTCTCCATAAACTTTAGTTCCGTTTTTATTTTTAATTCCTTAGTGAGTAAATCTTCTAGTGTGTTTAAAGTGGTACTCACGTCTATTCTACCTAGTTAAAATAAATACAAAGTTGCCTGTAAAATAAAAATAAACCCTAAGATAGCAACAATGTAACTATTAGTTATATTGTAGCTAGCTTAGGGTTTATTTTATAGGTATGTATTTAGTTTTAAATAGGAATTATTTAGTCAATGATAGGAATTTTTCTTTATATTTATTTTAATTATATTTAAGTTAGGGGGTGTTAGGGTTAGACTTAGATTTAGGGGTTAATAAATATAATATAGTGGCGGCAACGTTGGGGGCGGCAGATTAGGGGTTAATAAATGTAGGTAGGTGGCGGCGATGTTAGGGGAAGCAGATTAGGGGTTAATAATATTTAACTAGTGTTTGCGATGCAGGAGTACGGCAGTTTAGGGGTTAATATGTGTATTTTAGTGGCGGCGACGTTGGGGGTGGCAGATTAGGGGTTAATAACATTATGTAGGCGTCAGCGATGTTGTGGGCAGCAGATTAGGGATTAATAAATATAATGTAGGTGTCGGCGATGTTGTTGGCAGCAGATTAGGGGTTAATAAATATAATGTAGGTGTCGGCGATGTTGGGGGCAGCATATTAGGGGTTAATAAGTATAATGTAGGTGGCGGCGATGTCGGGGCAGCAGATTAGGGGTTAATAAATATAATGTAGGTGTCGGCGATGTAGGGGGCAGCAGATTAGGGGTTAATAAATGTAGGTAGGTGGCAGCGATGTTAGGGGCGGCAGATTAGGGGCTAATAATATTTAACTAGTGTTTGCGATGCGGGATTACGGGGTTTAGGGGTTAATATGTTTATTATAGTGGCGACGACATTGGGGGCGGCAGATTAGGGGTTAATAACATTATGTAGGTGTCGGCTATGTTGTGGGCAGCAGATTAGGGGTTAATAAATATAATGTAGGTGTCGGCGATGTTGGGGCAGCAGATTAGGGGTTAATAAGTATAATGTAGGTGGTGGCGATGTCGGGGCAGCAGATTAGGGGTTAATAAATATAATGTAGGTGTCGGCGATGTAGGGGGCAGCAGATTAGGGGTTAATAGTATAATGTAGGTGTCTGCGATGTTAGGGGCGTCAGATTAGGGGTTAATAAATGTAGGTAGGTGGCGGCAGATTAGGGGTTAATAATATTTAACTAGTGTTTGCGATGCGGCAGTACTGCGGTTTAGGGGTTAATATGTTTATTATAGTGGCGGCGACATTGGGGGTGGCAGATTAGGGGTTAATAACATTATGTAGGTGTCAGCAATGTTGTGGGCAGCAGATTAGGGGTTAATAAATATAATGTAGGTGTCGGCGATGTTGGGGCAGCAGATTAGGGGTTAATAAGTATAATGTAGGTGGCGGCGATGTCGAGGCGGCAGATTAGGGGTTAATAATATTAAACTAGTGTTTGCGAGGCTCCTAAGTGAAGGATACCAATACCACCATCAAGAAAAAGCCTCCAAAATGTTACAGAACAAAGTAACTGAAACTGTAAAGAAAAACTCTCTCAGAAAAGAGTACACTAACATTTTCAAAGAAAAATTAAAGAAAACTTCCTCAGCTTTGCAATAGTGAGACGTGATAGCAAGACAAAATACTTCAGAAGTGCAATGGATTCTTTATGAATTCCACATAGAATACGCACAGTCACAGGGGGGTAGTTATCAAGCCGTCTACTTTACCAGCCTTCGCCGGTTCAATACGCCTGCCTAAGCTCGCCTACCATCGCTGCCGCAGACCTGCAAAAGTTATCAAAAAAGCTGTCAAAAAGCCGTGCACCAAGTACGGGGTGATGAGCAGCGGACTGTAAGAGTTATTACTCATCCGATCTCGCTGCTCTTCGGCTTTTTGACAGCTTTATTGCTAGCCTGTCAGTAAGCACCCACACTAAACTACACTGTTCTACCCCCTATACCAGCGCCCCTGGAGCCCCCCGCAACTCAATAAAGTTATTAACCCCTAAACCGCCGCTCCCGGACACCGCCGCCACCTACATTATACCTAGTAACCCCTATCCTGCCCCCCCTATACCGCCGCCCTCTATAATAAAGTTATTAACCCCTATCCTGCTGATCCTGGACCTCGCCGCAACTAAATAAATAGTTTAACCCCTAAACCGCCGCTCCCGGACCCCACTGCAACCTATATTAAACTTATTAACCCCTAATCTGCCCCCCCTACACCGTCGCCACCTATAATAAATTTATTAACCCCTATCCTGGCCCCCACTACACCGCCGCCACTGTAATAAAATTATTAACCCCTAAACCTAAGTCTAACATTAACCCTAACACCCCCTAACTTAAATATTAATTAAATAAATCTAAATAATATTTATCTTATTAACTAAATGAATCCTATTTAAAACTAAATACTTACCTTTAAAATAAACCCTAATATAGCTACAATATAAATAATAATTATATTGTAGCTATCTTAGGATTTATTTTTATTTTACAGGCATCTTTCAATTTATTTTAACTAGGTACAATAGCTATTAAATAGTTATTAACTATTTAATAGCTACCTAGCTAAAATAAATAGAAATTAACCTGTAAAATAAAAACTAACGTAAGTTACAATTACACCTAACACTACACTATACTTTAATAAATTATTCCTACTTAAAACTAAATACTTACCTGTAAAATAAACCCTTAGTAGCTAAAATAGGGCATTTTTTTTATTTTGGGGGGCTTTGTTATTTTATTAGGGGGCTTAGATTAGGTGTAAGTAGCTTAAAATTGTTGTAATATTTTTTAAATGTTTGTAACTTATTTTTTTATTTTTTGTAACTTAGCTTTTTTTATTTTTTGTACTTTAGTTAGTTTATTTAATTGTATTTAATTGTAGTTATTTGTAGCTAATTTATTTAATTAATTTAATGATAGTGTAGTGTTAGGTTTAATTGCAACTTAGGTTAGGATTTTTTTACAGGTAATTTTGTATTTCTTTTAGCTAGGTAGTTATTAAATAGTTAATAACTATTTAATAACTATTCTAACTAGCTAAAATAAATACAAAGTTACCTGTAAAATAAATATAAATCCTAAAATAGCTACAATGTAATTATTAATTACATTGTAGCTATCTTAGGGTTTATTTTACAGGTAAGTATTTAGTTTTAAGTAGGAATAATTTATTAAAGTATAGTGTAGTGTTAGGTGTAATTGTAACTTAGGTTAGTTTTTATTTTACAGGTTAATTTCTCTTTATTTTAGCTAGGTAGCTATTAAATAGTTAATAACTATTTAATAGCTATTGTACCTAGTTAAAATAAATTGAAAGATGCCTGTAAAATAAAAATAAATCCTAAGATAGCTACAATATAATTATTATTTATATTGTAGCTATCTTAGAGTTTATTTTAAAGGTAAGTATTTAGTTTTAAATAGGATTAATTTATTTAATAAGATAAATATTATTTAGATTTATTTAATTAATATTTAAGTTAGGGGGGTGTTAGGGTTAGTGTTAGACTTAGGTTTAGGGGTTAATAATTTTATTACAGTGGCGGCGGTGTAGGGGGGGCAGGATAGGGGTTAATAAACTTATTATAGGTGGCGACGGCGTAGGGGGGGCAGGATAGGGGTTAATAGGTATCATGTATGTGGCGGCGGGGTCTGGGAGCGGCAGTTTAGGGGTTAATACATATATTATAGTTGCGGCGGGGACCGGGAGCGGCGGTTTAGGGGTTAACATATTTAGTATAGCTTGCGGTGGGCTCCGGGATCGGCGGTTTAGGGGGTAATAATTTTATTACAGTGGCGGCGGTGTAGGGGGGGTTAGGATAGGGGTTAATAAACTTATTATAGGTGGTGACGGTGTAGGGGGGGCAGGATAGGGGTTAATAAAATTATTATAGGTGGCGACGGTGTAGGGGGGGCAGATTAGGGGTTAATAAGTTTAATATATTTTGCGGCAGGGTCCGGGAGCAGCGGTTTAGGGGTTAAACTATTTAGTTGCGGCGGGGTCCAGGATCAGCAGGATAAGGGTTAATAACTTTATTATAGGTGGCGACGGTATAGGGGGGGCAGGATAGGGGTTAATAGGTATCATGTATGTGGCGGCGGGGTCTGGGAGCGGCAGTTTAGGGGTTAATACATATATTATAGTTGCGGCGGGGACCGGGAGTGGCGGTTTAGGGGTTAATACATATATTATAGTTGCGGCGGGGACCGGGAGCGGCGGTTTAGGGGTTAACATATTTAGTATAGCTTGCGGTGGGCTCTGGGAGTGGCGGTTTAGGGGGTAATAACTTTATTTAGTTGCGGCGGTGTAGGGGGGGGACAGATTAGGGGTGTTTAGACTCGGGGTACATGTTAGGGTGTTAGGTGTAGACAGCTCCCATAGGAATCAATGGGATATCTGGCAGCAGCGAATATGAACTTTCGGTATGGTCAGACTCCCATTGATTCCTATGGGATCCGCCACCTCCAGGGCGGCGGTTTGAAAACCAGGTACGCTGGGCCGGAAAAGTGCCGAGCGTACCTGCTAGTTTTTTGATAATTAGCAAAAGTAGTCAGATTGTGCCGCACTTGTGTGCGGAACATCTGGAGTGACGTAAGAATCGATCTGTGTCGGACTGAGTCCGGCGGATCGTAGCTTACGTCACAAAATTCTACTTTTGCCGGTATCTAGGGCTTGATAACTAAGGCGAATCAGCCTCGCCACAAATACGCTGCGGAATTCCAGCGTATTTGAGGTTGACGGCTTGATAACTAGGCCCCACAGTGTCCACATGGTCACTAAAACAGCTTCTATTGCATTCAATCAGAGACTACTTTTCCATATCCAAAAAGATGTGTGAATATTTTATATTTAGACTAAAAAATATGACTAATGTAAAAGTTTCTGAAGTTGCTGCGGTTATAATTAATGTTTTTCTGCTCTTATTTCTCATGTGAGATATCATGTAGTATAGAACACCTCAGGCAAATATAGAGGATAATTATAGGAAAGCCTACTAACAAATCTATAGAAAATATAGGTATATACACTCAATGAATTTAGAAACTGATCTTGTCTTCACAGAGAGGCTCCTTATGAGCATCTATAAATCTAGGGTGATGGGGCTGAATTATCAATGTGGGGTGGTCATTGATAGATGCTGACATCATACGCTGTCTGCATTTATCATTGCACAAGCATTTCTAGTGAAATGTTTGTACAATATTGCACCCTGCATATTCGCTGCCAATCGGCCGCTAGCAGGGGTGTCAATCATCCCGATCGTATCTGATTGGGATGATTACTGTCCGCCGCCTCAGAGGTGGCGGATGAGTTAAGGAGCAGCGTTCTTTCAACCACTGCTTCTTAACTTCTGCTTCAGGCGGACCTGAAGCGGTTTGGGTCAGAGGCAGCATCTGCTGCTTCATAAATCCACCCCAATGTCTCTATTTATCAAGCTGTAAATGCAGCTTTGAAGTGCCTTCAGTGCAGGCTTCCATGAGCTAGCCTGCTGCCAATAGTTATGAAGCAGTGGTCATCAGATGGCTGTTTCCTAACCTATATTCCAGCTCTGAGCTGGCATATTATAATTATGAGGACTAGTCTAACTTTGGTGATTGACATCCCCTGCTCATGCATGATTGGCCATGCAAGAGCAGGGGATGGAGTTACTGGATGGACAGGTTCCCGGGAGCGAACCATGTCTGCCCGGCATTTGATAAATTGTGCCCAATATGGGCTATATTATAAGTAGTGCACTAACGTTAGCGTGTGCAATATTTAAACATCGTGCCCACACTATCTTGTAAGCGTAAGTTGAAAGTAAACATGACTGCTCCAGCTCAAACTCAATTTGCGCTTGTCAGGTTAGCGCATCTGAAGGCCTCGCGTAAAGGGTTAGGACAATAAAAAGTTGCACCAAACATAACATAAATACATTAAAATAAAGTGTTACACTCATATATATACTATTTGATAGAAATATTAATACACATATTAAAAAAAAGTTATAAGGGTTAAAAGGTATATGGTATATGATAAGGTATTTGAATGAAAAGGACTATATTGTATATATACATACATATACATGTGTGTGCATGTATGTATATATACATAAGTATATATGTATATAATCTGTATTTATGTTTATATGTGTGTATATGTATATACATATATACACATATAAACGCACGTATATACATATGTATATATACTTTGGAGTCATTTTCACTGAAATACCCGAAAACAAGAAAAATAATTCAATTGTAATATTTTATAATGTGTAATACTGTGTATGTACTGTACATATTTTACATTCCAAAGTTCTTCACATAGGGGAAAATGTTCTATGTATTTTTAAATAGATATTTCTCTATATATCTGTATATACCTATACCTATATATGTTCATATATATACAGTATATATATATATATATATATATATATATATATATATATATATATATATATATATATATATATATATATATATATGGTATAGATATATATTTTACACAAAATACATCTGATATACATTGTGGCAAAAAAGTATTTAGTCAGCCACCAATTGTGCAAGTTCTCCCACTTAAGAAGATGAGAGAGGCCTGTAATTTTCATCATAGGTATACCTCAACTATGAGAGACAAAATGTGGAAACAAATCCAGACAATCACATTGTCTGATTTGTAAAGAATTTATTTGCATATTATGGTGGAAAATAAGTATTTGGTCACCTACAAACAAGCAAGATTTCTGGCTATCACAGACCTGTATCTTCTTCTTTAAGAGGCTCCTCTGTCCTCCACTCATTACCTGTATTAATGGCACCTGTTTGAACTTGTTATCAGCATAAAAGACACCTGTCCACAACCTCAGTCACACTCCAAACTCCACTATGGTGAAGACCAAAGAGCTGTCGAAGGACACCAGAAACAAAATTGTAGACCTGCACCAAGCTGGGAAGACTGAATCTGCAATAGGCAAGCAGCTTGGTGTGAAGAAATCAACTGTGGGAGCAATAATTAGAAAATGGAAGACATACAAGACCACTGATAATCTCCCTCGATGTGGGGCTCCACGCAAGATTTCACCCCATGGGGTCAAAATGATCACAAGAACGGTGAGCAAACATCCCAGAACCACACGGGGGGGGACCTAGTGAATGACCTGCATAGATCTGGGACCAACGTAACAAAGGCTACCAACAGTAACACACTACGCTGTGAGGGACTCAGATTCTGCAGTGCAAGACGTGTCCCCCTGCTTAAGCCAGTACATGTCCAGGCCCGTCTGAAGTATGCTAGAGAGCATTTGGATGATCCAGAAGAGGATTGGGAGAAAGTCATATGGTTAGATGAAACCAAAGTAGAACTGTTTGGTAGAAACACAACTCGTCGTGTTTGGAGGAGAGAGAATGCTGAGTTGCAACCAAAGAACACCATACCTACTGTGAAGCATGGGGTGGCAACATCATGCTTTGGGGCTGTTTCTTTGCAAAGGGAACAGGACGACTGATCCGTGTACATGAAAGAATGAATGGGACCATGTATCGTGAGATTTTGAGTGCAAACCTCCTTCCATCAGCAAGGGCATTGAAGATGAAACGTGGCTGGGTCTTTCAGCATGACAATGATCCCAAACACACCACCCAGGCAGCGAAGGAGTGGCTTCGTAAGAAGCATTTCAAGGTCCTGGAGTGGCCTAGCCAGTCTCCAGATCTCAACCCCATAGAAAACCTTTGGAGGGAGTTGAAAGTCCGTGTTGCCCAGCGACAGCCCCAAAACATCACTGCTCTAGAGGAGATCTGCATGCAGGAATGGGCCAACATACCAGCAACAGTGTGTGACAAATAGCAATAACTTCCGGCGCACCCGGCAGCAGTGAGACTTAGTCACAAAACACACAGCAAGATAATAGTAAGATGATGTTAATACCTGTTTATTGGAAAATGCTTCTCATGTATAATATGGCACAACGATATCCAACAGGTAGGATTAGAAAGCAGCAATAGACAGGCAGCAAGGTAGAAAAAGTAAAGATTGGTCAGACGCGTTTCCTTGTGTTACATCCTCAGTGACCATACTTACTACCCATGGTACACTGCCTTAAATACAGGACAGCTGAAAACTCACAGCAATCAATTAATTAAAGTAAACTAAATCCCTTAAGACAGGCTAACATGGGCAAAGTATGTGTATTCAACCAAAAATTTGTCTTGATAAAAATTCTTAAACTAACAGAAACAAAAACATATAATAAATAAAGAAAAATCATCCTATGTATAAATATGGTACTACTATGCAAATATTACAATAAATGCAATATAAATAACAAACAAAACAATAACTGTAATAAAATAAATAAATCCTCCTTATTTCTGTACCAGAAAAATAAAAAAATTATATTTAATTATGTCTTTTATTCTGAGAATTAATAGAAAAATGTCAACAATTATGCTGACGTTAGTGAACACTAAAAATAAACTTAAACTTATACTATTGATCTACAAATAGTTTTACATCCCAATCAAAGTTGAGACCTGCCGGCACCCTGGTGCCCAACTGAAAAATCCAGTAAACTTCTCTTTTACTGAGAGCAATACCTCTATTGCCTCTTCTTGGGTGCCTGGAAATCAGTTGGATCGCTTGGAATGTCAGCAGTGAACTGTCAGAATGGTGATATTTTTTGAAATGCAGGGAAATAGGAGTAGTGGACTCTGGATCATCAATTGAGCGTAAATGCTCAAGAAAGCGAACTTTTAATGCACGAGTCGTTTGTCCTACATACTGCCTGAAACACCCCCTGCAGGTCAAAAGATATATAACGTAGCAAGAATTGCACGTCATATGTTCTCGAATTTCAAATGTCTTTTGATAATTCGTAGATGTAAAAGTAGTACCAAATGATGCATAAGCACAAGACTTACACCTTCTACTTCCACATTTGAAAAAAACAGGTTTAATAGAGAGCCAGTTTTGATGAGTCTGTTGTCGTGGCAACATAGAGGGAGATAACATGTTCCCTAAAGTTTGTGCCCTGCGGGACACAAAGCAAATACCCTCCCTAACAATATCTACCAAACTTTCATCAGTAGTCAATATGGGAAGAGCTTTCCTTATTATGTCACAAATCTTACCATATTCCATACTATAGGAAGTGATAAATTTCAATTTATTAAATTTATCAGAATCCTTAGATTTACCTGACAAAAATAAGTCTTTTCTGTCTAACTGGTCAACATCACTTTTAGTTTGGAGTAAAGCTGTACGTAAATACCCTCTCTGGGCTAATCTGTCTGTCAAATCACTAGAATGTTTTTCATAACTTGTTGAACTTGTACAATTGCGTTTAACCCTCATGTATTGACTTTTTGGAATGGATTTAATGGTATGATGTGGGTGACATGATTTGGCATTCAAAATTGTATTTCCAGCCATCGGTTTTCTGAACAATTCAATTTCTACACAAGATTTTTGAACATTTGAATGTAATTCAATATCCAAAAAAGGAATTGAATGTTGATTACTTTCCATAGTAAACTGTAAATTAAGTGAATTGTTCTGTAAATATTTTAGAAACGGGTCAAGAAGGTCTCTGGGACCTTTCCAAATCAACAAAATATCGTCAATATAGCGACCAAAAAAATGTATGTAATCTCTGAAGGGGTTCCCATCTCCATAGACGTGGGACAGCTCCCACCAACCCAAATATAGGTTGGCATAGGAGGGGGCAAACTTGGCCCCCATCGCTGTCCCACGCCTCTGGAGATAGAAATCCCCCTCAAAAAGAAAATAATTATGGGTCAGCAAATAGTCAACTGAGACCTCAATGAACTGCTTCAATGCAGTATCATAAGTAGAAAAATTGTCCAAAAAGAATTTGATTGCCAAAGCACCCTTGTCATGAGGGATACAAGTATATAAAGAGACCACGTCAATTGTAACGAACATAAAGTCCTCCTGCCAAACTAGGCTCTCAATTTGTCTAATAACATCAGACATGTCTCTTATATAACTCATAAGGCTCAAGACCAAAGGTTTCAAATACCCATCTATCAATTCGGAAAGCAGCTCATTCAATGAGCCTATTCCTTCCACTATGGGTCTGCCAGGTGGACTGGTGGCGTGTTTGTGGACCTTTGGTAGGTAATGAAATATTGCTGAAACTGGGTGCTCAGTATATAAGAAGTCAAAATTGGCCTGTTTGATAATACCATCACTCATGGCTTGCTCCAAAATAGTCTTTAAAGCTGATTTATAATAGAACACAGGATTACTTTTGAGTTTCTCATATACTGTAACATCCAAGAGTTGTCTATACGCTTCACTTAAATAGTCCTGATGGTTAAGAACCACCACCTTACCACCTTTATCAGAATTACGTATGACAAGTTCATGATTGTTCTTTAATTCTTGAATAGATTGAAATTGTGCTTTAGACAGATTGGCTCTATGATGTTGTTTATCACTTTCAGTTAAACTTAGTTTTTTCAATTCTTGTTCAACAGTTTTTTGAAAGACTTCTATGGAATTGGATCTAGATTTAACTGGATAAAATTTTGATTTACCTTTCATTTTTGTTATATCCTGGGTATCCCCAATAGGATAAGGATTTAATTCCAAGTTTTCTCTATCCAATTCCATTAGATCCAAAATGGAACATTCCTCAGAAAAATCTAAACCACATCTAATGGGAACTGGTCTGTCCCCGCCCACCACACTTTGAACAGTATCAGTGACTCCCAAAAAATGTTTTTTGAGAACAAGCGATATCACAAATCTATTGAGATCTATCACTGTATTAAAAAGATCAAAGTGTGTGGTTGGAGAAAAACCAAGACCCAGAGACAAAACCTCAATCTGTATTTTAGTTAAAACACAGGAAGAAAGATTAACAACATTGTTAAGATTCATGCATATTTCTGGAACTGTGTGGCTCTCTTCCTCTGTGGGTAATGCCTGGGCTTCGGTATCTGATCCTGACTTAAACTTCCCTGATTGTCCTCGTCCCCCTCTGCGTATTTTTTTCGGCGTGCAGTGGACTTCTGTTGGCCCTTCCCGTTTTTTGACTGTGATACATTATTTGTGTTTAGTGCAAAAGATGACGACAACCTTGTGAAGACTTACAGAAAACGTTTGACCTCTGTCATTGCCAAAAAAGGATATATAACAAAGTATTGAGATGGACTTTTGATATTGACCAAATACTTATTTTCCACCATAATTTGCAAATAAATTCTTTCCAAATCAGACAATGTGATTGTCTGGATTTGTTTCCACATTTTGTCTCTCATAGTTGAGGTATACCTATGATGAAAATTACAGGCCTCTCTCATCTTCTTAAGTGGGAGAACTTGCACAATTGGTGGCTGACTAAATACTTTTTTGCCCCACTGTATATACATAGAAATACCTATTTAAAAATATTTTTCTATGTCCAGAACATAGGAATGTAAAATATTCATAATGACTTTCAGGTTAGGGCTGTAGGTTGAACGGGGAAGAAGATAGTGTGGTAGTGATATTCGAAGGCCAGAAGTTTATGTGTAATGTTTTTCACTCACGCACAAACGTTTTACTTTCAACTTGTAACACACGCGCTAACCCGCTGGCATTAAAGGTTTACTTCTGGCGGTGTTTGCACATGAGTGAAAGAAATAATAAATAGTGGGGGGCGGAGCCAGCAGCTCTCAAATCTACAGAATTTTTTCCTTTACTTCAGCATGGAACATTTATTTGTACCAACTAAAATTATATTAAGCTACCTATGAGTAATACTTAGTACATATTAACAGAAAGAAACTCTGCAGTCCACAAAGTATTATATCTCCACATGCTCCATTATGCTACACTGAATCCTCAAAGTGGAGCTAAAGCAGACATAGGGAGACATAGAAATTAAAAGCTGTTTGTAGTGGGACAAAGATTATAACAATCAAGTGTGAAGCTGCCTAACTACCGCATTTTGTCTCCTAGACGACTGCCTAAGCCAGATATACAGAGCAAAAAAGCTACTCAGCCACGTCCTTCTGTGAGCTCCTTTTTTTAAAACCACAGACAACAGTTCGGCTACTTCTGCTGACCAAGCAGACACACAAAGACCAACCTCTTCAATCTCAGACAGTGAAGATAGCACAATGGAAGAACCAATACAACTCTCCAATGCGTTTATGGCCACTATACCATCTAAACTAGACCTAAACAATTTGGTTGTAAAGGTCCGAGAATGTATTAAAGAAGAAATTGCAGGCCTGAGAAGAGATATGTCCGAAATAGGCAACCGTGTAGAGGCTCTAGAAGAAGATAATGACCTCAATCAATCTGAAATTTCTTCCTTACAAACCCCGGCACAAACGCATGACCTCTTGATCCTCCAATTACAGGATAAGCTGGAGAACCTGGAGAATAGAGAACACCGGTAGAATTTACGTATCAGGGGGATCCCTGAATCAGTATTGCCTAATACTCTCCCTGAATTCCTACAAGGTCTTTCTACACACCTTCTAAGCCCTTCAGCAAACAACGATACAACAATAGACAGAGCCCACAGGCTCTCTAACCAAGCTCCACCTCGTGATGTGGTACTAAAACAAAAAGATTTCCAAACCAAGGAAGACATCCTTAAAGCTGCAGGACAACACAAAGCTATCACTTTTCTAAACCACCATCTCCAGGTATTTGCAGACCTAGCCCCACACACATTGCAGAGAAGGAGGGAGTTTCAACCGCTCACAACACTCCTCAGGGCAAAAGGGTCCTTATATCACTGGCAATTCCCTGGCTTTCTAATAGTGACACATCAAGGTAACAAATACATCTGCAAATCTTAGAAGATGCCCCTACTTTATGCTCTAAACTAGGCATAGCTCCTCTGCAGAGTCTGACAACTACAGAAGAAAGCATATCTACTGGCACACCTAAATCACAACGCCTGGTTCGGGCCCCTTGGCAATTATAGTCTGTAAAGAAGATAAAGAAGGCACCAACAGATGTACCAACTGCCAATCCATAGAGACTTTTAAATATACAGACTGGTGAGAATTTCTATGAAAACTTGAGTACTGCTTATTTTGTATTTCATTTTGTATTTACTGTTGTAATTAGCCTTAGCTACCTCCTTCTCTTTATAAGGTTAGGAATGAATATGTGGTTTTGGATTTGCTATTTCACCTACAACTGTTTATAACCTGAAGTCATGCTATAAACCCTGTTTATTAGTTCTGTAAATGTTTTAAGATGGGATAGGCTACTCTTCCCCAACTTGGTGACACGAGATGTCACGTTATTTGTTCCTGTTTTTCCTGTTTCTTTGTTGTTTGTTTATTGTTTCCATTAACCACCTAAATATATGCAAAAAGTTATTTCAATATTTGACTAGTGATTCAATTAGAAGTTTTGACATACATTCTCATTTCCTGAGTCATTCAAGTTTTCCTTATACCAAAAACTTGCAAATTCTATCTAAATTTGTGCACTTAGACTTGACATGACAGACAAGAAACCCCTAACCACAAAATGTAAAGGGGTTTAACTCATCTCACAAAAGATCAGTAGCATTTACAGACATAAACCACAAGCAAATAGATATATTATTTCTACAAGAAACGCACTATATAACACAGCAAGAGCCCACATTATACGCTTCAACTTACCCAATACAATATCACAGTAGTCGCACATCTAAAAAATATCAGGAATAAGCATAATGATCCATAGATCTATTCCTTTTCTCCCACAACAAGAGGAAAAAGACAATGAGGGGTGATACTTAGCACTGTTGGGCTTGCTGTATGGTAGACCAGTTACAATGGTGAACATATATATGCCAAACACACACCAGGCCTCCTTTTTCCGCAAAATAACCAACAACCTACTTTCTTTCTCCAATGGCTCTCTAATAATAGGAGGGGATTTTAATACTCCTTTAAACCCTACGCTAGACACATACTCAGCCCAATCTCAGATCCAAACGAACCCTTAAATCTATAAAAGACGACTTTAATCTTTTGGGAGTATAAAATACATGGCATAACCAACATCCCACTAAAAAGGACTTTACTTTTTATTCAACACCTAACCACACATTCTCCCGCATCGACTATATTCTTCTTGACCACTTAACAATTGCTTCAGTGACAAACACCGACATTCTTCCCACAGTTTGGTCAGACCACTCAGCAGTTCTTTGTTGTGTACAATGGTCACTATCACCCTGAAAACCTTTCAATGGTGTCTAGATGATGCTCTATTAAAAGATAAACTGATATCCCAACAAATTCAGAAGTCCATATCAGAATTTTTCAAATTAATAATCAATCAGATACCGATCCATATATACTATGAGAAACACACAAATGCTTTCTAAGAGGGGAGATGTTAAAGATAAAACCTATCCCACGGAGAAACCATAGACTAATATATCAAGACTTAACCAATCAACTTCACCAACTTGACCAAGCACATAAAATCAACCCAAATGACGAATCTATTCAATCAAAATTGGACCAACTAAAAAATAAATTCACTGAATTCTTGGAGCACACTGCTTAATCACAAGCACTAAAATTGCAGCAACGCTTCTTTGATGAAGGTAACAAAACCGTTAAAATGTTAGCCAGAGCACTTAAAGCTAAGCAAGCGACCTACTTTGTTATTAAATTACAAGACCCTCTGAATAGCCCAACGGTTGAATCTATAAGAATTGCAGATATCTTTAGGAACTACTATTCTAAACTCTATAACTTAACACAAAACAGAAATATATGAGATCATTCCCTTAAATGCACCAGTTATTTAGAATCACTGTCGCTCCCCACAATCCCACAAGATAACTTGGAATCACTTACTGCCCCAATATCCGCAGAAGGAATAGAGAAAGCGATATACTCCCTAAAACAATGGAAAATCCCCAGTCCTGATGGTATCTCAGGTACCTATTATAAAAAATATAAGCATCTCTTAAAACCCTATCTCTTACTAGTATTTAACCATTTTGATGGAGGAAACAAATTGCCACCATCTATGCTAGAAGCAATAGTAACAGTGATACCAAAGCCACACAAGGATACAACCCTCCCCTACCACTATCGGCCAATATCACTTCTCAATATTGATATTAAAATATATGCGAAGATATTGGCCAATAGAATAAATACTATCCTTCCCTTGCTTATAAATCCAGACCAGGTGGGTTTTGTGCCGAGGAGGGAGGCAAAGGGCTACACAGTTAAAGTATTACATCTTATGCAATATGCCTCAAAGCACAACCTCCCTTGTGTACTCCTATCAACAGACGCAGAAAAAGCATTCAACAGACTGGACTGGACCTTTCTTAAACTCACCCTACAGAAATTTGGCTTCCCTGACAGATTTGTCCATAGAATTTTCTCTCTATATTCCTCACCAACAGCTAAGATCAGAGTAAACGAAATCTTATCTTCCCATTTCCAAATTACCAATGAAACTCGACAGGGGTGCCCCTTGTCTCCCCTTCTGTTTGTATTATCCATGGAAATACTTGCCACAACATTATGAAACGACCCCAAAATTTACGGACTTACAATAGGTACTACACATCACAAATTGGCATTATATGCAGATGACTTACTTCTGACACTGACCCAAACCTGGTCTCTCTCCATGGCCCAGAAGTCCCTGGAAAATTATGGCTATTTCTCCAACTACTCAATAAATTTAAACATATCCAAAATCCTCCCTATTAATCTAACTCTGCAGTAACACATACCCTGCAACAACAAACTACATACCTCATCCAACATCATTCCTTAAAATATCTTGGCATCCACCTTTCCATAAGTCCGCAATCGCTAATAGAACTCAACTATGAATCTCTCCTTATTACAATCACTAAAGAAATATCAACATGGCTTCATAAAAAAATATCCTGGCTGGGCAGAATAGGGTTTGCCAAAATGTCTATACTCCCTAAAATCCTCTATATTTTTCAAACCCTCTTGATAACACTCCCAGAAACATATATACCTAGATTACAGTTGGCAGTGAAAGCCTACATCTGGAGGAAAAGACTACCCAGAATCGCTAAAACCACATTATACCTCCCAAAGAAGTTTGGGGGACTGGGTGTCCCAGACATAAACAAATACCGGAATGAGAAGAATTGTGGAGTGGTGCACATGTCACCAAAATTGTGACAAATTGTGGATAACCTTAAAACATAATATAACAAAAGTGACTCAACTATGTGCATATTGTTGGCAACCTAGATCTAATCAATCAACCTTAGCAAGAAACATACTGCTTATTAAAGCAACATTTGATGTGTGGACACGTCTACTGACTTCACAACTAAGCCTTTCCACAATTCTCTCACTGCATACAACTGCCTTGTTCAACCCTGACTTCCCGATTGGGCTGCCGCTCACCCCAACCCTTATAGACAACCTACAGACTCTGCTACCACTTTACACGCTAATAGAAGACGACACACTGATGCCAAAAGAACATTTAGATTACCTAAACATCCCACATTTCACCCACTGGTTCAGTTATATACAACTCAAACACTTTGTTGACACGCATAAATCAAAACATCGGATACTCAGGGACCTCACACCATTTGAAAAATTATGCACTCTTAATCCACCCCCTCCACATATCACCTCTTTGCTCTACTCACTCCTTACCAGCACCCCCCCCCCCCCCCCCCGACTTAACTAGAATATCAACTATTACATCTTGGCAAAAGGAACTACCATACACCCTGACAGAACAAGAATGGTTTGCTATATTCCTAAAAACCTCAAAATGAGCACATTCATCTACCCTCTTGGAGACCAACTATAAATTTCTTTTTAGGAGGTACCTTACTCCACATAGGTTGAAGTATATATTTCTGGAAGCATCCGACTGTTGCTGGAGTAAATGCACACTAGAGGGAACACCTTTCCATATTTGGTGGACTTGCCCCAAGATTAAAACATTTTGGCAAGAAGTCAATTCCCCTCTGGCTCAAGCTTAAATCACGGACTGATGTCCACTAATATTTCATAACTGGGGATGTCCAGTAATCTTAATTTTTTATTTTTTTATTTATTTGCATCCTTTGAGAATTATGCAATATTTATGTATTTTTTTCTGTTCATTAAATTAGCACATTGTATATACATCTTTTTCTGGTTATTACATTAGCTACTGTTCAGTTCAGCATAGATAAAACTGGCCCTGTTTGATTCATATTTTTGACAATAAAGGGACATTATCGTCCTATATTCATTTAAATATTTATAGCACTTTATTCCCACCATTGAAGATAGTGATATTAATACTCACATATTTAACCTATCCCTTACTACCGGTTCATTCCCATCTTCCTTCAAACATGCAAAGGTCACCCCGATCCTCAAAAAACCCTCCCTCGACCCCAATTCTCCTGCAAACTACCGCCCCATATCATTGCTTCCGCTAGCTTCAAAAGTCCTGGAAAAACTAGTCTTCGATCGCTTAACCCACTTCTTGTCCTCCAACTCACTGCTTGACCCCTTACAATTTGGCTTCCGTTCCCAACACTCAACTGAGACTGCCCTCACCAAAGTTACTAATGATCTTCTTTCTGCTAAAAAAAATGGCCACTACTCAATACTTATCTTACTTGATCTGTCTGCTGCCTTTGACACAGTTGACCATCCCCTTCTCCTACGGACTCTCGGCTCCTTTGGGCTCTCTGACACAGCCCTTTCCTGGATCCACTCTTATCTCTCTAATAGGTCCTTTTCTGTCTCCTTTGCTGGTGGCGACTCCTCTCCATTGCCTCTGTCTGTTGGAGTACCTCAAGGCTCTGTTCTGGGTCCCCTACTCTTCTCTATTTATACATCCTCACTGGGAAAACTTATCAGTAGCTATGGCTTCAACTACCACCTCTATGCTGATGATACCCAGATCTACCTATCCGCCCCTTCACTCTCTCCTTCTGTCCTTGCTCACATCGGTGCCTGCTTATCTGGCATTTCTTCTTGGATGGCCTCTCACCACCTAAAAATCAATATGTCCAAGACTGAGCTCCTTCTAATCCCCCCTCTAATTCTACCCCGGTTCCTAACTTTTCAATCACTGTTGGTGATACCACTATCTCCCCATCATCCCAAGTCCGTGTCCTAGGAGTTACACTTGACTCCAATCTGTCCTTCATTCCCCACATCCAATTGCTCTCTTCCTCCTGTCGCAACCATCTATGCAATATCTCCAAAATCCGTCCATTTCTGAGTGCTGAAACTACTAAACAGCTAATCCACTCCCTGGTAATCTCCCGACTTGACTACTGTAATAACCTACTAACTGGCCTCCCTCTCTCCCGCCTCTCCCCTCTTCAATCCATCCTAAATGCCTCTGCTAGGCTAATCCACCTCTCCCGACGCTCGGTATCTGCTGCACCTCTCTGCGAGTCCCTTCACTGGCTACCCATCCACAGCAGAATTAAATTCAAAATTCTCATCCTGACCTACAAAGCCCTTACCAACGTAGCCCCACCCCTACCTGTCCTCACTCATCAAGAAATATACCCCAGCCCGCCCCCTAAGATCCAACAATGACCTGCTCCTTGCATCTTCTACCATCACCTCCTCCCATGCCAGGCTACAGGACTTCTCTCGTGCAGCACCAACCATCTGGAATGCACTTCCCAGAGCTGTTAGACTTTCCTCTAACCTTTCCTCCTTTAAATGCTCCCTAAAGACCTTTCTGTTCATGGAAGCCTATCTCTAAATCAGTAAAAAATGAATTCTACCTGCCTAACTGCTGCCCCATCTAACTCCACACTAACATCATTCTCACCTTTGCAGTCCCCACCTCCTGTTTCTCACCCTCCTACCATCTAGATTGGACAGCGCTGCAGAATCTGTTGGCGCTTTATAAATAAAGAATAATAATAATAATAATATTAATATTTATCACTAATCCTCATATTTATTATTACTATATACACTTTTGAGAATATCTTAATTTCACAATAGTTATATGTCTTCCATTATAATTTGATTCAGTACATACAATACCCCCCCAACATTACAACCCACCACCCACATACCCCTAATCTAACCCAAATCCCCCTTAAATAAACCTAACACTAAGCCCCTGAAGATCTCCCTACCTTATCTTCACCACGCCGGGTATCACCGATCCGTCCAGAAGAGGCTCCGAAGTCATCATCCAAGCCCAAGCGGGGGCTGAAGAGGTCCATCATCGGGCTGAAGAGATCCATCATCCGGCTGAAGTCTTGATCCAAGCGGGGGCTGAAGAGGTCCATCATCCGGCTGAAGTCTTCTATCAAGTGGCATCTTCTTTCTTCCGGATCCATCTTCATCCCGCCATCCTGGCCGACGACTTCCCGGCGAATGACGGTTCCTTTAAGGGACGTCATACAAGATGGCGTCCCTCGAATTCCGATTGGCTGATAGGATTCTATCAGCCAATTGGAATTAAGGTAGGAAAATTCTGATTGGCTGATGGAATCAGCAAATCAGATTGAGCTCGCATTCTATTGGCTGTTCTGATCAGCCAATAGAATGCGAGCTCAATCTGATTGGCTGATTGGATCAGCCAGTCAGATTGAACTTGAATCTGATTGGCTGATTCCATCAGCCAATCAGAATTTTCCTACATCGGCGGGATGAAGATGGATCCGGATGAAAGAAGATTGAAGATGCCGCTTGATAGAAGACTTCAGCCGGTTGATGGATATCTTCAGCCCCCGCTTGGATCAAGACTTCAGCCGGATGATAGATCTCTTCAGCCCCCGCTTGGATCAAGACTTCAGCCGGATGATGGACCTCTTCAGCCCGATGATGGACCTCTTCAGCCCCTGCTTGGGCTTGGATGAAGACTTCTGAGCCTCTTCTGGACGGATTGGTGATACCTGGCGTGGTGAAGATAAGGTAGGGAGATCTTCAGGGGCATAGTGTTAGGTTTATTTAAGGGGGGTTTGGGTTAGATTAGGGGTATGTGGGTGGTGGGTTGTAATGTTGGGGGGGGTATTGTATGTTTTTTTTACAGGCAGAATTCTTTGGGGCATGCCCCGCAAAAAGCCCTTTTAAGGGCTGGTAAGGTAAAAGAGCTTTTCAATTTTTATTTTAGAATAGGGTATTATTTTTTTATTTTTTGTAACAGTTCTTTTTTATTTTTTGTACTTTAGTTAGTTTATTTAATTGTATTTATTTGTAGGTATTTGTATGTAATTAATTTATTAATAGTGTAGTGTTAGGTTTAATTGTAGGTAATTGTAGGTATTTTATTTAATTAATTTATTGATAGTGTAGTATTAGGTTTAATTGTAACTTAGGTTAGGATTTATTTTACAGGTAATTTTGTAATTATTTTAACTAGGTAGCTATTAAATAGTTATTAACTATTTAATAGCTATTGTACCTAGTTAAAATAAACACAAAGTTGCCTGTAAAATAAATATTAATCCTAAAATAGCTACAATATAATTATTATTTATATTGTAGCTATAATAGGGTTTATTTTACAGGTAAGTATTTAGCTTTAAATAGGAATAATTTATTTAATAAGAAATAATTTATTTTGTTAGATAAAAATTATATTTAACTTAGGGGGGTGTTAGGGTTAGACTTAGCTTTAGGGGTTAATAACTTTATTATAGTAGCGGTGAGGTCCGGTCGGCAGATTAGGAGTTAATAATTGTAGGTAGGTGGCGGCGACATTGGTGGCGGCAGATTAGGGGTTAATAAATATAATATAGGGGTCGGTGGTGTTAGAGGCAGCAGATTAGGGGTACATAGGGATAACGTAGGTTGCGGCGGTGTACGGATCGGCAGATTGGGGGTTAATAGTATAATGCAGGGGTCAGCGATAGCGGGGGTGGCAGATTAGGGGTTAATAAGTGTAAGGTTAAGGGTGTTTAGACTCGGGGTACATGTTAGGGTGTTAGGTGCAGACTTAGGAAGTGTTTCCCCATAGGAAACAATGGGGCTGCGTTAGGAGCTGAACGCTGCTTTTTTGCAGGTGTTAAGATTTTTTTCCAGTTCAAACGGCCCCATTGTTTCCTATGGGGGAATCGTGCACGAGCACGTTTTTGAAGCTGGCCTCGTCCGTAAGCACCGCTGGTATTTAGAGTTGCAGTGGCGGTAAATATGCCTGTACGCTCCCTTTTTCGAGCCTAATGCAGCCCTTCTGTGAACTCTAAATACCAGCAGTATTTAAAAGGTGCGGGGGAAAAAAAGCATGCGTAGCTAACGCACCTCTTTGGCCGCAGAACTCTAAATCTAGCCGTTAGAAAGCTTTTCACAAGAAATCGTCTGTTTAAAAAGCACTTAGAACAGTCTAAAATCCCAAATGTGTGTTACAAAAAGCTTACCACAAAGAAAACACTGCATCAACAATTGATAGAGGTGTGTACTAATGCTAGTAATCACAATAAACCAAATGTATACTCTAGACAAATTATATTTGTAAGATCATTGGTGCTAAAAACTGTGGAGACCCATAAGCAATAATTTCTTGTTATATATGATTGGAATCACTGAAAGCTATATATTGTATTTCTGTTAAAAGAAGTACTCATGCTGGAGGACTATATATCCTGCCAATATCAATAACCACTGTCTCATATTATTATTTTTTTTAAATTCTTTATTTATTTCGTGGGGAGGACATGTTACAGACATCTTCTCTCAAGATAAACAATGATTCAGAGACATATATTTACACATACATTGTTACATACATCACAATAGAATTGAGGTGTTAAAGGATGCCTAAGTAAGAGCAGTAGTAGAAGTGAATGCCCGCAATCAAATATGCCCGCGCATGTCCCCCCACATTTTCTAAAAATACTTTACGACCAACTAGTCGACTCCTCCCCCCCGGGGTGTCAGATACTCCTTTCAATATCTGTTCCTACAGAATTCCAAAGAGCTACTGTATCACTCAAAATCCAGTCTCCACTCGCCTCTAACCTGTGCTTCCAGAATGTATTCTGAGTTGCGTATAGGTGATAGTATCTTCACTTGTTGTGAGGTTTCTAGAGTCTGAATATACACTCCCCATTTCTTCATAAAGCTGGCAGTATGTGTGGCAATGTCTCCCATAGTGTCTACTTGTTCATACAAGAGTTGTGTAAGTATTTCTTTTTTCAATTGCGTTGGTGTTGGTGGCTCACTGTCTCTCCATTTTCGAAAGATAATTTTCCTAGCTAACAGTATGACATTGTGTACAAATGCCATTGTGTTTCTATCTAGGCTTTGTCAGTCTAGTTGTGTGATCATTGGAGGTGTGAGTGCGCCTATTGGGATGTTTAAGGTCTTTAGCCAGTGGTGTACCATACCCCAGAACAATTTGGGGCAGGACCAAAGCATGTGCATTAAGTCTGCCTGAGTCTGCGTGCATCTAGGACAGTTCCCAGTGTGTTCAGTTTCCCATTTTCTATAGAGTTTTGGATTAATGTAGGCTAATTCAAGCATTCTAGTATGTGTTTCTCTAAGATCCATGGATAATGTGGCTTTGCTTACTTTTTGAATGCTCTCCTGAACCTGCTCCCCATTTATTTGTGTTCCCAGTATCTAAGTCCATTTTGCGCTTATATAAGTTGTCGTGTTTTTGTTATCTGGCGCCTGCAACACTTTGTAAATAGGGGAGATAGATGTAATCCCTTGTGTGTATAAGTGGCAAATTTGTGCTACCCCCTTAGTTTCTTCAGGGACCCCTGACCTCTTAAGTACTTCAGCCGCATAATGTTTTACCTGTAGGTATGCGAAGTGGTGTGTGCGGGGGAGAGTGTAGGACTCTTGTAGATGTGCAAAAGTGTGTATTGTTTTTCCATCTCTGTCAAGAACTTTAGATATCCTATCCAGTCCCAAGGTCTTCCACTCCCTAAATACCTTTGTAGTCATACCCGGTAGGAAGTCAGGGTTTCCCTGTAGTGTCATGTACTTACTGAGTTCGTGTTGGCAGTGTAGTCTTTTACTGAGTTTTTCCCATGCTTTAAGAGGTTGTTGTATGAGTGGGTAGCCAGTCAGTATTTTGTCTGTTTTGTCAGTAGTCAAGAATGGCAGTGCAGCTAGTGTCCAAGGTTCGACAACCTGCTGTTCCAGGTCAGCTATCACAAAGCGGGATTGTCCTGTGATATAATCTAGTACATATTTCGCCTGTGCCGCCCAGCAGTATAATTCCACATTGGGAACTGCGAGGCCTCCCGAGTCTATTGTGCTCATCATTCTAGTTGAGTGGATTCTATGTTTTTTCCCCACCCATGTGAAATCTAAAAAAAGGGATCTCCAGAATTTCACATCCGCCTTATGTAACAGCATTGGTAACATCTGCATCGTATACAGTAACTTGGGGAACAACACAATTTTGATGAGACTTATTCTGCCTGAGATAGACAGTGGTAACTTGGCCCAGCTGGCAACAAGTTCCGTTGCGCTGCGTTTGAGAGGTGCATAATTCAGATTATACCAATCCGCTGGGTTTTTGGAAAGACGTACCCCCAGATATTTGAAACTAGCCTCCACTCATTTAAAATTGTAAGGAAGTATAGGGATGTCATTAGCATGAGAAAGCCATATCAGCTCCGTCTTATCGGTGTTAATCTTATACCCCGATATTTGTCCAAACTCTTCTATAATATTTAACAATAAGGGGATGTTGGCTCTAGGATTTTGAACATATAACACCATGTCATCAGCAAAGAGGGATAAGTGTAGCACTACTTCTCCAACCCTGAGACCTTCGGTTTCTTGGCGGATCTTGCTTGCCAGTGGCTCTAAAGCCAGATCAAAAAGAAGGGGTGACAGCGGGCACCCCTGTCTTGTGCCTCTACTTAAGGGAAATGGCTTTGAGGGAATCCCATTGACAAGTATGGCAGCCTGGGGGTCAGAGTATAGAGTGTGTAAAGCTCGTGTAAAGTTCCCAACTATTCCAAACCGCCCCAGGGTGTAAAATAGATGTCCCCATAAAACCTTATCAAAGGCTTTCTCCACATCTACAAGGAGGATGCAAGCCTCCTCTGATTGTGTTACTCGGGTCTTCCCTGCTTTTTCCCAGTAATGTGTCAATAGAAATTGCAACGTACGTACATTTGCCACCGACGACCTGCCCTTTACAAATCCAGTCTGACTTGGATGGACTAGTTCCGGTAATACCCTCGCCAGCCTATCAGCCAGGATCTTTGTGAATTATTTGTAATCTGAGTTCATGAGCGAGATCGGACGATATGACTCGGGGGTTAAAGGGCTTATGGATGAGGGTTATGTTCGCCTCAGCAAACCTTCTAGATATTTCAGCTTTTCCACAAAATAAATCATTGTACATGGAGGTTAGTGGGTTGGCTATTTCCTGCTGAAGAATTTTGTAAAATTCCGCTGGGAAGCCATCCTGATGCCTTTTCCAGCAGAAGCCCCCCAATGGCTGAGATCACCTCTCTTGCTGTAATGATAGCATTTAACCCCTGTTGCTGTGGATCTGTCAATGATGGTAGTGAAATATTTTCCCAAAACCTATCTCTGTCTTGAGGGTCTGTCTACCGGGAGGCATATAATTGTGAGTAATAGCGGCCAAATGCTGCCTGTATACTTGGTGTATCTGTGTGTACCACCCCTTCGCTCCTAATAGCTGATATGGTATTATACCCTCCTGTCATCTTTGTTAGTCTAGCTAGCATACGGCCAGTCCTATTACCATGGCGGTAGAATCTAGCGCTAGGGGCATTGTTCACAAGGTCATAGTACCTCACTGCTTTTAGCCGCTCGCTTGCTATTATATCTTCTAAAATCATAGAATGCATGCGTGTGTGAAATTTGAGCAGATTAACAATAATACAGTCTCCGATATAGTAGAGACCTTTGCAGATGGTGATGTGAATGTTGGATGTTTATTAGCCAGAAGTAATATTAATGATAGCCTCCGCTATAGAAGAGGCTTACTTTAGCCAGGGGTTATGCGAGTCTCTCACTTTGTTAATTTGAATAACTGACAACTCATAATACCTCAACCTATATGTGTTTGGCAACTAAGGTGGCAACCTGATATTAGTGCTGGGTTTACTTCAATATCATAATTATAGCAATTGGTCAACAAAAAATTAACGGTACTGACATATATGTTATAATATTTATTGTATATTATCTTAAATACCTTCTTATATACATTAATGTAATGATACCCTGGTATTAACCTAAGCTACATTAATAACAGTGCAGCCTAGCATATAATTTCTTGTTACTGAGAGACATTAGGTATCGGTTTACTTCTCCGGTTGTGCTAATATGTATCAAACATACAATTGTATTTACTAGTAAGCATGCACACACCGGTCAAACCATTGAGAATACTGGGTCACAAAATACCGCATTGGTTAGACCTGTATTTTTTCTGAGCAACATAGCTGAACCTAAGCTCTCAGTCATATCGCAATACATTTAATCTATTTCTGCGATATCGGGAGCTACCTTGTGCTCACTATTAGTGCACATATCACTGAACTTTATGAGACCCTAAATGCCAAAACTGAATACGTTATATATACATACTCTGGTTATTATTTCCTGAACACACCATCCAAGGGCCCACCATTTACTGTGCAACAGTTAATCTGCACATTATTAATAATCTAAGGAATCTTGTAGCATTTGCCCATATCAGATATCCTTAAGAACTTTATTTGCAGAGATTACTGCAAAATTATTATTTCTGTTTCCCTCGCTATATATTGGATTCTTCTAATTAAAGACACGAGTTTGAGCTATTTTTAATCAGTGTATGTGTGAATGTTTGTCTGAGTCCTGCTGGACTTTATCTTTTGTCTCCCAATAAAGATTTTTCAGTATGAATGGTTTTCTGAGACAATTTTAACTTCATTCTAACCTCCAACTGGGTATTTGGGGTTCCATTTACCCCCTGACACAGAGCATTGCTCTCCTATATCAATTCACCACTTTGTGTTGATAATTTAAACTAGTGGGTTTTTTCAAGATATATACTTAGAGTCAGACAGGCCTAGCCCTTTTCTTGCAAGATCTCTTCTTGTCTTTGCAATTAATGGTACATCCATATCTATCAGCAGGTGTTTGTGGGGTCAGATTATAATCCCCTCCTAGTATTATTGGAACGTCTGCCATCTGTAGTAGGCACGTTTTAAGAACACTCCAAAATTCTTTTTTTTGCATGTGGGGTTCATAACCCCCCCCCTATCAGTAATGGTGTTCCATTTAGTACCAGTTTAAGTAGTACATATCGTCCCTGTGGGTCTATTATTCTCTGGGTAATAGTGTAATTTAACTTCTTACGGAAGAGGACTGCCACCCCTCTTGCTCTACTACTTTCATAATTAGTGTAGATGACTTCCCCCACCCATCCCTGTTTTCATTTCAAGTGTTCGCTTGGTTTCAAGTGAGTTTCTTCGAGGATAGCTATATCTGCTTTTCTAGAATTTAAATATTTTAGAATAGCCTTTCTCTTGATGGGCGATGTTATCCCTCCCACGTTCCATGATATGATATGTGTCCCCATCCTCAATGCAGGGTGTATGTGTTTTTACCTCTAGATTCCTTTTGCTATAGTGTACAGGGAGTGCAGAATTATTAGGCAAGTTGTATTTTTGAGGATTAATTTTATTATTGAACAACAACCATGTTCTCAATGAACCCAAAAAACTCATTAATATCAAAGCTGAATATTTTTGGAAGTAGTTTTTAGTTTGTTTTTAGTTTTAGCTATTTTAGGGGGATATCTGTGTGTGCAGGTGACTATTACTGTGCATAATTATTAGGCAACTTAACAAAAAACAAATATATACCCATTTAAATGATTTATTTTTACCAGTGAAACCAATATAACATCTCAACATTCACAAATATACATTTCTGACATTCAAAAACAAAACAAAAACAAATCAGTGGCCAATATAGCCACCTTTCTTTGCAAGGACACTCAAAAGCCTGCCATCCATGGATTCTGTCAGTGTTTTGATCTGTTCACCATCAACATTGCGTGCAGCAGCAACCACAGCCTCCCAGACACTGTTCAGAGAGGTGTACTGTTTTCCCTCCTTGTAAATCTCACATTTGATGATGGACCACAGGTTCTCAATGGGGTTCAGATCAGGTGAACAAGGAGGCCATGTCATTAGATTTTCTTCTTTTATACCCTTTCTTGCCAGCCACGCTGTGTAGTACTTGCACGCGTGTGATGGAGCATTGTCCTGCATGAAAATCCTGTTTTTCTTGAAGGATGCAGACTTCTTCCTGTACCACTGCTTGAAGAAGGTGTCTTCCAGAAACTGGCAGTAGGACTGGGAGTTGAGCTTGACTCCATCCTCAACCCGAAAAGGCCCCACAAGCTCATCTTTGATGATACCAGCCCAAACCAGTACTCCACCTCCACCTTGCTGGCGTCTGAGTCGGACTGGAGCTCTCTGCCCTTTACCAATCCAGCCACGGGCCCATCCATCTGGCCCATCAAGACTCACTCTCATTTCATCAGTCCATAAAACCTTAGAAAAATCAGTCTTGAGATATTTCTTGGCCCAGTCTTGACGTTTCAGCTTGTGTGTCTTGTTCAGTGGTGGTCGTCTTTCAGCCTTTCTTACCTTGGCCATGTCTCTGAGTATTGCACACCTTGTGCTTTTGGGCACTCCAGTGATGTTGCAGCTCTGAAATATGGCCAAACTGGTGGCAAGTGGCATCTTGGCAGCTGCACGCTTGACTTTTCTCAGTTCATGGGCAGTTATTTTGCGCCTTGGTTTTTCCACACGCTTCTTGCGACCCTGTTGACTATTTTGAATGAAACGCTTGATTTTTTGATGATCACGCTTCAGAAGCTTTGCAATTTTAAGAGTGCTGCATCCCTCTGCAAGATATCTCACTATTTTTTACTTTTCTGAGCCTGTCAAGTCCTTCTTTTGACCCATTTTGCCAAAGGAAAGGAAGTTGCCTAATAATTATGCACACCTGATATAGGGTGTTGATGTCATTAGACCACACCCCTTCTCATTACAGAGATGCACATCACCTAATATGCTTAATTGGTAGTAGGCTTTCGAGCCTATACAGCTTGGAGTAAGACAACATGCATAAAGAGGATGATGTGGTCAAAATACTCATTTGCCTAATAATGCTGCACTCCCTGTATATGACCTTCTAAGAGTGGCTGGGAGATTGTTCCCCTGATGTTTGTGATGGTGTTACTTACGGTTCTGACACCCCGGGGGTTCTCTCCCCTTCCAAAAATGTAGGAGGTTAGATAGATGTGTTCGATCAGAGGATACTTGCTATATAGTAAGACAGAAATCAGTAAGTTAATAGCATATAGTAATAAACCAGCCCAGAGTCTTCCAGGTAAACAGAGTCTTACTATCAATGTATTAATCTAACAAAATAATCTTTAACCAGTAACACTTTTAACAGATCTCCCCCCAACCCCCCCCCCCCACCCCCAAATGTAAAAGGATATATCATAGTGTTTCACTAAAGTGTGAGACACCGCGTGGAGCATTTGTTCTCAGTTTCATAAAGTTCTCTTCTAAGCTGTGGAGTCAAAAAGAGAGTCAAAACAAACAACACACATAACAAAAGAAACAGCACAACAGCATAAAGGTGCATTATAACAGGAAGCAGTCCAGTACGTGTTCCACAGGGTGATAAGTTCAGATGATATGGCTTGCTTGCCAATATCCCTTGTTATATTGAATGGCTCATCTCCTTATCAATTCTGGTGGTTAAGTGAAAGTGTGCAAGGGAACCTCAGATGAGGTTTAAGATATCACTTGACCAGCCATATGTCCCTACGCCTCTACTTCTTCAATATGTTCCGCTTCTCTCTGTTCCACCCTGCAAGGGTTCCTAGACTTCATGAAGACTTTCAGTTGCGTGGTGTTTTCAAAAAACTTTGGACCATGGACGGTTTGCAATTTGAGTCGAGCTGGATAGAGCAAGGCCACTGACTCCCCCTTCTCCAACAACTCCCTGCAATAAGGAGAAAATTCTCTTCTTTTCTTGGCTACCTCTGCCGAGTAATCCTGGAAGAGGTGAAGTTTAGAGTCCTCATATTTCAATTCTGGTGTTTGCCTGTATGCTTTAAGAATTAGGGTTTTTTTTTTTTAATAATCTTTCTTTATTACAGCTTGTCAGAACAAACAAATACAAATACATTGAAGTGTTTAACCATTGGTGTAAGATGCGCTTTCCAAAGTCCACAATTGTAATGGTATTAGACTTATTGCACTGTCCATTCAAGTCCATTTATATTCGTTCTTCCCAGACAATTTTATAATAAACATAATAAACTTTAGTTAACCTAAAACAAAATTAAACTAACATATAAAGAAAAAGGGGAAAGGGGAATAATCAGCATGCTGTAATTAGGCAATCTGACTGTGGTATTTATATACACACTCTGAACCTTAATCATACCAAAAGCATAATTTTTTATTTTATGATCTACAATCCATAGTATAGTGTCATTATTCTGTCCTCACACTACCGTCAGTCAAAAGTCCATTGTCCTGTAAGCTGTCTTTCTAAAATATAGATAGTGTTTCTAAGTGGATAAATAATCTGTTTCTGTATTTCTCGGGTAAGCGATATTATAAAAGGTTCCCATTTTTTAATAAATGTGGCTGTTCTTTTATTAGGATCTTCCAAGGTGTCCCATTTGTCTTTGGTGAGCTGTGAGAGGGTAAGGTTCTTTAACTCATTTAATTTCGGAGTTTTATTTGAAGGCCAATACTTCAGGATTAGTTTTTTTGCCAATAAAATTACATTAATGATAAATGGTTTTAGTATTGCTGGAGTATTATCTAGACAAAGAAATAAGATTTGTTCCTCCCTCAATACAACGTTATGTAATGTAAGGAACTTAATCCAATATGCTATCTGAGCCCAGTATTTTTTAACATGTGGACAACTAAAAATAAAATGAAGTATATCTGGGTCTGGGAATTGACATTTTGGGCATATGTTGGGAATTTCTACCTTCCATTTCCTAACGACCTTTGGGATTAGATAAGCCTGGTGAAGCATTTTGGTATGTGCCTCTCTGAGATCTGCAGCTAGGGTGGCTCTACTGACCTCCCTGAAGCTATCAATCACTGTCTGGTCGGCAACCACACTATTGAGGGCAGCCGACCATCTCAAGACCATGTCGTCTATGGTGTGTTTCTCAGTATCATAAAGTAACGTTCTGTAACACAAGGAGATAGAATGTGTGCCATTTTTAAATAGTGATACAGTAGCCTATAAACCTGGGTTCTCCGCTAGAGACGGTAAATCTCTAAGTATCTAATTGATGTAATGCTTGGTTTGTAGGTAGGCATAATGATGTGTAGAAGGTATGTCAAATTCCCTCTGCAGCTCTTGAAATAACTTAAATTTCCCTCGTCCAGTTCTTAACATCTGACTAACCATCTTCAGGCCCCTTTCGTACCATAGTGCAAAGGGCTTGGTAGAATAACCTGCTATAAAGTTAAGGTTCCCTCCCAGAGGAAGGTATTTAGAATAAGTATAGTCTATATTTAACCATTTGCATATTTTATGCCACGCTCTTAGTGGTTCCGCAAGAGGTAAGTGTAGACCCACTGCCTTTTCTGTCTGGATTCTAGTTAGATGTGGTAGCATTTCTAACGACATAGGGGCTATCAATGCCTGTTCCATTTGTGGATGTGTAAAGCAGCCAGCACCTGTCAACCAGTCTAGCACTATCTTTCCAGTCGCAGCCCAGTTATACAATTTTATGTTAGGTAGTCCAAACCCTCCCTGTCCTCTCGTAGCTGTTAGTTTTTGTAAGCTTATCCTGTGTTTCTTTTGGTTCCAGACAAAGGCTAGGATCGCCCCATTAAGGGTATTAAGATCCGGTTTTGTCAGCATAAGTGGTAACATTTGTAAAGTATACAAAATCCTAGGGAAAATGGACATGTTAACTAAACTGATTCTTCCTGATAGTGATAAGGAGAGGCCACTCCAGGACTTTAGTTGGGATACAATGGATCCGATCAGTTGCCTAAAATTAAGATCATACCATTTATGTGGGTTATTACCCAATTGAATCCCTAAGTATTTGAAATTGTCTTGAACTATTTTGAATTGGTAGTTAGGTATTTTCCTTCCCCCTTCGGGATGCAGCCATAAAAGCTCTGACTTGCTATTGTTTATCTGATAACCTGAGATTTCCCCAAATTTTTCTATCAAAGAGATTAGATGTGGGAGATTTTCTCTCAGGTTAGGGACAAATAAGATCATGTCGTCCGCATACAGAGACAAATTTATTGTTTCTTTCCCTATCTTAAGGCCCTGTACCGTCTTACGAGTCTTTACAGCCAATGGCTCCAAAGCTAGATCGAATAAGAATGGGGATAGGGGGCAACCCTGTCTGGTTCCTCTACCTAGCTTGAAGGGTTCGGACAGTCCGCCGTTAATAATCAATGCCGCCTTAGGCTCAGTGTAGAGCAGTCTAATCAATTGTACAAAGTTCCCCCGGATTCCAAATTTCTCCATTGTATAGAATAGATGTTCCCATAAGACTTTATGAAAAGCCTTCTCCGCATCCACGGCCAGAAGGCACGCCTCAGGAAGCGGAGAAGGTACTTCTAATTTGTTATAATTAACCCAATAATGTGAAAGTATCATCTGAAGCTTTCTAATAATAGAGACAGAGGAACGGCCTTTGATGAACCCTGTCTGGTCTTTGTGTATAAGGGATTGTAAAATTCTCATTAACCTGTTGGTCAGAATTTTATAGTCGCTATTTAAGAGCGATATAGGTCTGTACGACTCTCTCAGAGTTGAATCCCTTCCTGGCTTAGCTATCAAAGTTATGTTAGCCTCTACAAATCTGTTTGATATTTAAATTTTACCTGCCAGGAGGCCATTGTATAGGGTTTCTAGGTCTTCAACGACATTAGGGAGTAAGATCTTATAAAATTTGCCTGGCAGTCCATCAGGACCTGGCGTTTTCCCTTGTGGAGAACTTTTAATAACGCTATTTATTTCATACTTGGTTATGGGTGAATTCAATGTATCCGAGTCTGCATCAGATAGGCGGGGTAATTGTAAATCCGACCAGAATTGTTCCCTAATGTCTCTGTCTATGCCTGTGGAGTTATAGAGGGATTGGTAGTACACCCTAAAGGCTTGTACTATTTTATCATTGTTTTTTTCTATGGTGTCTTCTACTTTTATGCTAGTTATCAGAGTGCTAGGCCTTAACATTTTTGTTACTGCTGCCAAATATCTACCTGTCTTGTTGCCATGTCGATAAAAAAGGCCTGAAGCTTTATTCAAAGTTCGTAAGGAGTTGTCTAAAAGGTAGGTGTCTCTTTGTTGTTTGACTGTGTAATAAGTGTTCCTATTTTGTAATGTGGGGCACCTAAGATATTTATTATATGCATTCTTAAGCTGCCTAAGGAGAAGGTCTGCTTTTGCTTTATATTGTTTTTTCAATTTTATCGTGTAGGATGTGACTGCACCTCTCAGAACCGCTTTTGCCGCCTCCCAAAACAGCATCGGCTGGCTTCTATGGGCGTGATTTGCCTCACTATAATACTGCCATTCCTTATTCAGGAAGGTGTGGAAACTGGCATCGTTATATAGGTATGCTGGGAATCTCTAGATTTTTCCCTCCCCCCTTGGTATTTTCAGGTTTATTTGTAACTGGATAGGCATGTGGTCTGACAAGGTTATATCTAAGATTTTTGTGTTTTCCACTTTTGGTATCAATGGCGTAGACACTAAAAAGTAGTCTATTTGGGATAGTGTGTGTTTCGAGGTGGAAACGCAAGTATAGTTTTTTTCCTCTGGGTTCCTATCTCTCCAAATATCTCTAAGTCCCAATGTGTTCCTGAGTTTAGTCACAATACGGGCCTCAATTTTGGCATATCTGGTATTGTTTGGGGCAGTTCCTTGCCATGCGGGATCCCTAAATCTGTCTAGGGGTGTCTGCGGAGCGATGTTGAAGTCTCCCCCCATCACCAATGGAAGGTGTATGAATGGTAGAAGTTTATTGTGTATCATTGTCCAGAACTCCTGTTTCCGGTTAGGTGGCCCATATATTCCACACAATACCAGAGTAAGTTTGTGGATCTTAAGTTGCAGGATGATGAAACGCCCTTCTGCATCTATTACTTTATTGATAATGTTGTATGAGAGACCTTTTCTAAAGAGCACAGCTATTCCCCTAGCTCTTTGTAATTCATATGGGGTATAGACTACCTCTGCCACCCAACCCTGCCTCAGCTTTCGGTGTTCTACCTGAGATAGATGGGTCTCCTCTAATATAGCTATATCTGCTTTATTAACCCTGAGGTGTTTCAGAATTGCTTTGCGTTTGATGGGGGACGTAATGCCCCCCACATTCCATGCAATAATATTTAGGTGTTCCATAACTTTAAACATTTTGGTGAAAGAAGTATCTTACCGTGTTTGTATTTCTTATATCTTAACGTAATGTCGTTAGTAGTCTCAGTCAGACCGGTCTTATGGTAGCTTGTCTCATTTTTATCTGTAATAGTGAGCAATTGGTTAAAAGGATTGTCGACATAGTAAATTAAGTGCATTTCACAATTCCCTTCGTAAGATGCAAACAATATAAATGTATCTTTACAGAAAATTACTGGTACAGCATGTTTGAAATCAGAAATATAACAGACAAAGTTATAATACACAATACAAAAAAAATCTAATGTTAACATATCTAACAAAGTCAACCTTTGTTCCTGTTTCTAGTATCTAAGGATACGGACACCTGTGTTACATATACATTTAACCTATACCTCCCCCACCTGAGAGATAACTATCAAAACAAGTTTTATAACAATCTTGACAGACATATCTAGATCCTAACATTCTAGTTTCATGCATTATATCAGCTTTCTTTTACTTCCTATAATTTCAGATATGTATCGAGAACTCTAATTTTCACCCCAAGGGCTAAGTGACCATAACCCTTACACAGATGGTATGTGTGAAGTGCTGACAATGAGCTCTCCATTCTCACAGTTCGTCACCTACATAACAAACTAAAGAACACTGCTCCCCAAGGGGTGTTACTGGGGATGGATTTTAGACTCTCATATATTCAATCGGGTGCGTTTTCTCTTGCAGCTTGATCTTTCTCCTCTTCTTCCAGAAATTTCCGCAACTGTCTGATAGAATCAAAAAGTTTATGTCCTGTTGGTGTGTGGATCCTCAGCTTCGCTGGGTACAACAATGATACCTGCCTTCCTCTCTCCATGATTGTTTTACAATATGGTACAAATTCTCGTCTCCTCCTGGTGACTTCAATTGAGTAATCTTGAAAGATCAGTAATCTTTTCCCTTCAAACTGTATGGGACCATTCTGTATGTATGCTCTGAGGATGGCAACCTTATGTTGAAAATTTAAATATTTGACCATTACTTGTCTCGGGAATTTTGTTTGATCTCTGTTTCCACCTGGAGTCCCCACCCTGTGTGCCCTTTCCACACAAAATGGGAGCGAAGTGCTTGGCAGTTTTAGTAACTCAGGCAGTGTTTTTTTCTGCAAAGTCTATAAGGGTGGAACTGGCAACCGATTCTGGGAGCCCTACTATACGGAGGTTGTTCCTCCGTGATCTGTTTTCAAGATCATCTATTTTCTCTGACAGAAGTGTGTTTTGTTTTTGCAGCGCTGCAATGCTTGCAGCTTGTGATCTTTGTTAATCTTCTATCCCTGACACACGATGTTCTGCTCTAGTGATTCTGTTGGCCAGCTGCTTCAGATCTGTCGCCATTGCATCTAGGCCAGTCTGTAATTGTTCCATCTTTGGTAGAAATAAGGCCGAGAGCTGTGTGACTATAGGATGTGGGTCTGGGTTCATGTTGTCTAGTTCAGCCTCACCACTTCCCACTGCTACCTGCTGTTCTGCCTGGTGTTTAGCTTTTCTGTCAGTTTGTTTATTTTTGGCCGCCATAGTACTTGTAGCTTTCTGGAAGCTACGATAGTATCTCTGCATGCAGTGAGTTCTTACAGGAAAGAGGAGGAAATTCAGACCAATGTTGAACTGAGCTGTGTACTCCAACTGTAGTTTTCGGTCTATGGGGTTGCTGTTTACTTAATGACGCACCTCAACTCTTTCCCATGTTATGTTTAGAGAGAAGAGAGGAGAAAACAAAATGTCACGGCTTCATCACATCTCCAGGTTGCTTTTTAAAGTCACACACTCTCTTCATATCTGTAAGTCTTTTTAAGGTGATCATATGTCTGATTATGTAGGTTTTAGATATTTGTCATAAGGTGGATACATCTCGCGCAGGGCCTCTGTGATCCTTGTATGTGGCCTACTAATTTCTATACCGCTAGGCCTGTATTGAGTTTATTTCAAGCGAGGGAGATACACTGTCATCTTACTGCTTTCATTCAGTGACACATTTCTGCATTCTGATTATTAACAGGATCGGCATTAGTAGTGTTTCTGCTTATTATTTTTGCCAGCTTACTCTACTTATTTTCCAGTGGTTACCCCACGTGGCGGTATTTAATGGCGCGGCTTGCAACTTTTCTCAGTGCCGCTTAATGTCTATGGGTTATCTGCTATTTGGTAGTGTGGTTTAGGGGTCTTGTCCTGTGACCAGGCTGGCAGTGCTGTGTAGTTTGTCTGCCTGTGAGTAGGCCCCCCTGTGCTGTGTTTGCGCTACCAAAAAACTTTATCCTCCGGTGGTGAAGCAGGTCTTCCGCTCCCTCCTCGTTCTCTACCGAGCTGGTACACCTCTGCACTGCTCAAGGCTGATGCTGGATCGGGTCCGGTTGGTAAAATCCACTGTTGTAGACGGAGCGGTCCCGGAGCTCGGTCTCCATGCAACCGCTCTTACGGCCCTCCCACCGGAAGTCCAAGAATTAGGGTATTATCTAGTTGAGATATTTTATCATCACTTTTCTTGGTGACGATCTTTGATCGTTATTTTGCACCATAGCTCCAATCCTATGTGCCCTTTCAACAATGCAGGGAGTATGATTGTTTGAAATGCCAAGTAGCTTGGGTAAAGTAGTCTCTGCAAAGTCCAATAACAAGGCATTTGGCACCGCTTCTGGGATACCCACCACCCTAACATCATTGCGGCGGGACCTGTTTTCCAAGTCATCAAGTTTTTCGTGCAGCATTTTGTTTTGCTTTTGTAGTCGCGTGATACTTATTGCAGATTCCCTTTGCTGTGTCTCTGTATCTGCTACCTTCTGTTCTACAGTTGTCAATCTTGTTGAAAAAACCTTAAAGTCTGAGGATAGGGTATCTAGGCCTGTTTGTAACTGCTCAATCTTCGGCAAGAACAATGCAGATCATTGAGAGACTATTGGGTGGATGTCCTGCGGTTCAGGGTCTGATAATGTATCGTCTGGATTTAATGGCGGATGTAACTCTGTTTGACTTTTCTGTCTCCTGTCCTGCTGGCGCTGTTGCTTAGACATCTTGCCAGTTTGTTTATTGAATGGAGTATAATATCTTTGCATGCAGGCACTGAGGTTATAAACTACCTACTCCGCTAGTTCAGCAGATAGTCTCTCGTTCACTCACACCTGTGTTACATATACAGATTAGACTGAGATGATTTTCTGGGGGGGGGTATAGAGGCAGGGGGGCCACAGTGGGGGAGGCTTCAGGACTCTACTCCATCATAATATAATGTAGGCCCATTTAGAAGTCAATCAAAGAGATCAGTCTGTGGGTCTGAGCCTTTGGAAGCGATTACTTTCCTGTTCCCAAACTTTCAAGTAAGTGTAACCTTTAATAGGGGTAGGTCTCAATTATTGTCTGGCAGTTGGTCCCCTCACAGTCTCAAAAGCACCACTCCGCTTCTCCACCGCCCCAAGCCTTCGATCTGTCAGGCCTCTGTGGCGTTTCTATAGGTGTAAGTGTTCAGGTGCGAGCCACGTGGCGCAATAACAGTTGCTGTCCTGTGTCTTTAACCCCCTATTGATAGCTACTCAGGGCTTCTCAGCAGGGAAGGTGTTAAGTCTCAGGTGCAGAGTAAAGTTTTGTAATGTTAATGTTTTTTTCAGGAAAGTTTATAATGGGTGATACTCAGTGTAATGATAACTGCGCAGATAGATATAAAATGGCTGCTGCGGTGCGCACCGCTACTGACCTGAGCAGTCTGAAGCTTGTTATTTCCCACAGATATGTTCTGCACCCGGCTATGTATGGTCGACCGCCAACGGTTTGTGTGGTATTTGTGTCTCCGATCTGAGCTCCACTCTTTGCCGCGGCTGCAACTCGCTTGTCCCGGTGTTCCGTCCTCCTCGTGCTTTGACTTTTCAGCAGGGGAGCAGGTTTTGTCGCTCCTTGTCACACTGTGTCCGGACAGGTCAAGTTGCCCCCCCTGTCAAGGAAAGTGACTTGTTTGGGCCAAAAATTATTGATTTTTATTTCGATAATTCAGACACACGCTCAGAGCTCTGCAAGCTGCGTACTTCTCTTGCGCCCGCCCACCAGAAGTCTGTCTCATATTATTTTAGGTTTTGTTTGCTTGCATATAATATTGTTAAAGCGAATCACTGGAAGCTATATTTTGTATTTCTGTTAAAATAAGTACTCATGCTGGAGGACTTTATATCCTGCCAATATCAATAAGCACTGTCTCATATTGTCTTAGGTTTTGTTTTGCTTGCATATAATATTGTTAACACCTATGGTGCACAAAAAGTCCCCCACTGCAGCTCAAGGCTCTGTATGGCATACGTGATACTGAGGAAGATATGTACATTCGATTAACTCACCCGGCAATCTTCAGGTTATGCTGTAAGTATGGCCCCACTATGCGGTTGCGGAGTTACCTTCTGTTTTGTTCAAAAAGCTTTCCTGCTGTATCCAGGGTCTCGTTTCCGCCGGCCTCCTGTGCACCAACCTTGTCAATAATATGCCGGGTGAGCGTCAGCGTGTTCCTCGGTGCCGATTGCAGCACACGTTGCTCTCCATGTGAACTCCTCCTTCCCTCTGCATGAAAGAGTAACCTGCACCACTCTGACTGCTGCTGTTCCGGGATACGCCAAGGCTCAGCTGGAAAATAGGTAAGCAGACTTGATTCGAAGAAACCAGCGAGACCTCAAAGCGTATTGAAATAAATGGACTTTTATTTGGAGAAAGTTAAAATAGCATAAAAGCAAGTCCATGAATAAGGCAGAGGGCTGCCGAAATGCGTAGGACCTGTTTTTTCGTACCCCTGATGCAAGGGCTACAAGCTTTTATGCTGTTTTAACTTTCTCCAAATAAAAGTCAATTTATTTCAATACGCTTTGAGGTCTCGCTGGTTTCTTCGAATCAAGTCTGCAACACCTATGGTGAACAACTATCCATATTGCCAATATTATTAAGTACTGTGATTTATTTATATATATATATATTGATGTTATTAGCCTGTTATACAATAATTAACAATAGGCTTAGTAACGCCCATTAGGGGTGTGTCCTGATTCACTATTGGATCAAGCTCTGTTTAAATGGATTGTCAGTTAGAAGGATCACTATGCCTGATGAAACAACCTAGGTTGAGAAACACGTTGCATGATTTTAAATTTTGCTTGCTATTGTTTTAAACTTATCAATATTTGTTTTAATAAACTGAACTTGTTTTATGCAAGCTTTGGTTCATTACCTTCTATAGCAGTTTTACATACTGCTTCTGACTATCTATCAGCACATATTGTGACAGGATCCCCCTGCACTATCTACTCTGCACCTGGAGAGGTTTAGCTGGTACACCTGAAGATACCAGCCAGCTCCTACTAGTACATAAGTGTTCTTGGGCTAATTGTGAGTACTCATTTGGCTTTTTTTCTTTAATTTCACATATATGGATATATTGATGCACACATGGTGATAGATAGATAGATAGATAGATAGATAGATAGATAGATAGATAGATAGAAAGATATATCAGCACAATGAAAAGCACTCACCGGGTCTTTAAAATATAAATATTAAATTTATTCAATCATATCAGTGACCTTTAGGGGTTATTAACCCCGTCTTTAGACCACATATAATAAAAATGTGCACATACCTTACTCCATTTTTACCTTCCACCAAACACCTACACCGCAAACCCGGAAACTCCCCGGTGTTCTCGCCGCACCACTGCGCAGGTACCATGGCAACCGGAAGCGGTGATGCTAAAAACAGTGGTGAAAACATCGGAAATAATTATACATAAGCTGTGCTCAATAAACTATTGCTAAACTTTGCAAAATATTGAACTATTTCAAATTTGTCAAATGTATTATTCCTCCTAATACCCTTAAAGGGACACTGAACTCAAATTTTTTCTTTTGTGATTCAGATAGAGCATGCAAGTTTAAGCAATGTTCTAATTTACTCCTATTAGCAAATGTTCTTCTTTCTCTTGGTATCTTTATTTAAAAAGAATGTAAGTTTAGATGCCGGACCATTTTTGGTGAACAACCTGGGTTGTTCTTGCTGATTGGTGGTTAAATTCATCCACCAATAAACAAGTGTCTAATGTTCTGGACTTTCTTTTTCAAATAAAGATAGCAAGAGAATAAAGAAAAATTGATAATAGGAGTAAATTAGAAAGTTGCTTAAAATTGCATGCTCTATCTAAATCATGAAAGAAAACATTTGGGTTCAGTATCCCTTTAATACTTTAACACTTTACGATTGACATCACTACCGTAATGGGTACAGAGGCAATTCTCATTTAAAAATAGCGGATGTTAATAATACTATCTTACATTCCTGTTCAATCTAACAATAATGCAAATAGAATATGTATAAGAGCTGCAAAGCTAGCTACAAATTAGAGTGCTAGAGTTAAAGGGACATTAAACCCCAAAAATGTATTTCCTGATTCAGATAGAGAATACAATTTTTAAAAAGTTTCCAATTTACTTCTATTATCAAATGTATTTAATTCTCATGTTATTCTTTGTTGAAGAGATACCTAGGTAGGTAGCGTGCACATGCCTGAAGCCCTACATGACAGGAAATAGTGCTGCCATCTAGTGCTCCTGCTAATGTATAACATTGTTGCAAAACTGCTGCTATATAGTGCTGCAGACACGTGCACACTCTTGACAATAAATGTCGTTGTGCATGTTACTCTATGCCAGATAGTGAATCTGCGGTTGGTACCTGGATGGGTAAAGAATTTAGTAGTTAGCAAGCCAATACAAGCGGTGCAATCAGCACATTTATAGAAGCCGGGTTTCACTGTTTGTAGCAAGGTGATCATCTTATAACTATGTACTGGAACAACCTTTACTAGAATGTCCCTGATCGATCGGGATCTCTTGAAACCCACTTTAGGGTACTGCATCTCTTTGAATGGCAAGTTTCACACTGTTATCTGCTGTATAGGCTGTTGTAAGCATCATTCTCTCACCACCCTGTTGTGTTTCGGACGTCAACAATGCTGTTTCTTGGTCCATATTCACAATTGTATGGAAATGATGTTGAATATGTTTCTCCAACATTGGTGTGTCCGGTCCAGGGTTTCATCCTTACTTGTGGGATATTCTCCTCCCCTACAGGAAATGGCAAGGAGAGCACACAGCAAGAGCTGTCCATATAGCCCCCCTCTGGCTCCGCCCCCCCAGTCATTCTCCTTGCCATTCTGAACAAGTAGCATCTCCACGGGGATGGTGAGGAGTTTGTGGTGTTAGTTGTAGTTTTTTATTTCTTCTATCAAGAGTTTGTTATTTTAAAATAGTGCCGGTTTGTACTATTTACTCTACATCAGAAAATGAAGAAGATTTCTGTTAAAAGAGGAGTATGATTTTAGCAGCAGTAACTAAAATCAATTGCTGTTGCCACGCAGGACTGTTGAGCCCAGAGAACTTCAGTTGGGGGGAACAGTTTGCAGACTTATCTGCTTCAGGTACGATTAGTCATATTTCTAACAAGACATCTTAATGCTAGAAGACTGTCAGTTTTTCCCTTAGGGGATCGGTAAGCCATTTTCTTAGATTCATAACAGATTAAGGCTTATAAATGGGCTCTATACTGGTTGACACTATTGTGGGCTAAATCGATTGGTTTATATCAGATTTATTGGACATTTAGAGTGTTTTTTTGTGTTATAAAAGCACTTTTGGGAACGTTTTTTTCGCCTGGCATCTAGTTAGACTACTACTTTAGTCAGAAAGGCCCCTTCACTCTGGTAATGCAGATGGAGGAGGCCCCGTTTTCGCGCCTCAATTGCGCAGTTTATTTCCTTGGCAGTGCATGCAGCTTCATTTGAGGGTCATGTGGGTAAAGAAAACAGACTCAAGAAGGTTTATTTCAGTGCTGAATCACTTTAAGGGAAGGTAAAAAGCCGCAGCAAGGCCGTGGCAGTGATTGTTGTGTGATAAAATTGTTTATTTGAACAAATAGCTCCGGTTTGCTCATTTTAAGGTTTAAAGTCTTGAAACTTGGTGTGCAATACTTTCAAGGCACTAGGACTCTGGGGTGCAAGATTTGTAAAAATCGGACATTGCCTTCATAGTTTTTCAAACTTTCAGAAATAAAGTGTGCTTGTTTATTATTTAAAGAGACAGTAACGCTTTTCTTTAAAAACGTTTTTATTGCATTATTAGCCTGCCATATTCTGTCTGTACCTTCAGATAGCTTATGCTCTGTATGTATGAAAGCCAAGGTGGTTCCCCCTATTAATGTTTTGTGCAAATTGTGTCATAGCGTCCAAACAAAGTAAGGACAGTACTGTCACATTTAATAAGATTGCCCAGGATGATTATTCATGTGAAGGTAGTGGGGATAGTTTATCATCCTCTCCTTCTGTGTCAACACCAGTTTTGCCCGCGCAGGCGATACCTAGTACATCTAGCGCGCCAATGCTGGTTACTATGCAGCAATTAACTGCAGTGATGGATAATTCTATAGCAAATCTATTATCCAAACTGCCATCCTATTCTAGAAAGCGTGATTGCTCAGTTTTTAAATACAGAAGATGAGCAGGTTAGCGCTGAGGACAATTTATCAGTTGTTCCCTCACATTAATCTGAGTATAGCAGTGAGGGAGGGCCTGTCTGAAGGGGAAGTTTCTGATTCAGGAAAAGTTTCTCAGCAGGCAGACACTGATATAGTGATTTTTAAATTTAAGTTAGAACACCTCCGCGCCATGCTTAAGGAGGTCCTAACTACTCTAGATGATTGTGATTCTCTGGTAATTCCAGAGAAATTGTGCAAGATGGACAAATTATTAGAGGTTCCAGTGCACGCTGATGCCTTTCCGATACCCAAGCGGGTGGCGGACATAGTGACTAAGGAGTGGGAAAAGCCAGGTATACCTTTTGTTCCACCTCCTATATTCAAGAAAATGTTCCCCATTGTCGACCCTAGAAAGGACACATGGCAGACGGTTCCTAAGGTTGAGGGGGCGGTTTCAGTGTTAGCTAAGCGCACAACTATTCCTATTGAGGACAGTTGCGTTTTCAAAGATCCTATGGATAAAAGATTAGAAGGACTGTTAAAAAAGAATTTATTCAGCAGGGCTTCCTTCTTCAATCAATTTCGTGCATTATTCCTGTCACTACCGCAGCGTATTTTAGTTCGAGGAACTGGAAAATTTGCTTCAAAGGGAGACTCCATATGATGAAGTCATGGACAGAATTCACGCACTTAAGTTGGTTAATTCATTTCTTTTGGATGCTGCTTTTCAATTAGCTACGTTAGCGGCGAAAAATTCAGGGTTTGCTATAGTGGCGCGCAGAGCGCTTTGGCTAAAATCTTGGTCGGCGAATGTGTCGTCCAAGAACAAATTGCTTAATATTCCTTTCAAGGGTAAGACCCTATTCGGGCCGGAATTGAAAGAGATTATTTCAGACATTACTGGTGGAAAGGGACATGCCCTCCCACAAGATAGGCCTTTTAAGGCTAAGAACAAATCTAATTTTCGTTCCTTTCGCAATTTCAGGAACGGACCAATTCCTAACTCTGTGGCCTCCAGACAAGAAGGCAACACTTCCCAACCTTAACCAGCATGGAAACCATTGCAAGGTTGGAACTAGGGTAAACAGGCCAAAAAGCCTGCTGCTGCTACCAAGACAGCATGAAGGGGTAGCCCCGATCCGGGACCGGATCTAGTAGAGGGCAGACTCTCTCTCTTTGCTCAGGCTTGAGCAAGAGATGTTCCGGATCCCTGGACACTAGAATAGTCTCTCAGGGATATCTTCTAGAATTCAAGGAACTTCCTCCAAAGGGAAGGTTCCACATTTCTCGCTTATCTTCAGACCAGATGAAGAGACAGGCATTCTTACACTGCGTAGGAGACATAGTAAAGATGGGAGTGATACACCCAGTTCCAATAATGGAACAAGGAAGATTTTTCCAACAATCCAGGAGGGTCAATACATGACTACCGTGGATTTAAAGGATGCGTACCTGCATATTCCTATACACAAAGATCTCCATTAGTTCCTGAGGTTCGCCTTCCTGGAAAGACAGTTCGTGGCTCTTCCATTTGGTTTAGCCACTGCTCCCAGAATTTTCACAAAGGTGCTAGGGTCCCTTCTAGCGGTATAAAGACCGAGGGGCATTGCTATAGCACCTTATCTAGACGACATTCTAACCCAAGCGTCATCTCTTTCCAAAGCAAAGGCCCATACAAGACATTGTTCTAGCCTTTCTCAGATCTCACGGGTGGAAGGTGAACGTAGAAAAGAGTTCCCTGTTCCCGTCAACAAGAGTTCCCTTTCTGGGAACAATAATAGATTCTATGGAAATGAGGATCTTCCTGACAGAGGTCAGAAAATCAAAACTTCTGAGCGCCTGTCAAGTTCTTCACTCTATTCTGCAGCCTTCCATAGCTCAGTGCATGGAAGTAATAGGATTAATGGTCGCAGCAATGGACATAGTTCCTTTTGCTCGAATTCAACTAAGACCATTACAACTGTGCATGCTCAAACAGTGTAATGGGGATTATGCAGACTTGTCTCCCCAGATTCAAGTAGACCAGGTAATCAGGGATTCTCTCTGCCGGTGGTTGTCTCAGGATCACCTGTTTCAGGGAATGAGTTTCCGCAGACCAGAGTGGGTCATCGTCACGACCGACGCCAGTCTCTTAGGCTGGGGCGCGGTCTGGGACTCTCTGAAAGCTCAAGGTCTATGGTCTCGAGAAGAGTCTTTTCTTCTGATAAACATTTTAGAACTGAGAGCGATATTCAATGCGCTCCTGGTTTGGCCTCACCTGAAAAAGGTCAAATTCATATGGTTCCAGTCGGACAACATGACGACTGTAGCGTACATCAATCATCAGGGGAGAACAAAGAGTTCCTTGACGATGAGAGAGGTATCCAAGATCATCAAAGGGGCGGAGGATCACTCCTGCCATCTATCTGCAATTCACATCCCAGGAGTAGACAACTGGGAGGCGGATTATTTGAGTCGTCAGACTTTCCATCCGGGGGGAGTGGGCACTCCACCCGGAGGTCTTTGCCCAGTTAACTTAACTATGGGGCATTCCAGATATGGATCTGATGGCGTCTCGTCAGAACTCCAAGGTTCCTCGATACGGGTCCAGATCCAGGGACCCCAAGGCGACACTAGTGGATGCATTGGTGGCGCCTTAGTCGTTCAATCTAGCTTATGTGTTTCCACCGTTCCCTCTCCTTCCCAGGCTTGTAGCCAGGATCAAACAGGAAATGGCCTCAGTGATTCTGATAGCTCCTGCGTGGCCATGCAGGACTTGGTATGCAGACCTGGTGAATATGTCATCGGCTCCACCATGGAAGCTACCTTTGAGACAGGATCTTCTAGTACAAGGTCCATTCGAACATCCAAATCTAGTCTCTCTGCAACTGAGATTCGGTTATAGATACTCTGATTCAGGCCAGGAAGCCTGTGACTAGGAAAATTTACCATAAGATATAGAAAAAATATATCTGTTGGTGCGACTCCAAGAGATACTCTTGGAGTAAAAAATTAAAATTCCGAGGATACTTTCCTTTCTCCAAGAGGGTTTGGATAAAGGTTTGTCAGCTAGTTCTCTAAAAGGACAGATATCTGCTCTGTCTGTTTTGTTGCACAAACGTCTGGCAGCCGTGCCAGATGTACAGGTGTTTGTACAGGCTTTAGTCAGAATCAAGCCTGTCTACAGACCTTTGACTCCTCCATGGAGTCTAAATTTAGTTCTTTCAGTTCTTCAAGGGGTTCCGTTTGAACCCTTACATTCCATAGATATTAAGTTACTATCTTGGAAAGTTCTGTTTTTGGTTGCTTTTTCTTCTGCTAGAAGAGTTTCTGAATTGTCTGCTTTGCAGTGTGTTCACCCTATCTGGTATTCCATACAGATAAGGTAGTTTTACGTACAAAGCCTGGTTTTCTTCCAAAAGTGGTTTCCAACAGGAATATTAACCAGGAAATAGTGGTTCCTTCTCTGTGTCCGAATCCAGTTTCGAAGAAGGAACGTTTGTTACATAATTTAGATGTAGTTCATGCTTTGAAATTCTATTTAGAAGCAACGAAGGATTTCAGACAGACATCTTCTTTGTTTGTCGTCTATTCTGGTAAGAGGAGAGGACAGAAAGCTACTGTTACCTCTCTTTACTTTTGGCTGAAAAGCATCATCCGATTGGCTTATGAGACTGCTGGACGGCAGCCTCCTGAACAATTTACAGCTCATTCTACTAGACCTGTGGCTTCCATATGGGCCTTCAAGAACGAGGCTCCTGTTGATCAGATATGTAGGGCAGCGACTTGGTCTTCCCTGCATACTTTGCCAAATTTTACAAATTCGATACTTATGCTTCTTCGGAGGCTATTTTTGGGAGAAAGGTTTTGCAAGCCGTGGTGCCTTCCGTTTAGGTAACCTGACTTGTTCCCTCCCTTCATCCGTGTCCTAAAGCTTTGGTATTGGTTCCCACAAGTAAGGATGAAACCGTGGACCGGACACACCAATGTTGGAGAAAACAGAATTTATGTTTACCTGATCAATTTCTTTCTCCAACGGTGTGTCCGGTCCACGGCCCGCCCTGGTTTTTTTAGTCAGGTTTGAAAAATTTCTTTCTTTCTTTATACACTACAGTCACCACGGCACCCTATAGTTTCTCCTTTTTCTCCTAACCGTCGGTCGAATGACTGGGGGCGGAGCCAGAGGGGGGCTATATGTGTGCTCTCCTTGCCATTTCCTGTAGGGGAGGAGAATATCCCACAAGTAAGGATGAAACCGTGGACCGGACACACCGTTGGAGAAAGAAATTTATCAGGTAAACATAAATTCTGTTTTCCCTTGATATCCTCTTTGTAAAACTCTGGTTTTCAGCTCTCCAAGTTTTTCCAGTGCTTGGCTCTAATCACTGTTATTCCGTATCACCCTTTTGAATGGGAAGATAGGATCACCCTTTTGAATGTGACTTACTTATATACCAAATGGCTTAAATTGAGAAAGAGGAAGATTGATTTATCCCTACATGGAACTTTCCTATCTGAATATCATAGGAAAATGTTTATCCCAAGAGGCTTCAAATTTAAAAATTTCCCTACTATAGGGAGGAACAATACGGCCTATTGTGCAAGATGGTGCAGTATTTTAAATAAGTGCTCCTTAGATCTTATGCTTCTGGTGATTAAAGATGTTAGGGTGCTGATGGCTAAAGCTGAAGCTGAAATCCAACACTTTGATGAAACATATAAACCTACTTTGGAAGCAGATCAAGAACAGAGTTGGTTAGAAAAACTAAACAAACAGATACAGGAATTTGAGGCTGACAGGTGGTTGTTATCCGTGGATGAACGCCAAGCACTGATCGATACCAGACCCAGAAGACCTCGTTACTACAGGCCATGGAATATTATCACAGTTGACATATCTGGCAACAGCTCCGATTCATATGTACTACTGAATATTGATATTCAACAAAGAACATACACTAGCGGAGTGGTAACATGGTCAAAATAAATGAGAGGCACAGGACACATGTTAGGAGAGGTGATGGTAAGAGGAAGGCTACCGAGATTGAGATGGAGAATGCAACCCCTGACATTGTGATTAACCTGAGCTCTTACCAACTGTCAGCTTTAGAATTCAGGTTATTAAATAAGGGACTTTCTTCCATTCCTATCACATTTCAAAAACCATTTGAAATGTTCATTGATATACAAAAATTTGAATGTAATTTGAGACTTAAGGAACATTTTGGGATGTCAGCAAGGGACTCTATTACAAGAGACACTGTACAGCTTAAACAAAAAAGCCGGTTTGATCCGACTAGTTCTAATCCTAGTATTAAGACCTATGCTAGGCTGTTATCTGAACAGACGAATGATATGTGTGCACTGGTCAAACCACAATGATGTAATCATTCGTCAAAAGAAGAGAGGATGCCATTGGAAGCCCTAAGGAAAAGGAAGGACCTCGTCTTTTGAGAGGCAGATAAGGGTGATGCTTTGGGGGTACTTGATTATGCTTATTACCAACAAGAAGTGATGGCACAATTACAAGATGAAAGGACCTACAAAAGATGTCCCCATGATCCTTCTAATCTATTCAAGTTACAGATCGATCAGGTACTAAATCAAGCTCTCCAGGGGGGTTGGTTGGATAAGAATGAGGTGGGATTTATGACCGTGCAATATCCCCGCATTCTGGCCTTTTACACCTTGCCTAATGTACATAAGCATGCTACCTGCCCACCTGGCAGGCCAATAGTGTCATCCATCGAGTCGCTATTGCAACCTATGAGACTGCTGGACGGCAGCCTCCTGAACAATTTACAGCTCATTCTACTAGAGCTGTGGCTTCCATATGGGCCTTCAAGAACGAGGCTCCTGTTGATCAGATCTGTAGGGCAGCGACTTGGTCTTCCCTGCATACTTTGCCAAATTTTACAAATTCGATACTTTTGCTTCTTCGGAGGCTATTTTTGGGAGAAAGGTTTTGCAAGCCGTGGTGCCTTCCGTTTAGGTAACCTGACTTGTTCCCTCCCTTCATCCATGTCCTAAAGCTTTGGTATTGGTTCCCACAAGTAAGGATGAAACCGTGGACCAGACACACCAATGTTGGAGAAAACAGAATTTATGTTTACCTGATAAATTTCTTTCTCCAACGGTGTGTCCGGTCCACGGCCCGCCCTGGTTTTTTAGTCAGGTTTGAAAAATTTCTTTCTTTCTTTATACACTACAATCACCACGGCACCCTATAGTTTCTCCTTTTTCTCCTAACCGTCGGTCGAATAACTGGGGGGCGGAGCCAGAGGGGGGCTATATGGACAGCTCTTGAGGTGCTCTCCTTGCCATTTCCTGTAGGGGAGGAGAATATCCCACAAGTAAGGATGAAACCGTGGACCGGACACACCGTTGGAGAAAGAAATTTATCAGGTAAACATAAATTCTGTTTTCCCTTGATATCCTCTTTGTAAAACTCTGGTTTTCATCTCTCCAAGTTTTTCCAGTGCTTGGCTCTAATCACTGTTATTCCGTATCACCATTTTGAATGGGAAGATAGGATCACCCTTTTGAATGTGACTTACTTATATACCAAATGGCTTAAATTGAGAAAGAGGAAGATTGATTTATCCCTACATGGAACTTTCCTATCTGAATATCATAGGAAAATGTTTATCCCAAGAGGCTTCAAATTTAAAAATTTCCCTACTATAGGGAGGAACAATACGGCCTATTGTGCAAGATGGTGCAGTATTTTAAATAAGTGCTCCTTAGATCTTATGCTTCTGGTGATTAAAGACGTTAGGGCGCTGATGGCTAAAGCTGAAGCTGAAATCCAACACTTTGATGAAACATATAAACCTACTTTGGAAGCAGATCAAGAACAGAGTTGGTTAGAAAAACTAAACAAACAGATACAGGAATTTGAGGCTGACAGGTGGTTGTTATCCGCGGATGAACGCCAAGCATTGATCGATACCAGACCCAGAAGACCTCGTTACTACAGGCCATGGAATATTATCACAGTTGACATATCTGGCAACAGCTCCGATTCAGATGTACCACTGAATATTGATATTCAACAAAGAACATACACTAGCGGAGTGGTAACATGGTCAAAATAAATGGGAGGCACAGGACACATGTTAGGAGAGGTGATGGTAAGAGGAAGGCTACCGAGATGGAGAATGTAACCCCTGACATTGTGATTAACCTGAGCTCTTACCAACTGTCAGCTTTAGAATTCAGGTTATTAAATAAGGGACTTTCTTCCATTCCTATCACGTTTCAAAAACCATTTGAAATGTTCATTGATATACAAAAATTTGAATGTAATTTGAGACTTAAGGAACATTTTGGGATGTCAGCAAGGGACTCTATTACAAGAGACACTGTACAGCTTAAACAAAAAAGCCGGTTTGATCCGACTAGTTCTAATCCTAGTATTAAGACCTATGCTAGGCTGTTATCTGAACAGACAAATGATATGTGTGCACTGGTCAAACCACAATGATGTAATCATTCGTCAAAAGAAGAGAGGATGGCATTGGAAGCCCTAAGGAAAAGGAAGGACCTCGTCTTTTGAGAGGCAGATAAGGGTGATGCTTTAGGGGTACTTGATTATGCTTATTACCAACAAGAAGTGATGGCACAATTACAAGATGAAAGGACCTACAAAAGATGTCCCCATGATCCTTCTAAGCTATTCAAGTTACAGATCGATCAGGTACTAAATCAAGCTCTCCAGGGGGGTTGGTTGGATAAGAATGAGGTGGGATTTATGACCGTGCAATATCCCCGCATTCCGGCCTTTTACACCTTGCCTAATGTACATAAGCATGCTACTTGCCCACCTGGCAGGCCAATAGTGTCATCCATCGAGTCGCTATTGCAACCTATTGCTATTGCAACCTATTGCAATGCTGCAACGGGATACACATAGCTGGAGTTCCGTGATTCATCAGCTGCTCCTGTAAGGATCCTTCAGCATATATTCCATCAGACCAACTGGACATTACCACGTCGGATTTGCCGTGTATGCACATTTACTGAACAAACTTTGCCTCCATCTGGTTCAGCTAAGTTAACACACCAATCCTGCTACAATCAGTCTATATGCTTTTTGTGTGACTTAAACCAGCTACGGTTTTGGGACTGTTTTATTTTGGGACTGTTGTATTTTCACATATCTGTTGTGTACGTCGGTGATTGTATTTATGTCCCATATGTTTATACTATAGGGGAGTGGTTGTGTGTCTTCTGAGAAACAGATATTAGATACACCCCGTTTTTACTTTTTGATTATTTTTTTAAAGGGGAAGTTCTACGGGTGCCCCACCTGATTCAGTGTAGCGCTGTCATTTTCTCCTGTTTCTGCTATTGCTATATTTCTTGATAAAATCTTGCAACCAATATTATGCAATATGCTCTCATTCCTTCTGGATTCGATGAGCCTTATTAAGGAGATGAAGTTGTTTCCAATAATTAAACAACCTTTAAAACTGGTGACACTCGATGTGGTGAGCCTTTACACTGTGATCCCTCATACACAGGGGCTTATGGCCATTCGAAACCAACAAAATCATTATCCCTTTGTGGGACCTCCAGTGGAGCTCATCATGGAGTTGCTTGAATTATGCCTAACCAGAAATTACTTCAAATTCGAGAATTCTATTTACTTACAGCTGATGGGGACGGTGATGGGGTCGAACATGGCCCCATTGTACACCAATTTATATATGGCTCAATTCAAAGAGTGGGACACTGATCTATTCAAACATCATCAAATAAAGTACTTTAAGAGGTACATTGATGATTTGTTCCTGCTATGGAGTGGTACAGAATTGGAGCTGCAGAATTAGTTTAAAGCACTCATGGAAACTAACCCTTCCTTACAATTCAAGATGACCTTTCATAAATAGATGGTCGATTTTCTGGATTTTAGAATGTACATCATAGACGGCCAACTCCATACAACATTATTCAGAAAAGATACAGACAGGAATTCCCTACTTGAAGCGACCAGTTGTCATCCTCTGTCACTAAAAAAGGTTCTCCCTATCTCCCAATTCAAAAGGGTGATTCGGAATAACAGTGATAAGAGCCAAGCACTGGAATAACTTGGAGAGATGGAAACCAGATTTTTACAAAGAGGATATCAAGGGAAACATATTCAACAGCATTTCCAGACCTTTGTGAATATGGACCAAGAAACAGCATTGTTGACGTCCGAAACACAACAGGGTGGTGAGAGAACAGCTGATACAGAGGATAACAGAGGATTGCCTCAACTGGTGAAGAAAAATTGGCATATCGTGGAGACAGATAAGAACTTGCCATTCAAAGAGATGCAGTACCATAAAGTGGTTTTCAAAAGATCCCGATCGATCAGGGACATTTTAGTAAAGGTTGATCCAGTATATAGTTATAAGATGGTCAGCTGGCTACAAACAGTGAAACCTGGCTGCTATAAATGTGCTGGTTGCACCACTTGTAATTGCTTGCTAACTACTAAATTCTTTATCCATCCTGGTACCAACCACAGATTCACCATCCAGCATAGAGTAACCTGTACAACGACATTTATTGTGTATTTATTACACTGTCCGTGCGGGTTATTCTATGTTGGTAAAACGGTAGATGACCTCCGGACACGTATGTCCAATCATCGTACCGCAATCAGAGCAGCCGTAGTATGAAAAGGGTCTGAGCAACCCGTGGCTCGATATTTTGTGCTGGCTGGCCATACGTCGCTGATTTGAGGTATGTGATCATAGATCACATCCCCCCTCCTGTGAGAGGGGGAAACAGAGGAAGGTTGTTGCTGCAGTGTGAGTCCAGGTGAATTTTCAACCTCAGGACCTTGGTACCTGGGGTTTGAATACACACCTGGAATGGCACTGCTTTCTGTAAAATATATGTGTGGTTGACAATATACATAGTTGATGTATTAGAATTATTAATACTGATATGTTTTGGAGATTTCTTATTCTATGTAAGGCTTTGCAAGCCAGTAATAACCTGCAGTATTATGCCCTAAGGTTAACTCATGCTTAAGTTTAACTCTAGCACCCTAATTTGCAACTCTTATGCATATTCTATTTGCATTATTGTTAGATTGAACAGGAATGTGAGATAGTATTATTAACCTCCGCTATTGTTAGACGAGAATTGCCTCTGATTGCAGCGTAGGTGTTTAGTGGAGGGTACAAATGGAGTAAGGTTTGTGCACATTTTTATAATATGTAGTTCGAAGACGGGGTTAATTGCTCCAAAACGTCACTGATATGATTGAATAAATGTAATATTTGTATTGTAAAGACCCGGTGAGTGCTTTTCATTGTGCTGATCTGGATTATTCACTTAATTGCACCATGGGCAGCTGAATCTAACTAAAGTGAGTGAAGAGCCCTAAAGAGGAGTTATATATATATATATATATATATATATATATATACATATTATAAAAATATATAAATTTGCTGTGGAGTGTTTCAGATTTTAATTCCACATACAGAACATTTATTATCTTTTAGTAAAGGGTGTCAGTGAAACCTACTTGAAAATGTCACAGTTTGTATGTGCTGATAAGTCATACACGACTATAATTCACTTCTATTTCACAAGAAATGTAAGTTTCTAAGGAAAAAAAAAAAATTACAGCATGGTGCAATTAGAAATTAAATTTATCTTCTAATAAAGATAAAATATGATGAGCTCTATTTATTTAACATAGCACACAGTGGGTTTGTTTTTGGTTTACTTTTGAAACAATGGAAACATTCTTAAATAAATTGACATTATGTTTAGTGAGGAATAGTACGTTCCACCTTGCTGGGCTATTTGTAATTTATAAGTCACCTCCTCTTCTGCTTTACCAGTTCCTATGTTGTTCAGTGCAGCTGGGTAGAACTGTGCATTGTTGGGTATTGGTAGGCTGACCATATTGCCGCTTTAAAAAGGGACACATGAAAAATACATATGTCAGGGCTGTTTAAAGAAATGGTTTTGTATAAGAACCCTCACATATGTATTTTTCATATGTGTTCCTTCTTAAAGTGGCAATATGGTCAGCCTAGGTATTGGACATCTTTGGAATATCTAAAATATATTTTTTATTTTTAGAAATGTAATAGATTTCAAGTGTCCTTTTTGGCTAGTGCAGTAACACCTAACTGCACTAGAAGTAAGCTTTTGCATTAATCAGGTTGTGCTTGTATTACATCAGTGCGCTAACATACAGCATATATTCACAGTCACACTGAATTATCGCTATTCAGATCCCAGTGACGGATAACAATCACATTTAAGTGGTTTTAATGTATGAATGTGTAGCGATTCTATTCATAAACATAAGGAACAGATGGCTATCTATTTCTCTATTGAATCACATATAAAAAACTTTATTTAAAACATATCCAAGGGGTTAGCACTCTTTTCTTGTTGCGTATCTTGCAACTCATTTTTAGTGAGTCTTTCTAGTGCAGCTACCCCTTCCTAAGTGCTTAACATTTTTTTTAAATAATTATAGCACTTAAAGTAAAATAAGTTGTGTGTACAACCTTATTAACCTCTCCTTATTACATTTATATGTGTATGTATCATATTCCTTTCTAATGTGTTAAATAGAAGGGAATAAACAAGCATGCCTATAAATATTTTAACTTTACAATTAAACTATTTTAGAATCATTCAGCTAGATTACGAGTTTGGCTTTATGATTGAAAAAGCAGCATTGTGGCCCATAACGCTGCTTTTTCCCTAACGCTGCTATTACAAGTCTTGTAGGTATAGGTGTACCACACACCTTTTAGCCTATCAGGAAACGTCAGTACCACACTTTTAAAAAAGTCCTTTTTCAATGGGACTCCCATAGCGCCGGTATTACGAGTTTGCCTGGGAGGCCAAAAAGTGAGTGGTACACCCTATACTGACAAGATCCGTACCGCCATCTAAAGTCAGCAGTTATGAGTTTTACGCTACAAAGCTGTACCATAAAACTCATAACTAAAGTGTTAAAAATTACAGTAACACCAATAAACTACCTTTTAACCCCTAAATTGAAGCCCTCCCGCATCGCAAACACTATTTAAATATTATTAACGCCTAATCTGCCATCCGCCCACACTGCCGCTATAATACCTATTAACCCCTAAACCGCCAGCCCCCACAGCGAAATATACTAAAATAAACTATTAACCCCTAAACCTTACGACCTCCTAACTTTATATTAAAATTACAATTTCCCTATCTTAAATTAAATTAAAACTTACCTGTCAAATTAAATAAATTAATTTTAAACTAGAAATTAAACTAAGATAATTATTAAACTACAATTAAACTAAGTACCAATTAAATTAAACTAAACTACACATTAAAAAAAAACTAACACTACTCTAAAAATTAAAAAAAAATATTTAATTACAAAAAATAAAATAACTAAATTACAAAAACAAACAAACACTATATTACTAAAAATAAGAAACATATTATCAAAAATAAAATAGAATTACACCTAATCTAATAGCCCTATCGAAATAAACCCCCCAAAATAAAAAAAACCTAGCCTACAATAAACTACCAATGGCCCTTAAAAGGGACTTTTGTGGGGCATTACCCCAGAGAAATCAGCTCATTTACCTGTTAAAAAAATACAAACACCCCCCAACAGTAAAACCCACCACCCACAACCCGCAAAATAAAATAACTATCTAAAAAAACCTAAGCTCCCTATTGCCCTGAAAAGGGCATTTGTATGGGCATTGCCCTTAAAAGGGCATTTAGCTCTTTTACATGCCCAGACCCTAAACTAAAAATAAAACCCACTCAAAAAAACATTAAATAAACCTAAAAAACCCCAGACGATCCACTTACAGTTATTGAAGCCCCGCTTGAAGGATCCATCCAGCTGGCAAGAAGTCTTCATCCAGGCGGTCTCCTCGATCTTCATCCAGCCGGTGAAGTCTTCATCCAGATGGCATCTTCTATCTTCCTCCATCTGGCGCGGAGCGGGTCTATCCTGAAGACATTCAGCATGGAGCATCCTCTTCATACGGTCGCCGCCGTAAACTGGAACTTCAATGCAAGTGATGTCATCCAAGATGGTGTCCCTTGCATTCCTATTGGCTGAAAGATTTCTATCAGCCAATAGGATTAGAGCTGCTAAAATCCTATTCGCTGATTGGATCAGCCAATAGGATTTGAGCAGCTCTCATTCAATTGGCTGTTCCAATCAGCCAATAGGATGATAGCTCAATACTATTGGCTGATTGGAACAGCCAATAGGATGAGAGCCGCTCAAATGCTATTTGCTGTTTGGATCAGCCAATATGATTTTAGCAGCCCTAATCCTATTGGCTGATTGAAATCTTTCAGCCAATAGGAATGCAAGCAACTCCATCTTGGATGACATCACTTGCATTGAAGCTCCAGTTTACGGCGGCGACCGTATAAAGAGGATGCTCCATGCCGGATGTCTTTAGGATGGACCCACTCCGTGCCAGATAGATGAAGATAGAAGATGCCGTCTGGATGAAGACTTCTTGCCACCTGGATGTGAACTTCGCCGGCTGGATGAAGATCGAAGAGGCCGCTTGGATGAAGACTTCTTGCCGGCTGGATGGGTCCTTCAAGCGGGGCTTCAATATCTGTAAGTGGATCGTCAGGGGTTAGTGTAAGGTTTATTTAAGGGTTTTTTGGGTGGGTTTTATTTTTAGATTAGGGTCTGGGCATGTAAAAGAGCTAAATGCCTTTTTAAGGGCAATGCCCATACAAATGCCCTTTTCAGGGCAATGGGAAGCTTAGGTTTTTTTAGATAGTTATTTTATTTGGGGTGGGTTGGTTATGGGGGTGGTGGGTTTTACTGTTGGGGGGGTGTTTGTATTTTTTTACAGATAAAAGGGTTGAATTCTTTGGGGCAATGCCCCACAAAAGGCCCTTTTAAGGGCCATTGGTAGTTTATCGTAGGCTAGTTTTTTTTATTTTGGGGGGCTTTTTTATTTTGATAGGGCTAATAGATTAGGTGTAATTCTTTTTTATTTTTGATAATTTGTTTCTTATTTTTTGTAATTAAGTGTTTCTTATTTTTATGTAATTTAGTTATTTTTATTTTTAGTAATTTTAGTGTTTATGTTTTGTAATGTTAGGTTTTAGTGTAAGGCAGGTTAGGTTTTATTTCACAGGTAAGTTTGTATTTATTTTAAGTGGATACAGTGGAAAAACAGAAAACCAGGTTGCGCCTAATTAATTTTATCTTGGGTGTCCAGGACAAAACTAATTGTCTAAAAGTGAAAATATACAACTAAACTAAATTGTAAATAAATATTTGAGGTGGTAAAATATATATAAAATATGGTTTATTAAAATATCTTTGAGACAATGAATAATCCTTAAAATTAGTTTTATTCTAAAATTATTATGCTAAAAACATATATATACAATTTTATTGGAAAGAACAGATATAAACATAAAAAGAGTTAATATAATACAGATACAAATTGTAAATTTAAAATTTGATTGGCCAATCTAACTTAGGTTTATATAATAAATCTTTTAATAAACTGGACACATTGCATCAGTAACCTAAGGGAACCATTCGAGCAATATATGCAATAAATCAAAAAAATAAATATATAAATATAGTGTGTGTAATTGTTCAAATGTTGTTGTGTAATTGTTCTAATGTTGTTGTTTGATTAAAAACCATCCATATGACAGATATAATAGATTTAAATGATTATGCTGTTTTGTGGTGTATGTTTATAGCAGTTCAATTCCTTGTGTTTCTTCGTATATACTTTTTTCACTTCTAGCAGGATAAGGCAAGAATCACTTTCCCAAAAATATTCAGAAAGATAATTGTCATATAATAAGTTCCAGGAGATGTATTCAGCAAATACCGGTATAAGCTGTTATTTCAATGTAATCCTTCATGAGAAAATCGCTTGAGAAAGGCTGCAGTAGCGGCTGAAACGCGTAGCGTTCAAACTTTTCCAATTTCTTGAGGACACATCAGTCTGGGGATATCCACTGTGAGGATACCGAGTCACTGTTAAACAGGAAGTGACGGATGACTGTATGAGACGGACCGGCCTGGGATTTGAATCAACCACCGCTAGCGTGAGAACAAGACGCTACTAAGCAAGGGAGCGGTTGCCTTCAAAATAAAAACCTCTATGTGGACCTAGGATAACGCTCCTACCTGCAAATTTGAAAGTAAGACTTATTTTAAATTTCTCCTCATGAAGGATTACATTGAAATAACAGCTTATACCGGTATTTGCTGAATACATCTCCTGGAACTTATTATATGACAATTATCTTTCTGAATATTTTTGGGAAAGTGATTCTTGCCTTATCCTGCTAGAAGTGAAAAAAGTATATACGAAGAAACACAAGGAATTGAACTGCTATAAAGATACACCACAAAACAGCATAATCATTTAAATCTATTATATCTGTCATATGGATGGTTTTTAATCAAACAACAACATTAGAACAATTACACAACAACATTTGAACAATTACACACACTATATTTATATATTTATTTTTTTGATTTATTGCATATATTGCTAGAATGGTTCCCTTAGGTTACTGATGCAATGTGTCCAGTTTATTAAAAGATTTATTATATAAACCTAAGTTAGATTGGCCAATCAAATTTTAAATTTACAATTTGTATCTGTATTATATTAACTTTTTTTATGTTTATATCTGTTCTTTCCAATAAAATTGTATATATATGTTTTTAGCATAATAATTTTAGAATAAAACTAATTTTAAGGATTATTCATTGTCTCAAAGATATTTTAATAAACCATATTTTATATATATTTTACCACCTCAAATATTTATTTACAATTTAGTTTAGTTGTATATTTTCACTTTTAGACAATTAGTTTTGTCCTGGACACCCAAGATAAAATTAATTAGGCGCAACCTGGTTTTCTGTTTTTCCACTGTATCCACTTAATATCAATTTTTTAAAGGTTTTATTGATATAACTGGGTTGTTTAGTGAAACTATAGTTCACCACTAGTACTAATATCTTACATTCGCCTTGTATTTATTTTAACAAGGTAGTTAGTAAATAGTTAATAACTATTTACTAACTAGTCTACCTAGTTAAAATAAATACAAACTTGCCTGTGAAATAAAAATAAAACCTAAGCTATATAACTATTAGTTATATTGTAGCTTTCTTACGTTTTATTTCACACGTAAGTATGTATTTAGTTTTAAATAGGTATTATTTAGCTAATAATTGTAACTTTAGTTTAGCTCTATTTTAATTATGTTAAAGTTAGGGGGGGTTAGGGTTAAGTTTAGAGTTAGGATTAGGGTTAGGTTTAGGGGTTAATGTAGTTTCATTTAGCTTGTTGCGATGTGGGGGGCTGGGGGTTTAGGGGTTAATAGGTTTATTTAGTTAATAATTGTAAATTTAATTTAGCTATATATTTATTATGTTAAAGTTAGTGGGTGTTAGGGTTAGGCTTAGAGTTACGTTAGGGTTAGGTTTAGGGGTTAATGGATTTATTTAGTGGTAGTTATGTGGGAGGCCAGAGGTTTAGGGGTTAATATTTTTAGTATAGTGGCGGCGACATTGGGAGCAGCAGATTAGGGGTTAATAGTTTTATGTAGGTGGAGGCGATGTTTGGGACGGCAGATTATGGGTTAATAACATTATGTAGGTGGCGGCGATGTTGGGGGCAGCAGGTTAGGGGTTAATAACATTATGTAGGTGGCGGCGATGTTGGGGGCGGCAGATTTGGGGTTAATAACTGTATGTAGGTGGTGCTGATGTTGGGGGCAGCAGATTAGTGGTGTTTAGACTCAGGGTTTTTGTTAGGGTGTTAGGTTTAAACATTATTTTCTTTTTCCCATAGACATCAATGGGGCTGTGTTACAGAGCTTTTGTTTCTGCGATCGCAGGTGTAAGGATTTTTTTTGCAGGCTCTCCCCATTGATGTCTATGGGGAAATCGTGCACGAGCCCGTCAAAACATCGCTTGTTTTCGGTACGGTATGGAGCACAACGCAACCATTTCGCCCGCACAAGCCTGCTTTTTTAAAAACCTGTAATACCAGGGCTATAGGGAGGTGAAATAACGCCGCTTTAATGGCCATCGTTAAAATCCCTATAGCACTCAAAACTTGTAATCTAGCTGATTGCTAGGTAAACCTACATTATGAAAATTGTTTATTTAGTGCTAGTTATTGTATAACAGCAGGTTGTAGAGAGAATATTCCAAATACTGTATATATTCTGGTTCTAGGTTGCCACAGCGCACCTGCTCGCACGCACACACACACACAGAGACATTAACAGCATTTTTTAGCATCTTTGTGTATGTTTTAATGAACTTCCAATACAGTTTTTCTACCTATTGGAGACAATGTTAATGTGGAAGATAATGTTTTGTATTCAGATGAGTTTATGCCCTTGATAAGAGCATATTTACTGCATTTGGCTGGGTACTTGCTGTATAGTAGCACCTACGCTGAAGAAAACTATGGCAAGCAGAAGCTGGAGTGCTCTGGTTATTGAATACATACGTTAAAAGCTAGTTTTGCTTAAACACATGTGGAGAAGGTGTATGATAGCACCTCTTCTGTGATACTGAACATTATTCATTGTCACTTGGTGACAAAATAAATTGATCCAAAATGATGCCTCTGTAATAGAAAATGCTACAGAATGAAGTTAAATTTGGCAGTGGTTGTTCAGAGGGCTGTATACTGTATAACTAGGACAAGATACTTATAAAAAATTTTAATAGGGGAAAATAATAAATTTCAAAATCAAAAGCATTACTGAATCAGAGAAAAGATAAAGGAAGAGGTTTGTTGCAAATGTTCCCCACATTGTTGATGCAGAAAACTAAATTTGTATAACAAGTTGTAATTGAAGACACGTCATTTAAAAAAAATGCAAGGGTGAAACAATTATAGAAAGTCCAGATTAAGGGCGCTGTTAAATGACAAAGGGTTTATATTTTAGTTAAAAAATACTCATCTAAATGTCATGCTTATTAGCCTATTCTGTTATGATAAGAATTCTACTTGAAAATTCCTGCTCAAGTCTAATTAGAGCATTTTGCCTGTAAAATCAGGGGTCAAGTCCAGCGGGAACGCATGGGAACTGAGTTCCTGCAATATTTTTGCAGGTGGAACTAAGTTCCTCCTGGACAGAGACCAGAAACACTTCAGTAAACACTGCTGCTGCTGGTGGGAGGAGCTGGAGCACAGTCTGGTTAGAGGGATGGTAAGATCCTCTATTAATGGACAGTAACACTTCCTACAATACACTAAATGCAAGCCTGCTAGCGGTCCTGCTGTGTGATCACCCAACACTGTGTGGAACACATGGTGCTCACATTTCTGTGTGGCTTGCTCTGGGGTTATTTAGCCTCAAGTTGGTGAGACTCTGTGACAGAGGAGGAGTCTCAGTCCCAATGGCAAACATTCAACCCTTCATTGGTTTTAATTTGCTTCCATTAACCAAAGTCTATAGATGATATACATATAAATACAGTGTGTGTGTGTTTGTATAAAATAATATTAATTGTGAGGGGGTAGAAGTCTTGATGAGTTCCCACACTTTGTTTTGTAGGACTTGACCCCTTTGTAAAATGTTCTGTGTGCTAGAGTTACTGATTGCACCTGCAGGGGATTTGGAATTACATTACAAACTGAGAATTCAACATTTTTTTAACTTTAGAAGTACTTTAAGTACAGAAAAAAGAATCTTAAAAATGTATTATTATTATTATTATTTTTCTTTTTTGTAAAACAAAACCATAAAATTTAATATAAATAGGGCCAGATTACAAATGGAGCGCTAAATATTGTTTTAGTGAAAGTGATATTTGCTCTCCCCTGTGTAATACCAGCGCTGGTATTACACGTTGTCAGCAATGCAAACACGAGCTCACGTTCGCATTGCTGGGAAGCATTGCACTCATGGGAGCCTCGTTATCATGCTGTAAGACACGGCAGGAAAACCTCTGGCAGCAAGGTGTAAACATATATGTACATGATTATATACATATATACAGTATTTATGTGTTAATATGTGTATATACACATATTAACACATAAATATATCTGTATGTAAGCGTATACATCATATATATTTACTATATATATTTACTGGGAACACACAGTTCCCATAAACCGCAATGTAAAGGCACTTTTCAGTGCCATTTTTTTTTTCAAACTCCCCTCTCACGCCAACTTTACCCCCAAAATACTGCCTAGTACAGTTATTTTATTAAAAATAAAGATGGGTAAATTTTCCCTTTTGCTGGCGTGCAATAATTTAGCGCTCCACTTAATCTAGGCCATAATCAGCAAAAATGGCAATTCTCAAAAAAAATTATCAAAAGTAATTAAAATAACTTACGGCTAGATTTAGAGTTCTGCGGCCAAAGGGGTGTGTTAGCTACTCGTGATTTTTCCCCCCGCATCTTTTAAATACTGCTGGTATTTAGAGTTCACAGAAGGGCTGCGTTAGGCTCCAAAAAGGGAGCGTAGAGCATAATTTACCGCCACTGCAACTCTCAATACCAGCGGTGCTTACGGACGCGGCCAGCTTCAAAAACGTGCTCATGCACGATTCCCCCATAGGAAACAATGGGGCCGTTTGAGCTGAAAAAAAACCCTAACACCTGCAAAAAAGCAGCGTTCAGCTCCTAACCCAGCCCCATTGTTTCCTATGGGGAAACACTCCCTAAGTCTGCACCTAACACCCTAACATGTACCCCGAGTCTAAACACCCCTAACCTTACACTTATTAACCCCTAATCTGCTGCCCCCGCTATCGCTGACCCCTGCATTTTATTATTAACCCCTAATCTGCCGCTCCGTACACCGCCGCAACGTTATACCTATTAAATAGTTAATACCTGTAATATTTTTATAATGTTTGTAAATAATTTTTTTATTTTTTGTAACTTAGTTAGTTTATTTAATTGTATTTATTTGTAGGTATTTGTATGTAATTAATTTATTGATAGTGTAGTGTTAGGTTTAATTGTAGCTTAGTTTAGGATTTATTTTACAGGTAATTTTGTATTTATTTTAACTAGGTAGCTATTAAATAGTTATTAACTATTTAATAGCTATTGTACCTGGTTAAAATAAATACAAAGTTGCCTGTAAAATAAATATTAATCCTAAAATAGCCACAATATAATTATAATTTATATTGTAGCTATATTAGGGTTTATTTTACAGGTAAGTATTTAGCTTTAAATAGGAATCATTTATTTAATAAGATTTATTTTATTTCATTAGATTTAAATTATATTTAACTTAGGGGGGTGTTAGGGTTAGGGTTAGACTTAGCTTTAGGGGTTAATACATTTATTAGAGTAGCGGTGAGGTCCGGTCGGCAGATTAAGGGTTAATAATTGTAGGTAAGGTAGCGGCAACGCTGGGGGGGCAGATTAGGGGGTAATAAATATAATATAGGGGTCGGCGGTGTTAGGGGCAGCAGATTAGGGGTACATAGGGATAATGTAGGTTGCGGCAATGTGCGGTCGGCAGATTAGGGGTTAAAAATTTTTATTAGAGTGGCAGCGATGTGGGGGGACCTCGGTTTAGGGGTACATAGGTAGTTTATGGGTGTTAGTGTACTTTAGAGCACAGTAGCTAAGAGCTTTATGAACCGGCGTTAGCCCAGAAAGCTCTTAACTCCTGGCTTTTCTCTGCAGCTGGAGTTTTGTCGTTAGATTTCTAACGCTCACTTCAGCCAAGACTCTAAATACTGGCGTTAGAAAGATCCCATTGAAAAGATAGGCTACGCAATTGGCGTAGGGAGATCTGCGGTATGGAAAAGTTGTGGCTGGAAAGTGAGCGTTAGACCCTTTCCTGACTGACTCTAAATACCAGCGGGCTGCCAAAACCAGCGTTAACGCTGGTTTTGACAGCTAACGCAGAACTCTAAATCTAGGCGTTAATTTGCATAAGTAAAAGTGTTTTTTTCTTTCTTTACCAATACTATGAATAGCTTCACTTTGCAATCCTGTGGAAATTGTTATACATAGAATGGATTATGTGATTGACAGTTGAAGAATAACAGAAAGCAGTGTTGCAAATTTGCTTGAATTCCTGGAATGCTTTGTAAACTGCTGAGCTGCTATGCCCTTGGTTATCAGTATGCTGTAAGCCTTCCTGTTATAAAAGACAGAACAGACATACTGACCCAAGGGTCACACAAGATCTATTCTGACAGACATGTGCTTACACTTCTGTGGTAATTCCAGCTTTGTAGTACCCTTGTTTTAATTCTGGTGATATTGCATCCTCTGCAAAAGGAAAAGCAAGAAATAGATGGATGCTATCCCCAAGATCTTATATTTATACAGAACTTTTTCATACATTAACGGTTTAGTTTTTTTCTAGTGTATGCACCTTATTTTCCTTGTAAAGGACCTACCTTATACCTTATCACCTAGATTACAGGTTTTGCGATATAGAGGGTGCGAAACGAACGCAACAAAAGTTGCGTTATTTCCCCCTCCATAGTGCTGCCATTACAAGTTTTGAAACAGCTGGCTTGTGCGTGCGATATGGTGCTTTTAAGCTCCATACCGCACAAAAAAAGCGATGTTTTGACATGCTCATGCACGTTTTCCCCATAGACATCAATGGGGACAGCAGGTCAGAAAGAAGTCTAACACCTGCAATCGCGGGATGAAAAGTTCCGTAACGCAGCCCTATTGATGTCTATTGGGGGAAAAAACTAACATTTAAACCTAACACACTAACATAAACCCTGAGTCTAAACACCCCTAATCTGCCCCCCACAGACATCTCCAGCACCTACATAATGCTATTAACCCCTAATATGCCGCCCCAATATCACCGCCACCTAAATAAAACTATTAACCCCTAATCTGCCGCTCCTGATATCGCTGTCACTATACTAAAGTTATTAACCCCTATCCCCCTGCACCCCAACATCGCCCACACTATAATAAATCTATTAACTTTTAAACCGCCGCTCCCCGACATCGCTGCAACTAAATAAAGCTATTAACTCCTAAACCTCTGGCCTCCTACATCACTACCACTAAATAAATCTATTAACACCTAAACCGCCAGCCCCCCACATCGCAAAAATCTAAATTAAACTATTAACCCCTACACCTACCCCTAAACCTAACGTAACCCTAACCGTAACCCTAAACCTAAGCCCCCTAACTTTAACATAATTACAATAGAGCTAAATTAAACTTGCAATTATTAACTAAATAATTCCTATTTAAAACGAAATACTTACCTGTGAAATAAAACCTAAGCTAGCTACAATATAACCAATAGTTATATTGTAGCTAGCTTAGGTTTTATTTTTATTTCACAGGTAAATTTGTATTTATTTTAACTAGGTAGACTACTTAGTAAATAGTTATTAACTATTTAATAACTACCTAGTTAAAATAAATACAAACTTACCTGTGAAATAAAACCTAAGCTACATTACACTAAAACCTAAAATTACAAAAAATAAAAAAACACTAAAATCACAAAAAATTAAAAAACTATTACAAAAAATGGCAAAGAAATTATCCAAAAAAATAAAAATTATTCCTATTCTATTTTACCTCCCTATAGCGCTGGTATTACAGGTTTTGAAAAAGCAGGCTTGCGCGGGCGAAATGGTTGCATTGAGATCTATACCCCCCCGAAAACAAGCGCTGCTTTGACGTGCTCGTGCACGATTCCCCATAGACATCAATGGGGAGAGCCAGCAAAAAAAAATAACACCTGCGATCACAGAAACAAAAGCTCCGTAACACAGCCCCATTGATATCTATGGGGAAAAAGAAAATAATGTTTAAACCTAACACCCTAACAAAACCCAGAGTCTAAACACCACTAATCTGCTGCCCCCACATCACCGCCACCTACATACAGTTATTAACCCCTAATCTGCCGCCCCCAACATAGCCGCCACCTACATAATGTTATTAACCCCTAATATGCCGCCCCCAATATCGCAGCCAACTACATAAAACTAGTAACCCCTAATCTGCCGCTCCCAATGTTGCCGCCACAATATTAAAAATATTAACCCCTAAACCTCTGGCCTCCCACATCACTACCAATAAATAATAAATCCATGAACCCCTAAACCTAACCCTAACGTACCCTAACGTAACCCTAAGCCTAACCCTAACACCCACTAACTTTAACATAATAAAAATATAGCTAAATTAAATTTACAATTATTAACTAAATAAACCTATTAACCCCTAAACCGCCAGCCCCCCACATCACAACAAGCTAAATTAAACTATATTAACCCCTAAACCTAACCCTAATCCTAACCCTGAACCTAACCCTAACCCCCCCTAACTTTAATATAATTAAAATAGAGCTAAACTAAAGTTACAATTATTAACTAAATAATACCTATTTAAAACTAAATACATACTTACGTGTGAAATAAAACCTAAGAAAGCTATAATATGACTAATAGTTATATTGTAGCTAGCTTAGGTTTTATTTTTATTTCACATGTATGTTTGTATTTATTTTAACTAGGTAGACTAGTTAGTAAATAAACTACCTTGTTAAAATAAATACAAACTTACCAGTGAAATAAAACCTAAGCTACCTTACACTAAAACCTAAAATTACAAAAAAAACAAAAATACTAAAATCACAAAAAATAAAAAAACTACTATTACCAAAAAAAAAAAAACGAAATCATCCAAAAAAAAAATAAAAATTATTCCTATTCTAATACCCTTTAAAAAAAAAAAAACACCCCAAAATAAAAACCTAATCTAGAATAAACTACCAATGGCCCTTAAAAGGGCCTTTTGTAGGGCATTGCCCTTAGTTAAACAGCTCTTTTACCTGTAAAAAAAATACAAACACCCACTAACATTACAAACCCCCACCCCACCAAACCCACAAAATAAAAAAAACTATCTAAAAACCTAAGCTACCCATTTCCTTGAAAAGGACATTTGGTGGGCATTGCCCTTAAAAGGGCATTTAGCTCTTTTGCTGCCCAAACAATAATCTAAAATAAAAACCCACCCAAAAAACCCTTAAAAAAAGCCTAACACTAACCCCCAACGATCCACTTACAGTTTTTGAAGTCCCGCTTGAACGATCTTCATCCCGGCGGCAAAGTCCTCATCCAGGCGGCGAGAAGTCTTCATCAGCCAATAGAATAAGAGCTGCTTAAATCCTATTGGCTGATTTGAACAGCCAATAGGATTTTAGCAACTCTAATTCCTATTGGTTGATTCAAATTTTTCAGCCAATAGGAATGCAAGGGACGCCATCTTGAATCGCGAACCTTGCATTGAAGATTTAGTCTATGGTGGCGACCGTATGAAGAGGATGCTCCGCGTCGGATGTCTACAGGATAGAGCCGCTCCGCGCCGCCGGGATCAAGATAGAAGATGCCGCCTGGATGAAGACTCTTGCCGCTTGGTTGAGGACTTTGCCGCCGGGATGAAGATTGAAGATGCCACCTGGATGAAGACTTCTTGCCGCCTGGATTAAGATCGTTCAAAAACTGTAAGTGGATATTCCCCATTGCCCTGAAAAGGGCATTTGTATGGGCATTGCCCTTAAAAGGGCATTTAGCTCTTTTGCTGCCCAGACCCTAATCTAAAAATAAAACCCACCCAAAAAAAACTTAAAAAACCTAACACTAACCCCTGACAATCCATTTACAGTTCTTGAAGTCCCGCTTGAAGGATCCATATAGCCGGAGAAGTCATCATCCAGACGGCAAGAAGTCTTCATCCAGACGGCATCTTCTATCTTCATCCATCCGGTGCGGATGCCCATACAAATGCCCTTTTCAGGGCAATGGGGAGCTTAGGTTATTTTAGATAGTTGGGTGGTGGGTTTTACTGTTGGGGGGTGTTTTTTTTTTTTTTTTACAGGTAAAAGAGCTGATATATATGCCCCACAAAAGGCCCTTTTAAGGGCCAATGTTAGTTTATTGTAGGCTAGTTTTTTTTTATTTTGGGGGCTTTTTTATTTTGATAGGGCTATTAGATTAGGTGTAATTCTTTTTTATTTTTGATAATGTGTTTTTTTATTTTTGGTAATTTAGTGTTTGTTTGTTTTTGTAACTTAGTTTTTTTTGTGTGGTAATTTAGTACTTTAATAATCTTTAATAGTATATTTAAATAATTTGAGTAGGTTTAGGTTTCTTTAATATGTAATTTAGTTTATTTGATTGGTAGTTTAATTTAATTGTAGGATAATAGTTAGGGTAGGTTAATTAATAGATTAAAATAGTTTATTTTAATTCTACAGGTAAGTCTAAATTTATTTGAAGATAGGGATGTTGTAATTTTAATTTTAATTTAGCAGGTTGTTAGGTTTAGGGGTAAATAGCTTAATTTAGTTTATGGCAATGTCGGGGGCTGACGGTTTAGGGGTTAATAGTTTTAATTGGTGGTGGAGATGTGGCAGGCCAGAGGTTTAGGGGTTAATAAGTTTATTTAGGTGGTGGCGGTGGCGGGGAGCGGCAGAATAGGGCCTAATAAATATTATTTAGGTTGCGGCGATTAGGATTTATGTTAGGGTGTTAGGTGTAAACGTTACTTATTTTCCACCATAGAAATCAATGGGTTATATATCTTTGTCTTGCAGCGTCGAACATAAGCTTTTGCTGTTTTTAGACTCCCATCTATTTCTATGGCATCCACGGCCTCCAGGGTGGCGGATGGAAAACCAGGTATGCTGGGCTGGAAAAGACGTGAGCGTACCTGTTAAAAGTTTGATAACTGGAAAAAAGTGTCAGATAGAGCCAAATGTGTATTCAGAACATCTGTAATGACGTAAGCATTGATCTGCGTCAGATTGAGACCTGCGGATCGTATGTTTCGTCACGAATTTCAACATTTGCCGGTCTGTAGGCTTTGATAACTAGGTCAGATTAATCTCGCAACAATTACGATGCAGAATTGTGGCGGATTTTAGGTTGACAGCTTGAAAGATAGGCCTCTATATGTGTAGTGGTACACCTTAGACAATATTTGTGCTCTATTGTAGGAGACAAGCGGGAGATAAGATTGTCCCTTCAGAAACACTGGGGAATCCTCAGTATGGATCCAACATTTCCCCTGGGTAATACACCTTCACCTTGAAAAGGCTAGAGAAGAGCCAAATCATTAAGAGACTTTTTAATCAAAACAGATCCCGAACAGTGTTATGCAAATATCCACTTGGCTGGACACAAAAAAAACAGGTGTGTACAGATGCCTGGGGTGTACTACATGTGGGGGTCTCATCACAGGTCCTTCCTTCTCACATCCACACAGAAGAAAAAGTTACCACTACACATATAGTGTATCTTCTCCATTGTACCTGTGGTATTTTTTTATGTGTGCAAGACCTGTGATGACTTACGGACACGTATGGCGAATCATCGGTCTGCTATACGCACAGCTATCAACAAAGGGTCCTCTGAACAACTCAATCACAGCGTGACGGATCTAAAGTACACAATTATAGATCATGTCCCGCCTCTAAATAGAGGGGTGACCGTGAAACCGGTTGCTATTATAAAATGAAACAAAATGGACCTATAATTTGGATACGCTGGTCCCAAGGGGGCTGAACACACATTTGGACTGACATGCTTCCTGTGAAATTCAATTTGCAAATAATAATTCTTAAAAATTATCTTTGATGAGAATACCATGAATCTAATGAGAGTCTCATTCTTTATCTGAATGACTTACTGTTATTAATTGTTGTCTAATTTCCCTACAAGAACATACTAATCTTTCTTGATGTACAATTATGCATACATTTTCTTGTTATTTTTAATTTGTATTTCCTTAAACTTAGTCAATGTACTTGTTTATTAGAGGTATATATAAGCTTATTTGTGCTTAATCTTGCCTAGATAATAGCTGCCCATAGTGTTTTTCTGTAATTTCTGTTGAATCCGCTTCTAATGTGAATGTGCTTTCAGCCCTGTCAGTTTTGGGCTGTGTTGTGTTGTGTATGGTTGCAATGGCAACCTACAACATATAAGCTGCACTTTTTCGCCAATCAAAAGTAAATTAGACAATATCAGTTGATTATGTCAGGATTAGTATGTAGTAATGGACTGTTACTATAAGTCTTTTGCGTTTGGTCATATATGATTGTATATTTTTTGTATTTTATGTTTTAGTTGAGACCGGCTCCAGGTTGCCCGGGATGATGACGTCATCACAAGGAACATGTCTGCCCGAGAGAGCATATAGACCGGCGTCCTGGTAGACACTTTGTATCTCTGAGGACGGGTTTTTATAGCCCGAAAACGTTTACATTAAAGTGATGGTAAATTTATACTAACTGCTCAACATATTTTAAAAGCTCTTCTCCTAACTAGCATATCAATATGCTTTTTTAATATTAAAAACATCAGTTTTTCTGAATAACTTCAGTTTTATTACGGTAACGTTACAGTTTTATATTCAGCCTCTCTCAAAAAAATTTCTAAGCTACTGCTTGACATACATTTTAGCCAATCATCGGCTCACCATGTGCCACATGTTAAAAAGTACCTGCACGCTCCCGTGCTCTGAACTCACTAATTGCGATGCAATGCGCATGCACAACTCTTACGCTACTTGCGCATTTGAAATAGAGAATCCTAGAGCTGAGGATTCTCTATTTAAAAAAAAAACAAACAAACAAACAAAGAACACCTTCATTGATTATTTGAACTCTAAGTAAACAATAAATACCGTCTACTATAAATCAGTCTGGCTGCTTGCCAAAAAACAGAGAATGTTATATAAGTTTACTGTGCAAAACGTATAGCTCCTGCCTCATCATTCTCTCTTTTAGCTTTACTTTCCATTGTGTGGGTGTATACACAGACAAAGTGATATTAAAGCAATTTTTTATGTGGTATGAACCAGAAATCCAACACTGCAAAGTATCTTCAAACAAAATAAATGTTTTTAAAGCATTTAAAACTTAATTGACTAATGCAAACCTTCTTTAAACCCTGATGAGTATCTTTATCATAGTTCCCTTACTTATGGTCAGTTTGGGCCATCTGCTCTAACAGTCACATATTGGTTTATGCAACATACAAACTTTTGAAGAACCTAGGTTGCTGTTTGACCTCTCTATCACTTTTTTTGCCATAGTTTGTGTCCTCATCATGAAATTTTGATTAGCTTTCATCTTCTTTTTATCACAGAAAAGTAGTTGACTAACATTTGTAGACAGTTTTGTATTGCAGGGTGTGAGTGTATGTGGGAGGGGTTTCAAGGAGTAAGGGTTACATTTTACATTTCTGATCCTATAGAATTTGGATTAATAATGGGGGGGGGGGTCACAGTTAGGCATATCATAACAGTAAGAGTGGTCTTGGTGTTATAAAAAATTTGGAACGCAGATAAAAAAAGAAAAACTGAGAGCTTTTAATAATACCAATTGTTTATGGAAAAAGCATGGCCAGTACAAATGGAAGACTATATGTAAACTTCTTGTGTATATTAAAGAGACTTGGTATATGTTTCAAACCCCCTCTGATGTTTAACAGATTTTCCTATGTAGAACACTAATTTGTTTTCTATGCCATTCTATATATAAAGGATTTTAATGAGTGATGGCTGCTTGATAAAAAAAGAACAATATACTGGAATATGCTTTACGTAATGAAAAAAGTAAATCATAGTGGAAAAGAAATAGAACACATAAGAAGGAATATTATTACTCTGTATTAAACCAGGTTTTATCTGAAAATGAACCCAAAAAGTGTGGCCTTAACTGCTCAAGTTAAATGATGTAATACAAATAAAAAGACAATTGAAAAAACATTAGAAATAAAATATGTATCTGAATAACAGCTAAATGACAGACATAGGCCTAGATTTAGAGTTCGGCGGTAGCCGTGAAAACCAGCGTTAGAGGCTCCTAACGCTGGTTTTAGGCTACCGCCGGTATTTGGAGTCAGTGATTAAAGGGTCTAACGCTCACTTTTCAGCCGCGACTTTTCCATACCGCAGATCCCCTTACGTCAATTGCGTATCCTATCTTTTCAATGGGATCTTTCTAACGCCGGTATTTAGAGTCGTTTCTGAAGTGAGCGTTAGAGCTCTAACGACAAAACTCCAGCCGCCGGAAAATAGCACGAGTTAAGAGCTTTCTGGGCTAACGCCGGTTCATAAAGCTCTTAACTACTGTACCCTAAAGTACACTAACACCCATAAACTACCTATGTACCCCTAAACCGAGGTCCCCCCACATTGCCGCCACTCGATTCAAATTTTTTAACCCCTAATCTGCCGACCGCCACCTACGTTATACTTATGTACCCCTAATCTGCTGCCCCTAACCCCGCCGACCCCTGTATTACATTTATTAACCCCTAACCTGCCCCCCACAACGTCGCCGCCAGCTACTTACAATAATTAACCCCTAATCTGCCGACCGCAAAGCGCCACCACCTACGTTATCCTTATGTACCCCTAATCTGCTGCCCCTAACACCGCCGACCCCTAGATTATATTTATTAACCCCTAATCTGCCCCCCTCAACGTCGCCGACACCTGCCTACACTTATTAACCCCTAATCTGCCGAGCGGACCTGAGCGCTACTATAATAAAGTTATTAACCCCTAATCCGCCTCACTAACCCTACCATAAAAAGTATTAACCCCTAATCTGCCCTCCCTAACATTGCCGACACCTACCTTCAATTATTAACCCCTAATCTGACGACCGGAGCTCATCGCTACTATAATAAATGGATTAACCCCTAAAGCTAAGTCTAACCCTAACACTAACACCCCCCTAACTTAAATATAATTTAAATCTAACGAAATTAATTAACTCTTATTAAATAAATTATTCCTATTTAAAGCTAAATACTTACCTGTAAAATAAATCCTAATATAGCTACAATATAAATTATAATTATATTATAGCTATTTTAGGATTAATATTTATTTTACAGGCAACTTTGTAATTATTTTAACCAGGTACAATAGCTATTAAATAGTTAAGAACTATTTAATAGTTACCTAGTTAAAATAATAACAAATTTACCTGTAAAATAAATCCTAACCTAAGTTATAATTAAACCTAACACTACCCTATCAATAAATTAATTAAATAAACTACCTACAATTAACCTAACACTACACTATCAATAAATTGAATGACGGTTCCTTTAAATGACGTAATCCAAGATGGCGTCCCTTGAATTCCGATTGGCTGATAGGATTCTATCAGCCAATCGGAATTAAGGTAGGAATATTCTGATTGGCTGATCGGAACAGCCAATAGAATGCGAGCTCAATCTGATTGGCTGATTGGATCAGCCAATCGGATTGAACTTGATTCTGATTGGCTGATTCCATCAGCCAATCAGAATATTCCTACCTTAATTCCGATTGGCTGATAGAATCCTATCAGCCAATTGGAATTCGAGGGACGCCATCTTGGATGACGTCATTTAAAGGAACCGTCATTCGTCGTTCAGTCGTCGGCCAGGATGGATGTTCCGCGTCGGAGGTCTTCAGGATGCTGCCGCTCCGCTCCGGATGGATGACGATAGAAGATTCCACTTGGATGAAGACTTCAATCGGATGGAAGACCTCTTCTGCCCCACTTGGATGAAGACTTCTACCAGATGGAGGACCTCTTCTTGCTCCGCTTGGATGAAGAATTTGGCTTGGCTGGGTGAAGACGACTCAAGGTAGGGAGATCTTCAGGGGCTTAGTGTTAGGTTTATTTAAGGGGGGTTTGGGTTAGATTAGGGGTATGTGGGTGGTGGGTTGTAATGTTGAGAGATAAAGGCCCATTTATCAAGCTCCGAATGGAGCTTGAGGGCCCGTGTTTCTGGCGAGTCTTCAGGCTCACCAGAAACAGCAGTTATGAAGTAGCGGTCTAAAGACTGCTGCTCCATAACCCTGTCCAGGTGGACAGACATCGCCACAATTCAACCCGATCAAGTATAATCGGGTTGATTTACACACCCCTGCTGGCAAATCTGCAGGGGGCGGTGTTGCACCAGCAGCTCACAAGAGCTGCTGGTGCAATACTGAATACGGAGAGCGTATTGCTCTCCGCATTCGGAGATGTCTGTCGGTCCTGATCCACACTGTCAGATCAGGTCCGACAGACATTTAATAAATAGGCCTCATAGAGTGTTTCTGTTTGTGTGTGTGTTTTTGTGTGTGTATTGGAGTGTTTGTGTGTTAGAGTGTTCTTTTATTTAATGGTTTTTATTAATAAAGAAAATAACATATACAGTACAACTTATGCAGTAAATACCGTCTTCCAAAATTAATGTTAATGACATAAGGATAATTTCAATACATCTGACATTTATATCAATACATCAAGAATAATACTACTCTTAATACAGATTTTTATGTAATATTATGGAATTATGAGTATCGTGAGACTTGTATTTGGGTTATTAACATATAACTTTGAATAGTTAAATTCCTTGAGAATATTCTACATGGAGTGGGGAGTTGTCCTGTTATTATTATGATAGTATTCTTCCCATAGAAAGTTCATTGCCAGAAAATCATCTGCTCTTTTTGTATTTACATAGTGGAGTTTCTCTAGGATTAAAGTATGAGAGACTAAGGATTCCCACTCTGCAAATAGTAGGAACAGTTATTGACTTCCATTTCCTAGGAATTAATCATTTAGCACAGTTAAGCATAAGGATTAGTAACCTATGCTTTAATTAACATTTTATTCCTTGGAAGGTTATTTAGTAGGTGTATATATGGGTCTAAAGGTATTTGTATGCCTAGAACATGTTCTATGACAATCTTTATCTCTTGCCAGTACTTTAATATATCAGGACATGTCCACCATATGTGTTGGCAGTCTCCTATCCCCCCACATAGTCTCCAGCAGTCAGCCTTTGCGTGTTTAATAAAATTTGCTATTCTAGAGGGGGTGTAATACCATCTGCATAGAAGTTTTAGATTTGTCTCAATATGGGAAACAGATTAAGTACAACTGCTCATATTTATATATATATATATATATATATATATATTAATGCCCAATCTTTAGTTAGTATCTGTTGTTGGAGTTCAGTAGACCAATTTGTGGCATAGGATGGAAGTTTACTTTGCTGGGGTTCAAGAAGCATTTATGATAGAAAGGGAACCCTTAGAGATATTGGTAGAATTGCACAGTGACTCGAACTGGGTAAGAGGTCTGCAAAGTTGAGTTTTCCTAGTGTGTGAGGTGATAAAACGATTAGGTTGAAAGTATTTAAGCCATGGGGCGAATATTTTGCCATAAGTGTCTGTTAGGTCCATTTTCGATTTGAGCTTACCATCCTTAAGAATAGAGTGACATGGGAAATATCTGGAATTCTGCATTGTCTCGTAGAGGGGTTAATGGTGAAGGAACTGTGGAAATGTTATAACCTTTAGTGACATATTTGTGCCAAAGATCAAATATCAGCCTAGTTGTTGTAGCTGCAAAGTCTAACCCTAACACTAACACCCCCCTAAATTAAATATAATTTTAATCTAACGAAATTAATTAACTCTTCTTAAATAAATTATTCCTATTTAAAGCTAAATACTTACCTGTAAAATAAATCCTGATATAGCTACAATATAAAATATATTTATATTATAGCTATTTTAGGATTAATATTTATTTTACAGGTAACTTTGTATTTATTTTAACCAGGTACAACAGCTATTAAATAGCTAAGAACTATTTAATAGCTAAAATAGTTAAAATAATTACAAATTTACCTGTAAAATAAATCCTAACCTAAGTTACAATTAAACCTAACACTACACTATCAATAAATTAATTAAATAAAATACCTATAATTATCTACAATTAAACCTAACACTACACTATCAATAAATAAATTAAATACAATTCCTACAAATAAATACAATGAAATAAACTAACTAAAGTACAAAAAATAAAAAAGAACTAAGTTACAAAAAATAAAAAAATATTTACAAACATTAGAAATATATTACAACAATTTTAAACTAATTACACCTACTCTAAGCCCCCTAATAAAATAACAAAGCCCCCCAAAATAAAAAAATGCCCTACCCTATTCTAAATTACTAAAGTTCAAAGCTCTTTTACCTTACCAGCCCTGAACAGGGCCCTTTGCAGGGCATGCCCCAAGAAGTTCAGCTCTTTTGCCTGTAAAAAAAAACATACAATACCCCCCCCCAACATTACAACCCACCACCCACATACCCCTAATCTAACCCAAACCCCCCTTAAATAAACCTAACACTAAGCCCCTGAAGATCTCCCTACCTTGAGTCGTCTTCACCCAGCCGAGCCAAATTCTTCATCCAAGCGGAGCAAGAAGAGGTCCTCCATCCGGTAGAAGTCTTCATCCAAGCGGGGCAGAAGAGGTCTTCCATCCGATTGAAGTCTTCATTCAAGCGGAATCTTCTATCGTCATCCATCCAGAGCGGAGCGGCAGCATCCTGAAGACCTCCGACGCGGAACATCCATCCTGGCCGACGACTGAACGACGAATGACGGTTCCTTTAAATGACGTAATCCAAGATGGCGTCCCTTGAATTCCGATTGGCTGATAGGATTCTATCAGCCAATCGGAATTAAGGTAGGAATATTCTGATTGGCTGATCGGAACAGCCAATAGAATGCGAGCTCAATCTGATTGGCTGATTGGATCAGCCAATCGGATTGAACTTGATTCTGATTGGCTGATTCCATCAGCCAATCAGAATATTCCTACCTTAATTCCGATTCGCTGATAGAATCCTATCAGCCAATCGGAATTCGAGGGACGCCATCTTGGATGACGTCATTTAAAGGAACCGTCATTCGTCGTTCAGTCGTCGGCCAGGATGGATGTTCCGCGTCGGAGGTCTTGAGGATGCTGCCGCTCCGCTCCGGATGGATGACGATAGAAGATTCCGCTTGGATGAAGACTTCAATCGGATGGAAGACCTCTTCTGCCCCGCTTGGATGAAGACTTCTACCGGATGGAGGACCTCTTCTTGCTCCGCTTGGATGAAGAATTTGGCTCGGCTGGGTGAAGACGACTCAAGGTAGGGAGATCTTCAGGGGCTTAGTGTTAGGTTTATTTAAGGGGGGTTTGGGTTAGATTAGGGGTATGTGGGTGGTGGGTTGTAATGTTGGGGGAGGGTATTGTATGTTTTTTTTACAGGCAAAAGAGCTGAACTTCTTGGGGCATACCCCGCAAAGGGCCCTGTTCAGGGCTGGTAAGGTAAAAGAGCTTTGAACTTTAGTAATTTAGAATAGGGTAGGGCATTTTTTTATTTTGGGGGTCTTTGTTATTTTATTAGGGGGCTTAGAGTAGGTGTAATTAGTTTAAAATTGTTGTAATATATTTCTAATGTTTGTAAATATTTTTTTATTTTTTGTAACTTAGTTCTTTTTTATTTTTTGTACTTTAGTTAGTTTATTTCATTGTATTTATTTGTAGGAATTGTATTTAATTTATTTATTGATAGTGTAGTGTTAGGTTTAATTGTAGATAATTATAGGTATTTTATTTAATTTATTTATTGATAGTGTAGTGATAGGTTTAATTGTAACTTAGGTTAGGATTTATTTTACAGGTAAATTTGTAATTATTTTAACTATTTTAGCTATTAAATAGTTCTTAACTATTTAACAGCTATTGTACCTCGTTAAAATAAATACAAAGTTACCTGTAAAATAAATATTAATCCTAAAATAGCTATAATATAAATATAATTTATATTGTAGCTATATTAGGATTTATTTTACAGGTAAGTATTTAGCTTTAAATAGGAATAATTTATTTAAGAAGAGTTAATTAATTTCGTTAGATTAAAATTATATTTAGTTAGGGGGGTGTTAGTGTTAGGGTTAGACTTAGCTTTAGGGGTTAATACATTTATTAGAATAGCGGTGAGCTCCAGTCGGCAGATTAGGGGTTAATAATTGAAGTTAGGTGTCGGCGATGTTAGGTAGGGCAGATTAGGGGTTAATACTATTTATTATAGGGTTAGTGAGGCGGATTAGGGGTTAATAACTTTATTATAGTAGCGGTGCGGTCCGCTCGGCAGATTAGGGGTTAATAAATGTAGGCAGGTGGAGGCGACGTTGAGGGGGGCAGATTAGGGGTTAATAAATATAATATAGGGGTCGGCGGTGTTAGGGGCAGCAGATTAGGGGTACATAGCTATAATGTAGGTGGCGGCTCTTTGCGGTCGTCAGATTAGGGGTTAATTATTGTAGGTAGCTGGCTGCAACGTTGTGGGGGGCAGGTTAGGGGTTAATAAATATAATATAGGGGTCGGCGGTGTTAGAGGCAGCAGATTAGGGGTACATAAGTATAACGTAGGTGGCGGTCGGCAGATTAGGGGTTAAAAAAAATTAATCGAGTGGCGGCGATGTGGGGGGACCTCGGTTTAGGGGTACATAGGTAGTTTATGAGTGTTAGTGTACTTTAGAGCACAGTAGTTAAGAGCTTTATAAACCGGCGTTAGCCCAGAAAGCTCTTAACTACTGACTTTTTTCTGCGGCTGGAGTTTTGTCGTTAGAATTCCAACGCTCACTTCAGACACGACTCTAAATACCGGAGTTAGAAAGATCCCATTGAAAAGATAGGATACGCAATTGACGTAAGGGGATCTGCGGTATGGAAAAGTCGCAGCTGAAAAGTGAGCGTTAGACCCTTTTTTGAATGACTCCAAATACCGGCGGTAGCCTAAAACCAGCGTTAGGAGCCTCTAACGCTGGTTTTCACGGCTACCGCCAAACTCCAAATCTAGTCCTAAGATAGCTACAATATAATTATTATTTATATTGTAGCTATATTAGGGTTTATTTTAAAGGTAAGTATTTAGTTTTAAATAGGATTAATTTAGTTAATAAGAGAAATATTATTTAGATTTATTTAATTAATATTTAAGTTAGGGGGTGTTAGGGTTAGTGTTAGACTTAGGTTTAGGGGTTAATAATTTTATTACAGTGGCGGTGGTGTAGGGGGGGGCAGGATAGGGGTTAATAAATTTATTATAGGTGGCGACGGTGTAGGGGGGCAGATTAGGGGTTAATAAATTTAATATAGGTTGCGGCGGGTCTGGGAGCGGCGGTTTAGGGGTTAAACTATTTATTTAGTTGCGGCAAGGTCCGGGATCCGCAGGATAGGGGTTAATAACTTTATTATAAGTGGTGGCGGTATAGGGGGGCAGGATAGGGGTTACTAGGTATAATGTAGGTGGCGGCGGTGTCCGGGAGTGGCGGTTTAGGGGTTAATACATTTATAAGTGTTTCGGCGGGGTCTAGGAGCGGCGGTTTAGGGGTTAATAACTTTATTTAGTTGAGGGGGGCTCTGGGGGCGCCGGTATAGGGGGTAGAACAGTATAGTTAGTGTGGGTGCTTAGTGACAGCTTGTTAATAAAGCTGTCAAAAAGCCGAAGAGCAGCGAGATCGGATGAGTGATAACTATCACAGTCCTCTGCTCATCGCCCCGTACTTGGTGCGCGGCTTTTTGACAGATTTATTGATAACTTTGGCGAGATTTTTCAGGTCCGCGGCGGCAATGGTAGGCAAGCTTAGGCAGGCGTATTTGGCCGGCGAAGGCAGGTAAAGTAGACACGTTGATAACTATAGGCCTGTATGTCTGAGTGACGGTTTCTGTGTGTGGCTCTATGTGTATTTGTGTGAGTTTTTCTGTGTGTATGAGTGTGTGCGTGAGGGTGGGTGTTTCTCTATAGCAGTGTTTCTGTAAAAGTGTTGCTGTTTATGTGTGTGTTTGTGAGAGTGTTTCTATGTGTGTTTGTGAGGGAGTGTTTCTCTGTGTGTAAATGTTTATCTTTCTGTGTTTGTGAGTGTTTATGTGTGTGAGTATTTCTGTGAGAGTGTTTCTGTGAGAGTTTCTGTTTGTGTGTGTATTTCTTTTTCTGTGTGTGTGTGTTTCTCTGTGTGTTTGAGAGATAAAGGCCCATTTATCAAGCTCCGAATGGAGCTTGAGGGCCCGTGTTTCTGGCGAGTCTTCAGGCTCACCAGAAACAGCAGTTATGAAGTAGCGGTCTAAAGACTGCTGCTCCATAACCCTGTCCAGGTGGACAGACATCGCCACAATTCAACCCGATCAAGTATAATCGGGTTGATTGACACCCCCCTGCTGGTAAATCTGCAGGGGGCGGTGTTGCACCAGCAGCTCACAAGAGCTGCTGGTGCAATACTGAATACGGAGAGCGTATTGCTCTCCGCATTCGGAGATGTCTGTCGGTCCTGATCCACACTGTCAGATCAGGTCCGACAGACATTTAATAAATAGGCCTCATAGAGTGTTTCTGTTTGTGTGTGTGTTTTTTTGTGTGTATTGGAGTGTTTGTGTGTTAGAGTGTTCTTTTATTTAATGGTTTTTATTAATAAAGAAAATAACATATACAGTACAACTTATGCAGTAAATACCGTCTTCCAAAATTAATGTTAATGACATAAGGATAATTTCAATACATCTGACATTTATATCAATACATCAAGAATAATACTACTCTTAATACAGATTTTTATGTAATATTATGGAATTATGAGTATCGTGAGACTTGTATTTGGGTTATTAACATATAACTTTGAATAGTTAAATTCCTTGAGAATATTCTACATGGAGTGGGGAGTTGTCCTGTTATTATTATGATAGTATTCTTCCCATAGAAAGTTCATTGCCAGAAAATCATCTGCTCTTTTTGTATTTACATAGTGGAGTTTCTCTAGGATTAAAGTATGAAAGACTAAGGATTCCCACTCTGCAAATAGTAGGAACAGTTATTGACTTCCATTTCCTAGGAATTAATCATTTAGCACAGTTAAGCATAAGGATTAGTAACCTATGCTTTAATTAACATTTTATTCCTTGGAAGGTTATTTAGTAGGTGTATATATGGGTCTAAAGGTATTTGTATGCCTAGAACATGTTCTATGACAATCTTTATCTCTTGCCAGTACTTTAATATATCAGGACATGTCCACCATATGTGTTGGCAGTCTCCTATCCCCCCACATAGTCTCCAGCAGTCAGCCTTTGCGTGTTTAATAAAATTTGCTATTCTAGAGGGGGTGTAATACCATCTGCATAGAAGTTTTAGATTTGTCTCAATATGGGAAACAGATTAAGTACAACTGCTCATATATATATATATATATATATATATATATATATATATATATATATATATATATATATATATATATATATATATATATATATATATATATTAATGCCCAATCTTTAGTTAGTATCTGTTGTTGGAGTTCAGTAGACCAATTTGTGGCATAGGATGGAAGTTTACTTTGCTGGGGTTCAAGAAGCATTTATGATAGAAAGGGAACCCTTAGAGATATTGGTAGAATTGCACAGTGACTCGAACTGGGTAAGAGGTCTGCAAAGTTGAGTTTTCCTAGTGTGTGAGGTGATAAAACGATTAGGTTGAAAGTATTTAAGCCATGGGGCGAATATTTTGCCATAAGTGTCTGTTAGGTCCATTTTCGATTTGAGCTTACATCCTTAAGAATAGAGTGACATGGGAAATATCTGGAATTCTGCATTGTCTCGTAGAGGGGTTAATGGTGAAGGAACTGTGGAAATGTTATAACCTTTAGTGACATATTTGTGCCAAAGATCAAATATCAGCCTAGTTGTTGTAGCTGCAAAGGGATCTAAGACTCTATGGGTGTGGGGGATCCAGCAGCTAGCTCCCAATTGTCTATTTCTTGCTAAGTCATGTTCCATTTGTACCCATTGTTTGTGTTCTAAGTGTTTACACCAATCTACAATGTGCGTGAACATACCCGCTATTTGGTAGGTTTTTAATTGCAGCATACCCAACCCTCCTTTAGTTTTAGGTCTATAAATAACAGATCTGGCAATTCGTGGGGGTGTATTATGCCAAAAATTGGTATTCAGTATACTTTAAAGTTTGTTAAGGAAGGTCATAGGGAGATTAATTGGTATTATCTGGAAAGGTTTAAAATCTTGGGGAGAATGGACATCTTTATAGCATGTAGTATCCCAAGCCAGGATAAGGTTTTATTGCATCAAGAATTTAATTCTTGTTGGATGCTCTTCAACATAGGTTGGAAGTTTGCTGAGAATAAGGTTGATGGGTCGTTAGTTATTTGTATGCTTAGGTATTTTAGCTATGATTTATGGTATGAATAGGAGGATTTGTGATTGTTTCCGGGACTGCTATACTCATGAACTCGTTTATTTTAAAATTAAAGTAGAGTAGAGGCTGAGGGGCATATTTATCAAGCTCTGGATGAAGCTTGATGCCCCGTGTTTCTGTCGAGTCTTCAGACTCGCCAGAAACCCAAGTTATGAAGCAGCGGTCTAAAGACCGCTGCTCCATAACCCTGTCCGCCTGCTCTGAGCAGGGGGACAGACATTGACACCTCCCTGCTGGCGGCCGATTGGCCACGAGTCTGCAGGAGGCGGCGTTACACCAGCAGCTCTTGTGAGCTGCTGGTGCAATGTTAAATACGGATAGCGTATTGCTCTCCGCATTTAGCGAGGTCTTGCGGACCTGAAAGCACTGTCATGGGGTTATTGATGGTGTTGGAGTGTTTTTGTGTGTTAGTGTTTCTGTTTGTGTGAGTGCTAAGTGTTTCTGTTTGTGTGTGTGAGAGCATTTCTGTTTGTGTGTGTGAATGTTTCTGTGTGAGTATTAGAGTGTTTGTGTGTTAGAGTGTTTCTGTGTGTATATGTTAGCGTGTTTGTTTGTGTGTGTGTTTCTGTTTGTGTGTGAGAGTTTTTGTATGTATTTCTGTGAGAATGTTACTCTTCATGTGTGGGTATTTCTGTGTGTGAAGGTTTCTTTGCTCCCAGTGCATGTTTCTGTGTATGTGTGTGGATTTCTGTGAGTGTTTCTATGAGTGAGTGTTTCTGGCAGTTTTTCTGTGTGTGTGTGTTTCTGTGAGTGAGTTGTTCTGCCAGTGTTTCTGTGTGTGTGTGGGCGTTTATGTGCATGTGAGTGCTTCTGTGTCTATTTCTGTGAGATTGTTTCTGTTTGTGTGTTTCTCTGTATGTGTAAGTCTTTCTGTGTTTGAGCATGGGTGTTTCTGTGTGTAAGTGTTCTGCTTCCCTGTGTATGTTTCTCTGTATGTGTGAGTGTTTCTGTGTGTGAGCATGGGTGTTACAGTGAGTGATTGTTTCTGACAGAGTTTAGCTGTGTGTACTGTGTTTGAGTGTTTCTGTCAGTGTTTCTGCGTGTGTGTTTCTCTGTGAATATTTCTGTCACTTTCTGTGTATACGTGTTTCTGTCATTGTTTTTCAGTTTGTGTGTTTGTGTCAGTGACTGTTTCTGTGTGTGTGGGTGTTTCTTTCAGTGTTTACCTGTGTGTGAAAGTAGGTGTTTATGCATGTGTGAATGTTTCAGTGTGTGAATGTGTGTGAGGGATTGTTTCTGTGTGACTGTTTTTGTAAATTTTTATGTGTGAATGTTTGAGTGAGAATTTCTGTGTGTGTTAGTGTTTGTGTGGGTTTGCTGTGATTGTGTCTTTCTGTCAGTGTTTCTCTGCGTGTGAGAGTGGGTGTTCCTGTGTGTGAGAGTGTTTCTGTCAGTGTTTCTGCGTGTGTGTTTCTCTGTGAATATTTCTGTCACTTTCTGTGTATACGTGTTTCTGTGAGTGAGTGAGTGAGTGAGTGGTTCTGTCATTGTTTTCAGTTTGTGTCAGTGGGTGTTTGTGTCTATGACTGTATCTGTGTGTGTATGGTTGTATATCTTTTAATTCCTTTACAACATTTTCAAGATTACAATCAAGATTAAAGTGTATACACATTATGAAAACTTGTCCAAATATTGCACAGGTCAAAATTGTTGTGCACACTTCTATAAATTAAATGGAATATTGCCTATATCCCTCCTTATGGTCAATTTGCCACTGTCAGGTGAAAGAAACTTGAATCAGGGGCCCACTGGACCAGGAGGGCCTGGTAACTGATCAGGTGCTGGCATCCTGATTTGAAGCCTCCATGGTGTCCCCCTCTGACCGCCACTGCCAGCTGCACCAGAAATTGTGTCTGGTGCAAATAAGTCCTTTCTAGGCTGCATGACTGGGAACTAAAAGTTCCAGAACGCTGTGCAGCAAGGGCTTGCAAATTCTAAGGGGAGGGAGAAGTTTCCGCCTGTAGTGGAATGGAGAGGGAGAGGCTCCCCTGTGGAGCAGCTTCCAGTGCTGGGGAGGAAAGGACTGTCCATGGGGGCTTGGAAGGAGCTCCCTGAGGCACATAGAGGAGGCATCCTGAGCTGCAGACCACAGCTGAACTGACAACCTCTCTCCCCAACACCTGATAAAAGTAAGCATCTGTTAGTTTATATATATATATATATATATATATATATATATATATATATATTGCACATATTTTTTTTATCATGTTATTTTTTATCTATAAATCAATGTATATATCCATGCAGTAGTGTCTTGTTTGATTTTTCTTCTAGCAAATTGGCTAAATATATGATTTCTTTATAAATAGCATTTTGCCATGTACAGTCATATGTATCTAGGCCTAATGCACAGAAACTCATAACTGTAATTAAACTGATGCCTAATGTGGCATGGTATGGATTGAGGAAATAGCGCTGGAATTAATACACCATAAATGAAAACATATTTTACACATACATATATATATTTAAATAAAAATATTGCTTTTATTGATTATATGCATTCTATTCTCTCTACACCAGTTCCACTTAGCTGAGTATCTACCACAGCAACATATTTATCTCTATTACACTATTTATATACGCCAAATCTGTTTCAGCTTTGTAGTCATTTATTTGACTTCATTTAACGCAATTAGTCCTCTCTTTTCTTGTGGTTTTTTTTTTAAATAAATAAATATATATATAAATGTATATATTAATTTAAATTTGCTATATTAATAATATATTCATTTTCTGAATGTCATAAAGAACAAAGGGCTAAATTACGAGTGGTGGTAACAGTTGCACACGAGCGAGCGATAAGGGGTTTATCACTGGTGTTTGTGCACCTTGTAAATAGCGCACGTATTACAAGTTGAAAGTAAATGCGTTTGCTCGAGCGCAATTGAATTTAACGCACGCCGAGTAAGCGTGACTTCAGAGCTGTGGTTAACTGATATGCTTGAATAAAAAGTTGCACAAAATACATAAAAAATACTTAAAAAGTACAGTTAGACTCATAATAACACCATCTAATAAAAATTATAAAAAAAACAAAACATTGCATAAAAAAGTTATAAGGGCTCAAAGATATGAGGTCTCAGGTGTTACAAAAAAAGGCTTCAAAGGGTATTAACATAGAGATACATAAATATACATATCTAAATGTATATATATTGTGACAGGGTGAGAGAATGGCCTCTAGTTATCAAGCCGTCAACCGCAAATACGCTGGAATTCCGCAGCGTATTTGTAGCGAGGCTGATTCACCTTAGTTATCAACCCCTACTGCCCGGCAAAAGTAGAATATAGTGATGCAACCTACGATCCGCCGGACTCAGTCCGACACAGATCGATGGTTACGTCACTACAGATGTTCCAAACGCAAGTTCGGCACAATCTGACTACTTTTGGTAGTTATCAAACTTCTACCAGGTACGCTCGCCACTATTTTGGGCCAGCGTACCATTGCTTTTCAATCCACCACCCTGGAAGCGGCGGATCCCATAGGAATCAATGGGAGTCTGACCATAGCGAAAGCTCATGTTCGCTGCTGCCCGATATCCCATTGATTCCTATGGGAGATGTCTGCACCTAACACCCTAACATGTACCCCGAGTCTAAACACCCTTAATCTGCCCCCCTGCACCGCCGCAATGAAATAAATTTATTACCTCCTAAACCGCCGTTCCCGGACCCCGCCGCAACTGTAATAAACATGTTAACCCCGAAACCGCCGCCACCTACATTATACATATTAACCCCTAATCTGCCGCCCCCTATACCGCCGCCACCTATATTAAAATTATTAACCCCTATCCTGCCCCCCCTATACCACCGCCACCTATAGTAAAATTATTAACCCCTATCTTGCCCCCCCTATACCGCCACCACCTATATTAAAATTATTAACCCCTATCCTGCCCCCCCTATACCACCGCCACCTATATTAAAATTATTAACCCCTAAACATAAGTCTAACACTAACCCTAACCCCCCTAACTTAAATATTATTTTAATTAATCTAAATAATATTACTTGTATTAACTAAATTAATCCTATTTAAAACTAAATACTTACCTGTAAAATAAACCCTAAGATAGCTACAATATAACTAATAATTATATTGTAGATATTTTAGGATTTATTTTTATTTTACAGGCAACTTTGTATTTATTTTAACTAGGTACAATAGTTATTAAATAGTTATTAACTATTTAATAACTACCAAGCTAAAATACTTACAAAATTACCTGCAAAATAAATCCTAACCTAAATTACAATTAAACCTAACACTACACTATCATTAAATTAATTAAATAAATTAACTACAATTACCTAAAATTTAATTAAATAAACTAAACTATAGTACAAAACCCCCCACTAAATTACAGAAAATAAAAAAAAATTACAAGAATTTTAAACTAATTACACCTAATCTAAGCCCCCTAATAAAATAATAAAGCCCCCCAAAATAAAAAAATGCCCTACCCTATTCTAAATTACAAAGTAACCAGATCTTTTACCAGCCCTTAAAAGGGCTTTTTGCGGGGCATTGCCCCAAAGTAATCAGCTCTTTTACCTGTAAAAAAAAAAATACAACCCCCCCAACATTAAAACCCACCACCCACATACCCCTACTCTAACCCACCCAAACCCCCCTTTAAAAAACCTAACACTAACCCCCTGAAGAACTCCCTACCTTGAGCCGTCTTCACCCAGCTGAGCCGAATTCTTCATCCAAGTGGCGCAGAAGAGGTCCTCTATCCAGCAGAAGTCTTCATCCAGGCGGCGTCTTCAATCTTCATCCATCCGGAGCGGAGCGGAGCCATCTTTCAAGGAGCCGACACAGAGCCATCCTCTTCAACCGACGAATGAAGGTTCCTTTAAGGGACGTCATCCAAGATGGTGTGGCTCAAATTCCGATTGGCTGATAGGATTCTATCAGCCAATCGGAATTAAGGTAGGAAAAATCTGATTGGCTGATTCAATCAGCCAATCAAATTAAAGCTCAATCCGATTGGCTGATCCAATCAGCCAATCGGATTGAGCTCGCATTCTATTGGCTGTTCTGATCACCCCATTGTTTTATGTTTTCTCAGTTGAGAAGGCTTAACCAAGTCTCCTGACACCAAGGTCAGAGCACTGCCAGAGTCCCCCAATGCATCAGTGTCTTTATTATTTAAACCGACTGAAATTTCAGTCCACAAAAGTCTGAGCATTTTTCTCCTAGTCCACAATGCATCGGTTCTGACATATTCGGGCATCTTGCTCAGAGTCCCTTTTCAACACACTCAAAACAGGTAATTGTGTTTTTTCCTAAATGATCTTCCTTTACAAAGGCATAGTTTCTCTCTGCATTCCAGGGATGTGTTTCTGTCCCAGACCTGATTTCAGACTCTGCCTTTGTGATACCAGACCTCTGAATGTTACTAAGTGATTTAGTCTTGAAAGTGTCTGATCCAGCCGTGACTGGCACAACAGATGCTTTCTCTAGGTCCTTGTCAGATAAGTATCTTTCCACTTGCGCCACAATGGCATCATATGTAGTAGGTTATCCTTGTCCAACCCAGTTATGGAGGTCACATGGAAGTTCTCGCAGATATCTGTCAATTACTAGGGATTCCAAGATCTGTGCAGGAGGTTGCTCTTCCGGTCTGAGACACTTTCATGCCAGATGAATCAGATCAAACATCTGTGATTGCGGAGCCTTTCCCTCATTGAAATTATATTATTATATAATTATAATTATAGAAACGTTGGGCTCGGACTGTAGTAGTCACACCCATTCTGGCTAGGATTTCAGCCTTTAGTTTGGTGTAATCAGCAGCAGCCTCTTCTTCTAGGTCTGGGCCTCACCAAGGAGGAAGGGAGCAATTATTCCTGCCCATTGCTCAGGTGGCCAGGTCTCACTGTGGCTGTGCATTCAACTGTCAACAGATAGGCCTCTACATCGTCCTCTGGCATAATTTTCTGTAGGCAGCTGCTAGCCCGTATTCTGCTTACAGCTCCTGTTTGTGCCGGCAGTTCCTGGGTAGTAATGTTACTTTAAGGTTTCCAATACACAAAAGTTGGCACCATTCACAAATCCCACCGCTGCCTCCACCTTGGGGTAAGGTCACTGGAAGAACAGTCTTATTGGTGTGGTAACTATCGGCTAGATTTAGAGTTCTGCATTAGCCGTCAAAAAGAGCGTTAAGGGGTCCTAACGCTGCTTTTGGCCAGCCTCTGGTATTTAGAGTCAGCCAGGAAAGGGTCTAACGCTCACTTCCTTACCGCGACTCCAGGCTACCGCAGATCCCCTTATGCCAATTGCGTATCCTATCTTTTCTATGGGATCTGCCTAATGCCGGTATTTGGAGTCTTGGAAGAAGTGAGCGGTAAACCCTCTACCGACAAGACTCCTACCGCCAAAAAAAGTCAGTAGTTAAGATCTTTATGGGTTAACGCCGGAATATAAAGCTCTTAACTACTGTGCTATAAAGTACACTAACACCCATAAACTAAAACCGAGGCCCCCCACATCGCCGCCACTATAATAAAAAAAATTAACCCCTAATCTGCCAACCGGACACTGCCGCTACCTACATTATACCTATGAACCCCTAATCTGGTGCCCCTAACATCGCCGACACCTATATTATATTTATTAACCCCTAATCTGCCCCCCCAACGTCGCAAACACCTACCTACAATTATTAACCCCTAATCTGCCGATCGGACATCGCCACCACTATAATAAATGTATTAACCCCTAAACCACCGCACTCCCGCCTCGCAAACACTATAATAAATATTATTAACCCCTAATCTGCCCTCCCTAACATCCCCGCCACCTACCTACAATTATTAACCCCTAATCTCCGGCCCGCAACGTCGCCGCTACTATAATAAAGTTATTAACCCCTAAACCTAAGTCTAACCCTAACCCTAACACCCTCTAACATAAATATAATTTAAATTAAACAAAATAATATTCCTATTATTAAATAAATTAATCCTATTTAAAACTAAATACTTACCTAGAAAATAAACCCTAATATAGCTACAATATAACTAATAATTACATTGAATCTATTTTAGGATTTATATTTATTTTACAGGCAACTTTGTATTTATTTTAACTAGGTACAATAGCTATTAAATAGTTATTAACTATTTAATAGCTACCTAGTTAACATAATTACAAAATTACATGTAAAATAAATCCTAACCTAAGTTACATATACACCTAACACTACACTATCAATAAATTAATTAAATAAATTACCTACAATTAGCTAAACTAAAATACAATTAAATACACTAAACTATATTACAAAAAAAACAAACACTAAATTACAAAAAATAAAAAAATATTACAATAATTTTAATCTAATTACACCTAATCTAAGCCCCCTAATAAAATAAAAAGCCCCCCAAAATAAAAAAAAATCCCTACCCTATTCTAAATTACAAAAGTAATCAGCTCTATTACCAGCCCTTAAAAGGGCTTTTTGCTGGGCATTGCCCCAAAGTAATCAGCTCTTTTACCTGTAAAAAAAAAAATACAACCCCCCCAACATTACAACCCACCACCCATATACCCCTATTCTAACCCACCCAAACCCCCCTTAAAAAAAACTATCACTAACCCCCTGAAGATCTCCCTACCTTGAGTCGTCTTCACTCAGCCGAGCCAAAGTCTTCATCCAATCCGGGCGATGTGATCCTCCATCCGGTAGAAGTCTTGATCCAAGCGGCAAAGAAGAGGTCTTTCGGGCGATGTCTTCTTCCAAGCGGCATCTTCTATCTTCTGTCTTCCGGATCCATCTTCATCCCGCTGACGCGGAACATCCTCCTTCCCCAACGGACTAACGACGAATGAAGGTTCCTTTAAGGGACGTCATCCAAGATGGCATCCCTCAAATTCCGATTGGCTGATAGGATTCTATCAGCCAATCGGAATTAAGGTAGGAAAAATCTGATTGGCTGATTCAATCAGCCAATCAGATTGAAGTTCAATCCAATTGGCTGATCCAATCAGCCAATCAGATTGAGCTCACATTCTATTGGCTGTTCCGATCAGCCAATAGAATGCAAGCTCAATCTGATTGGCTGATTGAATCAGCCAATCAGATTTTTCCTACCTTAATTCCGATTGGCTGATAGAATCGTATCAGCCAATCGGAATTCGAGGGACGCCATCTTGGATGACGTCCCTTAAAGGAACCTTCATTCGTCGTTAGTCCGTCGGGGAAGGAGGATGTTCCGCGTCGGCGGGATGAAGATGGATCCGGAAGACAGAAGATAGAAGATCCCGCTTGGAAGAAGACATCGCCCGGATGGAAGACCTCTTCTTTGCCGCTTGGATCAAGACTTCGCCCGCATGAAGGACCTATTCTTTGCCGCTTGGATCAAGACTTCTACCGGATGGAGGACCACATCGCCCGGATTGGATGAAGACTTCGGCTCGGCTGAGTGAAGACGACTCAAGGTAGGGAGATCTTCAGGGGGTTAGTGATAGGTTTTTTTAAGGGGGGTTTGGGTGGGTTAGGATAGGGGTATGTGGGTGGTGGGTTGTAATGTGGGGGGTATTGTATTTTCTTTTACAGGTAAAAGAGCTGATTACTTTGGGGCAATGCCCCGCAAAAAGCCCTTTTAAGGGCTGGTAATAGAGCTGATTACTTTTGTAATTTAGAATAGGGTAGGGATTTTTTTTTATTTTGGGGGGCTTTTTTATTTTATTAGGGGGCTTAGATTAGGTGAAATTAGATTAAAATTATTGTAATATTTTTTATTTTTTGTAATTTAGTGTTTGTTTGTTTTTGTATTATAGATTAGTTTATTTAATTGTATTTTAGTTTAGCTAATTGTAGGTAATTTATTTAATTAATTTAATGATAGTGTAGTGTTAGGTTTAATTGTAACTTAGATTAGGATTTATTTTACATGTAATTTTGTAATTATTTTAACTAGGTAGCTATTAAATAGTTAATAACTATTTAATAGCTATTGTACCTAGTTAAAATAAATACAAAGTTGCCTGTAAAATAAACATAAATCCTAAGCTAGATACAATGTAATTATTATTTATATTGTAGCTATATTAGGGTTTATTTTGTAGGTAAGTATTTAGTTTTAAATAGGAATAATTTATTTAATATTAGGAATATTATTTCGTTTAATTTAAATTATATTTATGTTAGGGGGATTTAGGGTTAGACTTAGGTTTAGGGGTTAATACATTTATTATAGTAGCGGCGACGTTGCGGGCGGGAGATTAGGGGTTAATAATTGTAGGTAGGTGGCGGTTATGTTAGGGAATGCAGATTAGGGGTTAATAAAATTTATTATAGTGTTTGTGAGGCAGGAGTGCAGCGGTTTAGGGGTTAATACATTTATTATAGTGGCGGCGTGGTCCGGTCGGCAGATTAGGGGTTAATACTTGTAGTTAGGTTGCAGCGACGTTGGGGGGGCAGATTAGGGGTTAATAAATATAATGTAGGGTTCGGCGATGTTAGGGACAGCAGATTAGGGGTTCATAGGGATAATGTAGGTTGCGGCGGTGTCAGGTCGGCAGATTAGGGGTTAATAAATATAATGCAGGTGTCAGCGATGTCGGGCGCGGCAGATTAGGGGTTAATAAGTGTAAGATTAAGGGTGTTTAGGCTCGGGGTTCATGTTAGGGTGTTAGGTGCAGACTTAGAAAGTGTTTCCCCATAGGAAACAATGGGGCTGCGCTAGGAGCTGAACGCTGCTTTTTTGCAGGTGTTAGGTTTTTTTCCAGCCAGTTTAGCCCCATTGTTTCCTATGGGGATATCGTGCACGAGCATGTTTTGCCAGCTTACCGCTACCGTAGGCAATGCTGGTATTGAGAGTTGAAGGGAAGCTAAATTCTGCTCAACGCTCCCTTTTCTGAGCCTAACGCAGCCACTCAGACAACTCTAAATACCAGCATTGGCTTAAGGGTGTGCTGGGAAAAAAAGCAGCGTTAGCTACACGGGTCTTTACCGACAAAACTCTAAATCTAGCCGTTTATTTTTAAACAGTTTTATTCAGAGAAAAAAAAAGTATTTTAACATGATAGGTGCACTGTCTCTTTAAACACAGCAACTTCAAAGCAGCCAGCAAAACAAAACAAACAAATAAAAAGCCTACTCCTGTTAGGAGCCTAACTATACATATGATTTCCCTTACTAATAATAAACTGGTCAGCTAACCTGAAGCCAGTTTAGCTGACCATGTATCCATGGGTGCACTGTATAATATCCCACTGCTAAAATAGAGGTTTTTGTTATGGGTAGAGAAGTAAAATCTCAGCAGTGGTTGTACCCCGGCTGCCCTATCCATTGGTCATAGGAAAAAAAAATTTCTGAGCTCACAGCAGAACAAGCAGAGGAAGCTAAAGAAATGGTAGAAGGAATAGGGATGTCTTTTCACCTATGCCAGGTAGAACTAGTGGAATAACCCATGACATAATCACAGAGCCTGGGATAACCCTTAAGATAAAATCATATAGAATACCTGAAGCCAGAAGAGAAGCTGTAAAGGTAGAAGTTAGAAAAATGCTTGAGCTTGGGGTAATTAAGGAGTCTCAAAACTGGTTTAGCCCAATTGTGTTAGTACCCAAACCTGATGGCTCTATTAGGTTCTGCAAAGATTTCAGATAGCTAAATGAGATATCAAAGTTTGTTGCCTACCATATGCCGTGGGTAGATGAGCTTGTAAAAAGACTAGCCAAGGCCAGATTTCTCTCAACTTTGGACCCAACTAAAGGTTATTGGCAGATACCGTTATCTGAGCGCTCTAGAGAGAAAGCGGTCTTTGCTACTCCAGGTGGCTTGTTTCACTATAAGGTGATGCCTTTTGGTTTGCATGGAGCTCCAGCAACATTTCAACGGTTGATGGATAAGTTACTCAGACCTCATGCACAATATGCTGCTGCATATTTGGATGACGTCATCATAAACAGTCCAGATTGGGATTTTCATCTACAAAAAGTAGAGGCTGTAATTGAAGCCCTTAGAAAGGCTGGGTTAACAGCCAATCCATCGAAGTGTACCATTGGCTTGGCTGAGACTAAATACTTAGGTTATATTGTTGGTAGGGGAGTTGTAAAACCCCAAGTAGACAAGATAGGAGGGATACAGAGATGGCCTAGGCTACTCAGGAAAAAAACAGGTTAGAGCTTTCCTAGCAATTGTCGGTTATTATAGACGATTTATTACTCACTTTGCAACAAGGGCTGCTCCTCCTCTCATTGATCTTACTAAAGCAGAAAGTCCTGATACAGTGAGATGGAACAGCCAGGCTGAGGAATCTTTTGCAGATCTTCGCTCCGCACTTTGTCAACAACCTATCCTCATGGCTCCAGATTTTAACAAAGAATTATTTTTGCAAACTTATGCCTCTGAGGTTGGTTTGGGGGCTGTACTCTCACATAGAAACATCGAATTTGATGGTAGATAAGAACCAAAAAGGCCCATCAAGTCCCACAATACATAGACAAAGAGGAACATCCAGTTCTTTATCTAAGTGGGAAACTTTTACCCCATGAGCAGCACTATTCTACAATAGAAAAGGAATGTTTAGCAATCAAGTGGGCTACTGAAACTCTTAGGTATTATTTACTGGGCAGATGCTTTTACCCTGATCATGGACCATGCCCTATTGAGGTGGATGCACAACAATAGGGACTGTAATTCAAGGATCACAAGGTGGTTCTTATGTCTCCAGCCTTTCAGTTTTGTGGTGCAACACCGGGCTGGCCTGTTACATGGTAATGCTGATGCACTATCCAGGGTGCATGTGCTTACAGCTATGGCCGCTTTACCCCACAGTGTTCTGCTGGGGAGGGGGATATGTGACAGGGCGAGGGAAGGTGTGTACATTAGCAGGCACTTAGAGAGAGCAATTTTCCCCTGCAACTAATGAGTTAAATCTGTTGGGTCATTTTCACAGCTGCTCCCTATTAAGTTAGCTCAGGCCTTTATAAGCAGCTATCTAGGAATAGTAAGTGTCTCAGGGTGAAAGAGAGACTGGAGACCAATTAGAATGGCTGACTGCCTGTAAAGAGACACACTGGTGAGACAAACTTGTTTTGATTTGTTTTGTATTTTACTTATGCCATTTCTATAAAGTACTAAACTGGCTTCTGGTTAGCTGACCAGTTTAACATTAGTAATGGAAATCATATGTATAGTTAGGCTCCTGATAGGAGTAGGCTATTGATTTGTGTGCTTTGTTTTCCTGGCTGCTTTGAAGTTGCTGTATTTAAAGAGACAGAGCACCTGTTATGTTTTTCTCGGAATAAAACTGTTTAAAAATACAGTTACCACGCCATTGAGACTGTTGAGACTGTTCTTCCAGTGACCTTACCACAATATATATATATATGTGTATGTGTGTGTGTATTGAGCCCTTTGCAGTCAAGTACTGAAAGCATATAATTATGTATAGACATATATTTTATAATAATAAGTAGAACACATTCTGCTATGTAAAGAACATTGGAATGTGAAATATTAATATTTCATGTCAGGTTAGCACATTTGAGAAAATGCGGTCAGGTATGTGCATGAGTAATGGTGTTTTTTCCACAAATCACGCTCCATTGAAATCTATGGGGAAATATGTTAACTTTGGCTTTTTGCGTGCGTCTGGTTAGCATACAAGAAAACATTTTTTTACTTTCAACTTGTAATACGAGCGGTACCCAATATGCGCAAAAAGTTTACTTTCAGCGGAGTTAACGAACGATCATGAGCGATAAATAGCGCTCTACTCGTAATCTAGCCTAAAATCTTTATCATTTCTCTTCTTGTTTTATTATGCTTTTGCCTTTTAAACAATCTAATTTGTTATGTAAAATGTTATCCAGTCTGTGCTGTTTGCAAGTGTCTGCACATTTTGAATGACTCTCTAATCTCCCATGAGCAAAACATTCGTTCTGGTGATGTTGAAAGCTGCCAGAATGTAATGTATGTTGTGACTGTATTGCATCCTGGATACTGAAATGCTGACTATTAGGTTGTGCATCTATTAACATATATAATCTTATCATATTCAATTAAGAGATGTTATCACAAATCTAAATTTATTGTTGCAAATTGTCCTGAAAAACAGATCTTTTAACTAAGGTGCAAACTCTGGAAAACATAATGCTACATATGCCAAACTTCAGTTCACTATACTTAAAGGATTAGCAAGGTCAAAGCTGAAATGTGAATTAGCAAAAATGTTTCAAGTTAAAGTTATTACTGTGTTTCAGTGGCATACACACATATCCTGTGAGGGCCCGGCCCGCACATTAGTATTCAAATACCACCCCTTCTCAGACTTGGCATTGGCTTATATGAGCATATCTAGGTTTGAATACAGGTGCACAGGCCAAAATGCAGCCATGCCCATGTCAGACCTCTGTATCCTTTTAAAAGTAACATCTATATGTTATCTGGTTGGTATTTGCAGGAAATATTAAAAATTGAAGGAAAATAATGTTGTGGTTAAGCAAAAGCCATTAACTTTAAGAATAATAGAACTAAATGTGCAAGCAAAAAGTGAGTAAGAGTGTCATTATGCAATTAAGGATATCTATGTGCATGATGAGGAAAATCAAACAAAATATATATATATATATATATATATATATATATATATATATATATATATATATACAGCAATAAATTCATATGTCCTTGTCAGTTGATTGATTATCATGCTAGCAAATAAGTAAGTAAGCAGCACTTTGTTCCTGGTCATTCCTGAAAATTAAAGGATAAAAAAAAAGGATCTTTAGGTCGTGGTGTTGCTTGCTTGTAACAGTAGCACTAGCTAAACTTCAATCCTTAAGGAATTTCAAATTAAATGAAAGATTATTTTTTTCATGACTGAAAATTCATCTGAAACGAACTTTTTGACTGTACACTTCTGATTATTTTTGTTATAAACATATTTAATTATTTTTTTTTCATATTGTTTGGCTTTTCTTCAACAAACAATGGGCTAGATTACAAATTCGCCCGTTTATGGGCACGCAATAAATAACCAGCCATTAAGTGGCTGGTTACTGCTTATGCAAGCTTGTGGAAGCAATTGGTGCTCTGAAAATTAACCAAAGATAAGATCCCCCCCCCCAATTGCCCCCAAAATAAAGTGTGTAGTGCATTTTGTAAAATAAAAAATACTAGCATCCTGTTTTTTTTTTCTTTAACTGCATGAAACAATTTTTAGAAACAAAAGTGCCTTTACATTGTGGTCTATGGGGAACTGTGTGTTCTCTGTAAATATATATGTATTTGCCTATATACATATATATTTATGTGTTAATATGTGTATGTACACATATAAACACATACATATATATCTATATAAGCATATACATACATATATATATTTCAATCTTCTGCCCAACGCTGCGTGACTTATCCCCTTCACTGCGCTAGGTTCTCATGCCGTGTCTTTCGGCATGAGAATGATGATCCCATTGGAGCCTATGGAAGCAAGCTCTTGTAACTTGTAATACCACATTTAAGTGTGCTGGTATTACTAAGTGGAGCACAAATACAAAGAGCAACCAATGGAAAAGAGAGAGACTGAAGGTTCAGATAAGCTGACACAAATTTTAACTTTTTTTAGAGAGACTCATGGAGACTGAATCTATTTGAAATCCCCCCAAAAAATAACCTTTTTTGTAGGAACCACAGAACTCTTTGGAAAATGTATCCTCCAACCATGTTGTTGAAGAAACAACTGTCTGTTAGTATGAGATTCTGCTAATGGAAAAGATGGAGCTTGAACCAAGATATCGTCCAGGTAGGGAAACACTGCAATACCCTAAGATCTGATCACAGACAAAAGGGCACAAAAAACATTTGTGAATATTCTTGGAGCTGTAGCCAGACCAAATGGTAGAAATGGTAGAACTGAAAATGCCTGTCTAGAAAGGCAAACCTCAGAAACTGGTAATGTTCCCTGTGTATTGGAAAAGGAAAATAATCATCCTTTAAATCTATTGTGGATATAAACTGTCCTGAACAAAAGGCAGAATAGTGCGAATAATTTACATTTTGAAAGAAGGAATTCTTACAAACTAGTTCAGAGCTTTCAGATCCCGGACTGGTCTAAAAGTACCTTCTTTTTTTGGAACAATAAAGAGATTTGAATAAAAGTCCGTCCCCTTTTCCTGCAAAGGAACTGGTACAGTCGCTCCCATAGTTTCCAGATTTGAAACTAAATAGAAAAATGCTTGAGTTTTTAAGAGATTCTTTGGAACATTGGACAGAAAAAAACTTCCTCTGGGAGGCCTTGTTCTGAAACCTATCCAATAACCCTGGGAAGCTATATTCAGAATCCAGGGATCTGGAACAGACTGAAACCAAGCCTCCTTAAAAAGGCATAACCTGCTCACTTCCAGAACCTCGGATCAGGGGCTGCACCTTCATGCAGATTTGTTAGTAGGGATAGATTTTTTAGCCTGCTTTGACTTGTTACAGTTAGCACTAGACCTCCAGACTGAGCTAGAGGTGCCTTGCTGAGCAGAAGAGACAATCTTTTGTTCCTTATTCTGATGAAAGGAATGAAAACAATTGGAATCTTTAGATTTTCCTTTAGTCTTCTTGTCTTGAGGGATCAAAGCCCTTCCGTCCACCAACATCGCAAACACTAAATAATTAACCTCTAAACCGCCATCCCCCACATGGCAACTAGCTAAATTAAACTTTTAACACCTAAACCTAACACCCCCTAACTTTAACATAATTAAAAAAAAAACTAAAGTAAAGTTACAATTATTAACTAACTACCTATTTAAAAATAAATATAAACTTACCTGTGAAATAAAAATAAAACCTAAGCTAGTTACAATATTACTATTTACTAACTGGTGCTCGCTGCACCACTGAAGTAAGTTCTCTCTCCCTTATCCCTATGTATTTGTGCTGTATCTTTCTGTATTTTGTTTGCTCTGTTATTATTTCACACCTACCCCCTACCCAGCTAACCAGCCTGCCCACCATCCTGCTGTATTTGATGGTGCTCGCTGCACCACTGATGTAAGTTCTCTCTCCCTTATCCCTTTGTATTTGTGCTGTATCTTTCTGTATTTTGTTTGCTCTGTTATTAATTCACACCTACCCCCTATCCCCTACCCAGCTAACCAGCCCGCCCACCTCCCTGCTGTATTTAATGGTGCTCACTGCACGACCGCAGGAAACCCGTCAGCGCCCATCCGTGCCCCGACCACACCCAAAGCCACGAACCATGGGTCCAGAAACTGCCGCCACTACAACACCAGCAACCTCCATGCGCTCATCACCAGTAGATCGTCCGCCTGCCACAACGCATCCCTGACCAACACGTTTGGACCTTTCACCTGCCGCAACTGCTCCTTCCCCTCCCTCCGGACCACAACCCAACCAACTAATCCACCCAAAAACAGCCGCAATTACCTCAACTACATCCACAACCACGCCCTCGAAATCTGGAACCTGCTAGACTCCACCTCCCGTGACGTCACCTTCCTCACCGAGACCTGGCTAAATCCTGCATCAGCGCCAGACATCGCCACTGCAATACCCGATGGCTACAAGATCTGCCACAAAGACTGCAGCAACTGACCTGTAGGAGGCATCGCCATCATCCACAACCACACCATCCAAGTCACAACCAACTCTGACAACAACTCACCAGGCCTAGAACACCTACACTTCAACCCAGGTCAACTCAAACACCACACTCCGGGGCACCCTCATCTACAGAACACCCAGACCTCGTCCCACCTTCTGCAACTTCATCACCGATCACATCACACCCCATGCCCTCACCTCAATGGACTACATCCTTCTCAGTGACCTCAACTTCCATCTTGACAAACCCAATGATCACAACACCTCCACCCTCCTGGAAAACCTCAGAACTATCAGACTTAAGCAACTCGTAAACTACCCAACCCACACAGTCAGCCACACCCTCGACCCGATTTTCTCCACAGGAAACCACATCTCAGTCAATCACATCACCGAACTCCTCTGGACTGACCATCACTGCATACACTTCTCCTTCAACAAACCCACCACCCACCTTCGACACTACCACCCGCCCGCAGAAACTGGAACAACATCACCCAAGACCAACTAAACCGCACCCTAAACAAATCCTCCCCACCTACCTCCACAGACGCCAACTCCTCCGCCCGCAACCTCCACCACTGGATTACAGACTGCTCCAACACCCTCGCCCCCCTCAAAAAACCATCTGGCCGCCAAACCACCAACAAAGCCAGCTGGTTTTCCCCCTGGCCATCCAGGACTCCAAACGCCTCTGCAGATGACTGAAAAGAACCTGGAGATCCAGCAAGACCTTTCTGGATAAAGATGCCTTTAAGGAAGCAATCACCACCCACCACCACCTCATAAAAAATGCCAAAAAAACAGCCATCAGCCATCCAAAACAGAATCAACTCTAATGCACAAAACAGCAAGGAGTTGTTCTCAGTCATCAAGGAATTCTCTAAACCCAACAGCGACACCACCAACATTCCACCCTCCCAGGACCTCTGCAATACCCTTGCTGCACACTTCCACCACAAGATCCTCAACATCTATGACAGTTTCACACCTCATAACTCAACCTCCACCACCCACTCCCCTACACCCAACGACACCCCTCCCAAATTCGCCCCCCCTCACCACACACGGACTATCTGGAGCCCCGTCACCACAGATGACACCCTCAGAATCATGAAATCCATCCACTCCGGCACACCCTCGGACCCATGCCCCCATCACATATTCAACAAAGCAAGCAACACCATTGCCCCTGAACTCCCCCGCACCATCAACTGCTCCATCAAAACTGGCACCTTCCCGGATATCTGGAAGCATGCGGAACTGAAACCCCTGCTGAAGAAACCCTCGGCAGACCCCACGGACCTGAATAACTACCCCCCATCTATCTACTCCCCTTCCCGGCCAAAGTCATAGAGAAGTCCATCAACTTGCAACTTATTGACCACATTGAGGCCAACCACACCCTGGACCACTCCCAATCCGGTTTCAGAAGCAACCACAGCACCGAGACCACCCTCCTCACCGCCACAGACGACATCTGTGCCATGCTCGACCGAGGAGAAACTGCCCCCTTATCCTCCTAGACCTCTCAGCAGCTTTCAACACTGTCGACCAGAACACCCTCCGCACCCACCTTCATGACGCTGGCATCCGCAGCAAAGCTCTGGAATGGATAACCTCCTTCCTCACGGGCAGGACCCAGAAAGTCAGACTCCTGCCTTTCTCCTCCAAACCCACACCAGTCAACTGCGGTGTACCGCAATGCTCTTCACTGAGCCCCACCGTCTTCAACATCTACATGGCCCCTCTTGCCCATCGTCTGACGCCACAACCTCAACATCGTCTCCTACGCTGATGACACCCAGTTAATCATCTCACTCACCTGAGATCCCACCACCGCCAAAAAGAACATCCACGAAGGCCTGACAGCAGTCGCCGCCTGGATGAAGGACAACCGGCTCAAACTGAACACAGACAAAACCAAAGTCCTCCTCCTCGGACCCAATAAATCCGCATGGGATGACTCCTGGTGGTCCACAGCCCTCGGTCACCCTCCAACCCCAACCCGACCACGCACGAAATCTAGGCTTCATCCTGGACTCCTCACTCTCCATGGACCGACAAATCAATGCCATCACCTCAACATGCTTCCATATTCTTCACCTGCTACGAAAAATCTTCAAGTGGATCCCTACCAAAACCAAGAAAACAGTCACCCACGCCCTCATCAGCAGCCCGTTAGACTACGGCAACGCACTCTACGCCGGCTCCACCATCAAACTCCAAAAGACACTCCAACGTATCCAGAACACCTCAGCCAGACTCATCCTTGACATCCCTCTCCAATGCCACATCACCGAACACCTAAGGAACCTTCACTGGCTCCCCATCAACAAGAGAATCACCTTCTAGCTCCTTACCCACGCGTTCAAGGCCCTACACAACATCGAACCCGAATACATCAACCACTGTGTAAATTTCTACACCCCCGCCAGACAACTCAGATCGGCCGACCAAGCACTCAGTCATCCCCCGCATCAGCACATCCACAGCGGGCGGAAGATCCTTCTCCCACATGGCAGCAAAGACATGGAACACCCTCCCGCTGCACCTCAGACAATCCACTTCCCTTACAAAGTTCAGAAAGGACCTGAAAACCTGTCTCTTCGACTGAACGCCCATCCCCCCTTATTCCTATTCTAATACCCCTTATATAAAAAACACCCCCGAAAAAAACCCTAATCTATAATAAACTACCAATAGCCCTTAAAAGGGCCTTTTGTAGGGCATTGCCCTAAAGTTAACAGCTCTTTTGCCCCATAAAATTAAACAAAAATCCCTAAAATTGCAAACCCCCAACCCCCAAAATAAATAAAACCTAACTAAAAAAAACTAATCTACCCATTGCCCCGAAAAGGGCATTTGTATGGGCATTGCCATAAAAAGGGCATTCAGCTCTTTTACAGCCCATTAACAAATTTAAAAAGCCCTAATCTAAAAAAAAAATAACACTAACCCCAAAATCGGTACTCACAGTTCCTGAAGTCCGGCGAAAGATCTTCAGCCCAGGGGCGAAGCATCTTCATCCAGACGGCTTCATCGGCATCCATTGCGGGACCGGCATCTTCTATCTTCATCCCAGCAGAGGCGGACCGGTCGGTGGATGCGCGGAGGTCCATCAGTCTGCCGTGGAGGTCCTCTTTATGCGATCGTCCGCCGCACACTGAGGATTCAATGAAAGGTACCCCTTTTTTATTGGGGTACCATTGCATTCCTATTGGCTGAAAAGTTCAAATCAGCCAATAGGATGAGAGCTGCTTAAATCCTATTGGCTGATTTGAATTTTCTGGCCAATAGGAATGCAACGGTACCCCAATATAAAAGGGGTACCTTGAATTGAATCCTCAGTGTGTGGCTGACGATCGCATGAAGAGGACCTCCACAGCGGACCAATGGACCTCCGCCTGGACCTCCGCCTCCGCACCGACTGCCCCACCTCCGCTGGGATGAAGATAGAAAATGCTGGTCCTGTGATGGATACAGATGGAGCTGCCTGGATGAAGATGCTTCACCATGGATGAAGATCTTTCGCCGGACTTCAGGAACGGTGAGTACTGATTTTGGAGTTAGTGTTAGGATTTTGTTTTTTTAGATTAGGGCTTTTTTATTTGTAATGTGCTTTAAAAGAGCTGAATGCCCATTCAAGTGCCCTTTTCGGGGCAATGGGAAGATTAGGTCTTTTTAGTTAGGTTTTTATTTTGGTGGTTTGGGGGGGTGGGGGTTTGTAATGTTAGGGGGTATTTGTTTTAATTTTTTGGTAAAAGAGCTGTTAACTTTTTTTTTTTTTTTTAATAAAGAATATAATAATATAACCTATAACATACATCAAGCTTGTAGACACAGCTCCATCATCTCTTAGACATCAATACATTGACACTTTTAAATACCTCTATGCAACCTAACATATATGCATGAGATTCAATATCACTTATTAATTCACGCTCTACAGCCTCAATTGTACTTTTATCCTCATTAACTCTAGAGGTTGCATACCACCTTAGAATAACAAAACAAAAAGACAGGGCAAAAAAACACACAAAAAAAACAGCACAACACAACACAAACAAATCAAAAAGGAAGACAAGACAAAAAAAAAGAGAGAATAAAAAAGGAGGGGAGCACCGCCCCCCCTCCCCATCCACAACACTAATCCTTTCCCTATAAAAGACTTCCACCTGCTTATCATTATTATCCCCCATTCCCCCACTGTTGTGGGAGAAAGATTTTAGTAGTAGTGATATAAACTCTGGGGCATTCCGAAAACAAATTGAATCTGCGCTGTTAGGGGCCATTTCCTAATTATATTCATCCATTTAGAAAAAAATTTAATTGTTTATCTGTCAGGGGTTTAATATCAAGTAACTCAATAGACATTTGCATTTTCATTGTGTTTAGTAGCTCTGTAAGGTTAGGAGCCTTAGCAGATTTCCAATTTTTAAATATTATGTTTCGTGCTGCCATAATAATCATATTTATCAGCAGTTTGTCACCTTTATACTCAGTCATCATAGAGTAGGAAGACATTCAATGGTACGTACAAATTTGTTCAGCCAGTAGTTCACTTTCCCCCAGTACTGTTTAATTCTTGGACAATTCCACAAGCAATGCATAATGTCAGCCCTCTCCGCCTTGCATTTATAACATTTACATCGTTGCGTTACTGTTGTCCATTTATTTATTCTATCAGGGGTTAAATAGTAGTTATTCAGTAATTTAAACTGAGATTCCTTCCAGCTACAAATAACCATGGTTGTTCCATATTACTAAAGCACTTTTGTACATCCTGTAACTGGGGAAAAAACTTATTTAGATATCCTTTAAGCTTATCTACATGGTTAGCCCCTAGTTTAGCCATTAATAGATTATACCAGACTGCAATCAATCGTATTCCTCCTTTATATAGTTTAATACCAGATTATATTTCCTGCATATCCCAATCATTGCCATATAGGTGGCATTTCTGGCTAAAATAACTCCAAATCTGGAGATAGGCGTAAATATTTCTTGCTGGCAAGTTGAATTTGATTGCGATCTCTGAAAAAGTTTGCACAATATGTGAACCATCTTGTTTAAACTGTACAAAGTAAATTAATCCCTTCTCTTTCCACTCCTTAAAAACAGGGTCATAGATACCGGGTACAAAGTCTGCCACCCCAATTATTGGAAGATATTGAGATACTTGGAACCGGCTATTCATTACACTGCAGAATGTTTGCCATGCCCTAATAATGTTGGCAAAGGTCAGCATCTCACCTATATTATTTGGTAGTTTCTTTTGTTCAAGATGTAAGACCGCTTTAAGATCAAATGGCGCTAATAATTCTGATTCAATATTATAATATGTTACATGATCTCCTTCTGTCAACCTATCTATTGCAAATGTTATCAATGTTACCCAGTTATAGTATTTAATACTGGGCAGTGCAAGACCCCCCTCTTTCTTTCGCTGTATCAGCCAGTCGTGTTTTCTTATTATTCCATAGAAATTGTGATATTGTCCTGTTATATTTTATCAGATCTTCCTTTGTTATAAACAACGGTAGGTTTCGTTTCAAGAACAGAATCCTTGGAAAGACAATCATTTTAATCAGCATAATCTTACCATTAATGATAAATTATATGCTTTCCATCTTGCCAGCACTGCTGGTAAGTTATCAAATACTTCCTTATAATTAAGATGATACCACTCACTAGGGTTTTTGCTCAAATTAAGACCTAAGTATTTTATATAGTGAACTTCTTGAAACCCATGGGATCTATAGCTATTGTGATTTTTAGAGATCCATAGGGTTTCTGATTTTTTCATATTCATTTTATATCCAGAGAATTTACTGTAGTTACTTATAATTTCTAAACATTTCGGGATGCTTTTAGGGTTATCATATAAGCACAAGATTATATCATCAGCATATAATGAAATTACCACATTCTGCTTGCCAAATTTTATGCCTTCTAGTTCTTGCCTCAGGTAAATTGCTAGGGGCTCAAGGGACATATTAAATAACAGGGGTGATTGCGGTCATCCTTGCCTTGTCCCCTTATGTAAAGTTATATATTGTGAGAGTTCACTATTTATTAAGAGTTGTGAGCTAGGCTTATCATAAATGAGTTTAACCATATTAAGTAAGCTACCTTGAATACCAAACTTGGTTAGTGTTGTGAATAGATGGTCCCAATTAATAGAATCAAACGCTTTCTCTGTGTCTATCGCTAGCAAAGCCATATCTCCCCTGTTCTCCTAGTATTCTCTCCTATTCTGTTGTAATAGAAGTCCAACGTTAATAATACCCGTCTAACATTTCTCACAACATTAATACCTGGCATGAATCGCGCCTGATCGTTATGGATAATCTTCCCCATGACTTTTTTTTAACCTCTCTGCTATAATTGCCATCAGAATCTTATAGTCTATGTTTAAAAGCGATATAGGCCTATAGGAACCTAGTTCTTCTCGGTTTTTACCTTTCTTATGAATTAGAGTAATTGTGGAGACGGCAAAATACCGTGCATACTATTCTTAATGTAATAATCATTAAAAAGTTTTGCTAGTGTCTCCGCCACATCCTGTTTAATAATTTTGTAAAATTCTGCAGGTAGTCCATCCGGGCCCGCTGCTTTATTATTTTTTATTTTTTTAATTAAAGTCATAACTGCTGCATGAGTAATGTCTTGGTTAATAGTTTGTAGTGCCTCTCCTTAAATATTTGGTACTTTTAACTTTTGTCAAAATCTCTCCTTCTCCCCCTCGTCTATCAGGTCTGAAGAGTATATTTTCTGGTAATATCTAAAGAAGGCCTGTCTGATCTCTGAGGCCTGAGTATGGTTTTTATCTCCTTCCTTTATATTAGTGATTATATTCTTATTCTTTTTAAGTTTGACAAGCTTTGATAAATATTTGGCTGAGATCCCCTGGTATCCCTGAAAAAATACTCTAGATTTGCTATCTTCAAAAGCCCATTTTCCTTTCAGAAAAATGTATCTTTCTAGCTTCACCTGTGTGCGTATTTATCCCATGTATCTATGTGTGGATTATTTAAGTATCAACTATATGAATTCTTTAATTGGTTCGCTAATTGTGTTCCCTTGGCCCGATTCTTCTTTTTTACTCTTCACATACAGTATATGCAAAGATCTCTCCTCTGAGTACAGCTTTACCTGCCTCCCATTAGATCTCAGTTTTGTCTAGATATGCATAATTCACTTTGGCATACTCTTTCCAGGTATTAATCAGCCAGTTACAAAATCTGCTATTATTGCTCATATAACTAGGGAACCAGAAGTTGTTTTTAGCTATTTCTTAACTTGATTTGCAAGCAAATAATCGCGTGGTCTGAGAGTAAGATCTCACTAATTTGAGACTCCATATCCAGGTTCAACAGTGTGTTTTCTACCAAAAAAAAAAATGATACGCTCTGGATTCGCAAGAAAAATTACACTCATCTGGATGTTGTAACCTCCAAATGTCTTTTACCTGCAGTGTCTTATTAAAATCTCTAAATAACTTTCGCCTAGATTATGAGTTTTGCGTTAGAGGCTGTGCGGTGCTAACGAGCAGTTTATGCTCACCGCTCACTTACAGACAGCGCTGGTATTACGGGTTTTTAGAAACCCGGCGTTAACCGCAAAAAGTGAGCGAAGAGCAAAATTTTGCTCCACATCTCGCCTCAATACCAGCGCTGCTTACGTTAGCGGTGAGCTGGTAAAACGTGCTTATGCACGATTTCCCCATAGGAATCAACGGGGAGAGCCGGCTGAACAAAAAACCTAACACCTGCAAAAATGCAGCGTTTAGCTCCTAACGCAGCCCCATTGATTCCTATGGGGAAATACATTTATGTCTACACCTAGCACCCTAACATGAACCCCGAGTCTAAACACCCCTAATCTTACTTATTAACTCCTAGGGCTCCATGTACTAAGCCGTCAATTCATCCTTCATTGTAGACGCGGATAAACTCGCCGTTACTCGCCGCGGGCGAAATGGTGTTCGCTGTCGCTATGTACTAATAATCCCCCAATAAATAGACAAGTCTAGCCTGCCGCGAGCAGTGGCGGATTATTGATAAATTTGACACCTCGCTCGCCGCGACTAAGCTGATGTACTTAACTTTCAGTTGAATTGTCTGGCCAATTATTAACACGTGACATGCAAGGTGTCACGAACATCATAGTAGTCGCGGGAATAGAATTTTGCTCCTATAAAAGTTCAACTTATCTAAACAACTTTATTATTGTTCAAAATTTTTGAAGAGTGATTACAGAGCGTTATTTTTGTAATATTTATTTACAATTTGGATATGGCTTAATCTGGATCTGATAATATATAAATATTAATATAAAAATAATTATAAAGATTGACAACTATACAATACAAATTTAAAATATAGATTACTATTTAATTACAGTCGACAAATTGGGCGCTATTTATGTACATGGAAATGAGAGACAAGTTAGACGCCAGTTATGCTGTAAGTACAATGCTGATATTACTGCCTTTTATATATGTCTAGACTGGCGTCTAGATTGACTTTCCTATTGTTTTGTACCTTGCCCGCCACCTAAAAGGTGGCGAGGCAAAAATAACGAGGTGGGAGCGGAAATTGTAGCGAGCGGACAAATAGATTTTTTAGTACATTCGTTTTTGGCGAGTTGGTGGTCAAATGTGTCTAATTACAGTGAAAAATGGAAAGGTAGCGAGGTTTGGCAGATAAGTACGCTCAAAACAAAGAAAAATGTTGCCCTGCGCTAAGGAAAAGGCACCAATAAACCAAGGGAAAAAAATGGAGACCCCTATCTCCACAACAAGAAACAGAAAATTTGTATTTTGAAAATTGTGTCCCAGATGGAACCAGATATTTCAAAAGACCTTGGCGCTGCAAAAAATTGCGGCTGAAACTAGTGATTGGATAAACCGTGACAATAGTCAAAATGTTTAAAATATGAAACCTTTGGCCTCAGTAATGAGATAACGTGGTTTAGAAGATACAATGTCAATTTATTTATACAATATTAAACATAAAATAAAAAAGCTGATCAGCAAAAGAGCAATAAAATAATTGTAGCAATTAGATAGTAAAAATGTAGCAATCAAACTAACTTGACACAATATAGCAACACACAATATAGCACTATAGCAGATGTCAGTGTAGCATCAAAAATAACCAAACAACCCTGGAGCTGATATGCGATCCAAATGTTGAAAGTCCGGAATAAGAGTGAGCGGTCGAGATCCACAGCTGATTCCTTGAGAAGCAGAGTGAGGCTGGAACGACAAACGGATCCAAATCATACACAAGCAGAAAACCAAACAAAAGGTGTTCGCTTTTACTTACACCGTGTCTTGGTTACTGCTGCGACGATGGGTCCCTTTTAGCAAGCTGTAGCAGAGCCGGATAAGCCTTTGGAACAATACCGGATTTTTCAAGGATACTCCGCTGAAATTGCAGTTAACACAGAAGCCGGTCTGTGTAGGTAATGTTACGTCAGGTGACGTGGAGTGGGAGGAGCAACGCGTTTCAGCCCGGTCAGGGCCTTTGTCAAGCTCCAGAAAGGTGTAATACAGGGCTTTTTAAACCTGTATTAGCTGTGCTCATTGGTTGGATATCGCAAATGGGAGTGCCTTATGCATAAGAGACATAATGGTAACAGTTGCGCCATATACAGATTAATAATTAATCACTGTGCAATATTGATGCAATATACAATATGATGATACAAAGAATAAAAATATAGACATCTTAAACTTTATGCCATTTGATAGTTAACATTTGGTTATATTAAAATTATTCTCTCTGTTACTGAGACCAAGTGACCCATAAAGTGAAAAAAATATAGAATAAGTTTAGAATAAGTTTTCTTTCTCCGTGCAGGATGGTGACATACAGCACTGAACATCCAATCTGTTAGATTGATAGTTAATAGAAAAATAATAGTAGCAATATATTAGTGCCATCAAAGAAAATATATATATTTTTTGGGGAATGATAACATAAAAAATCCCTAAAAAAGTTTTTTTTAAAAATTCCATAAAAAATAGAAAATAAAAAATAATAAATAATAATTTTTTCATAAAAAGTAATTTCATGAGGAATAAAAAAGGTTATAAGAACAGAAAATCTTAATCCCTAAGATAACACCCTATATCGAAGTCAATGTTTAAACCATTGGGTTGTAAAGTTTTTAAATTAAAAATCCAATTTGTTTCTTTTTTAATAAGCTGGGACTGTATGTTTCCACCCCTCCAATTATTTTTAACTTTTTCTATTCCTATGAACGAGAAGTGTGCAAGATTGCCATTATTACATGCCGCGAAATGTTTTGGCACTGGAAGGTCTTTATTCCTATCGGAATCATGATTTTCAATTGACCATATGTGCTCACGTATACGGTCACGTAGCGGTCTTTCGGACTCGCCTATATACTGCTTGCCACAACGACACTGTATTAAATAAATAACAAATCTGTCAGAGCACCTAATGGTATCCTTTATTTTATAGGATTTTCCCGTGATGTTAGAGGTAAAATCCTTCTGTTTTTTAGAATGTTTACATGATTTACATGTTAAACAAGGAAAAAAGCCATTTAATTTTTTACCTGTTAAATCGATCTGTGATTGGATTTTGTTATTATATTTTTTATTTTCAGTGGGGGCCAAAATAGTTTTCAAATTACGGGCCTTTTTATAAACAATTTGTGGTTTGGATGGTAATATTGGACCTAGTTGTTCATCATTTTTAAGAATACCCCAGTGTTTATTTAATATTTTCTTAACTAAATATTTGTTACTGCAGTAGTCAGTAATAAATGGGATAAAAGTATGGTCATTTTTTCTTTGTGGCTTTCTATTAAGAGATCTTGTACTATTTTGTACTAGTTCTTGTCTGTTGACGTCTCTCACTTCCCCCCGTATTTTTTCTATCTTGTTTTTATCATAACCTCTCTCTAAAAAAATTTTTGTGAGTATATCTGATTGAGTATCAAAATCTGACAGGTTAGAACAGTTTTTTTTAAACGTAGGAATTGGCCTTTTGGAATATTTTCTATCCATCTTGGGTGATGGCAACTAGTGTAGTGAATATAACTGTTGGCATCTACACTTTTAAAGTGTATTTTGGATAGAATTTTATGGTTTTCATGGAATAGTTCTAAGTCTAAAAAACTTATCTTATGTCTACTTTTTTCACATGTAAATTTAAGATTTAGTTCATTATTGTTCATTGAGGAAACAAATTCCTCTAATAGCTGTTCGTTGCCTCTCCAAATAATGAGGATATCGTCTATGTAACGATTATATGACACCAGGTTTGCTCCAAATCTAGTGTTCACTAGGAACGACTCTTCCCAGTGTCCCATAAACAAATTTGCATAACTTGGAGCAAACCTGGTGCCCATAGCCGTTCCTCTCTCTTGGTTGTAGAATTGGTGATTATAATTAAAAAAATTATGTGTCAAAATGAATTCAATTGATTTCAACAAAAATTCCCTTTGTTCACTCTTTATCGTATTATCATTATCTAAAAAATGTTTGGTAGCTCGTAAGCCATCTGTATGATTGATACAGGTGTATAGAGATGTAACATCACACGTGACAAGAAGAAAATCCTCTTGCCACGGGATGTTTTCTATTACTTTTAGTACGTCTGTGGAGTCTTTTAGGTAAGAAGGGAGAGATCTAACATATTTTTGAAGAAAGATGTCTAAATATTCGGAAAGATTGGCTGTAAGCGACCCTATTCCCGATATAATGGGCCTGCCGGGTGGGTTTGTCAGGGATTTGTGAATCTTGGGTAAACAATATAGTAATGGAATTTTTGGAAACTTGGGAAGCAAATAGTTCTTTTCTTTTGCATTAAGTATTCCCTTATCAGAGGCTTCATTCAACAGATTTATCAATTCATTTGTATATTTTTTAGTTGGATCATTGGATAATTTTTTATAGGTGTTTTCATCTTTGAGGATATTTTCACATATAGAGTAATAATCTATGGCATCCAGGACCACTATACCCCCACCCTTATCTGCGGGCTTTATTATTAGATCTTCACTTTCTAGTTCTTTAATAATTTTTAATTGTTTTTTACTTAGATTACTATGTGTTTTATTGATTTTATCTTCAGTGAGGTTTTCAATATCTCTTAATACTAATTTTTCAAACGTCTCTAGTATAGGGCCTTTATCTTGTTTGGGGTAAAAAGTTGATTTGTTCCTTAATTGGGTATGTATATACTCACTATCTTGAACCAGAGTATTATCTGCTAATTTCTCTGCTCCAGACTTTAGGAACCATTTTTTAACTGTAAGTTTTCTTACGAATTTATGTGCGTCGATATAGGCACTAAATTTGTTTACTTTGCAACTTGGTGCGAAAGAAAGACCCTTACTTAATATGTCTTCATGATCCTTACTCAATGATTTCTTACTTAAGTTAAAAATACCTAGATTTGTGTCTTTATTGTTCAAAACCTTGATTTTTTTGGATCTCCTAGCCCCTCCTCTCTTTCCTCTCTGTCTGACGCTCTTCTTTTTCTTATGTCTCTTTGAGGTAATGGACTTTGGAGTGTGCTTTGGCCATGTCCTAAAAAAGACGAGGAAGTGGAGGGGTTAACATATTCTTCATCTCTAACATTTTGTAGAATGGAATTTTTAAAAAAAACTTTTTTAGGGATTTTTTATGTTATCATTCCCCAAAAAATATATATATTTTCTTTGATGGCACTAATATATTGCTACTATTATTTTTCTATTAACTATCAATCTAACAGATTGGATGTTCAGTGCTGTATGTCACCATCCTGCACGGAGAAAGAAAACTTATTCTAAACTTATTCTATATTTTTTTCACTTTATGGGTCACTTGGTCTCAGTAACAGAGAGAATAATTTTAATATAACCAAATGTTAACTATCGAATGGCATAAAGTTTAAGATGTCTATATTTTTATTCTTTGTATCATCATATTGTATATTGCATCAATATTGCACAGTGATTAATTATTAATCTGTATATGGCGCAACTGTTACCATTATGTCTCTTATGCATAAGGCACTCCCATTTGCGATATCCAACCAATGAGCACAGCTAATACAGGTTTAAAAAGCCCTGTATTACACCTTTCTGGAGCTTGACAAAGGCCCTGACCGGGCTGAAACGCGTTGCTCCTCCCACTCCACGTCACCTGACGTAACATTACCTACACAGACCGGCTTCTGTGTTAACTGCAATTTCAGCGGAGTATCCTTGAAAAATCCGGTATTGTTCCAAAGGCTTATCCGGCTCTGCTACAGCTTGCTAAAAGGGACCCATCGTCCCAGCAGTAACCAAGACACGGTGTAAGTAAAAGTGAACACCTTTTGTTTGGTTTTCTGCTTGTGTATGATTTGGATCCGTTTGTCGTTCCAGCCTCACTCTGCTTCTCAAGGAATCAGCTGTGGATCTCGACCGCTCACTCTTATTCCGGACTTTCAACATTTGGATCGCATATCAGCTCCAGGGTTGTTTTGTTATTTTTGATGCTACACTGACATCTGCTATAGTGCTATATTGTGTGTTGCTATATTGTGTCAAGTTAGTTTGATTGCTACATTTTTACTATCTAATTGCTACAATTATTTTATTGCTCTTTTGCTAATCAGCTTTTTTATTTTATGTTTAATATTGTATAAATAAATTGACATTGTATCTTCTAAACCACGTTATCTCATTACTGAGGCCAAAGGTTTCATATTTTAAACATTTTGACTATTGTCACGGTTTATCCAATCACTAGTTTCAGCCGCAATTTTTTGCAGCGCCAAGGTCTTTTGAAATATCTGGTTCCATCTGGGACACGATTTTCAAAATACAAATTTTCTGGATAAGTACGCTCGCAATTTTAAAGATGCGAGTTTGAACATAGTTGACGACTTTGTACATATCAGTTTGCGAGTTTTGACGCGAGATTTGTTGCGGGTAGCTCGCTGACTGCTTAGTACATGGAGCCCCTAATCTGCCACCCCGACATCGCTGACACCTACATTATATTATTAACCCCTAATCTGCCGCTCCGGACACCGCCGCCACCTACATTATACTTATGAACCCCTAATCTGCTGTCCCCAACATCGCCGACACCTACATTATATTTATTAACCCCTAGTCTGCCGCCCCCAATGTCGCCGCAACCTAACTACACTTATTAACCCCTAATCTGCCGCCCACAACGTCGCCGCAACTATAATAAACATATTAACCCCTAAACCTAAGTCTAACCCTAACCCCCCCTAACTTAAATATAATTTAAATAAATCTAAATAAAATTACTATCATTAACTATATAATTCCTACTTAAAACTAAATACTTACCTAAAGCTAGCTACAATATAACTAACAGTTACATTGTAGCTAGCTTAGGGTTTATTTTTATTTTACAGGCAACTTTGTATTTATTTTAACTAGGTAGAATAGTTATTAAATAGTTATTAACTATTTAATAACTACCTAGTTAAAATAAAGACAAATATACCTGTAAAATAAAACCTAACCTAAGTTACAATTACACCTAACACTACACTACAATTAAATTAATTACCTAAATTAAATACAATTAATTACAATTAAATAAAATTATCTAAAGTACAAAAAAATACAAACAATAAATTACAGAAAATAATAAAGAAATTAAAAGATTTTTAAACTAATTACACCTAATCTAATCCCCCTAACAAAATTAAAAAAAAAAAACCTACCCTACACTAAATTACAAATAGCCCTTAAAAGGGCCTTTTGCGGGGCATTGCCCCAAAGTAATCAGCTCTTTTACCTGAAAAAATTCCCCCCAACATTAAAACCCACCACTCACACAACCAACCCTACTCTAAAACCCACCCAATACCCCCTTAAAAAAACCTAACACTATCCCCTTGAAGATCACCTTACCAGGGGAAGTCTTCATCCAACCGGGCAGAAGTGGTCATCCAGACGGGCAGAAGTCTTCATCCAGACGGCATCTTTGATCTTCATCCATCCGGCGCGGAGCGGGTCCATCTTCAAGACATCCGACGCGGAGCATCCTCTTCTTTCCACGGCCGACAACTGAATGAAGGTTCCTTTAAATGACGTCATCCAAGATGGCGTCCCTTCAATTCCGATTGGCTGATAGAATTCTATCAGCCAATCGGAATTAAGGTAGAAAAAATCCTATTGGCTGATCCAATCAGCCAATAGGATTGAACTGGCATTCTATTGGCTGATTGGAACAGCCAATAGAATGCCAGCTCAATCCTATTGGCTGATTGGATCAGCCGATAGGATTGAACTTCAATCCTATTGGCTGATTGCATCAGCCAATAGGATTTTTTCTACCTTAATTCCTATTGGCTGATAGAATTCTATCAGCCAATCGGAATTGAAGGGACGCCATCTTGGATGATGTCATTTAAAGGTTGTGTGGGTGGTGGGTTTTAATGTTTGGGGGGGTATTTGTACCTTTTTTTTTTTTTACAGGTAAAAGAGCTGATTACTTTGGGGCGATTCCCTGGAAAAGGCCCTTTTAAGGACTATTTGTAATTTAGTGTAGGGTAGGGCTTTTTTTATTTTGGGGGGGGGCTTTTTTATTTTTTTTATTTTGTTAGGGGATTAGATTAGGTGTAATTATTTTAAAAAATCTTGTAATTTCTTTATTATTTTCTGTAATTTAGTGTTTGTATTTTTTTGTACTTAATAATTTTATTTAATTGTAATTAATTGTATTTAATTTAGTTAATTTATTTAATTATAGTGTAGTGTTAGGTGTAATTGTAACTTAGGTTAGGTTTTATTTTACAGGTAAATTTGTCTTTATTTTAACTAGGTAGTTATTAAATAGTTAATAACTATTTAATAAATATTGTACCTAGTTAAAATAAATACCTGCAAGACTCGTAATACCAGCGGGCGTTAAAAAGCAGCGTTGGGACCGGCCAACGCTGCTTTTTAACCCAAACGCACAACTCGTAATCTAGGCCTTAGCTTTTTGTCCATAGACTTGCTTATTTATTTGCCTAAATCTATCCAGCTCTGGGTCCAGTCATGATGAAATCATCAGTAATTATCATTTTCTGTCCCAGATAGGGCAATAGTTTTTTTTTTTCAGTTTGCTCCAAAATTCGCTGTCAAATTTATTGGTCCCATACACATTACAAAATGACCATCTAGTCTTTCCTATCTCAACTTGCATGATCATATAACGTTCTGCAGGGTCTAACTCATATCTTCTTATCTCATAATCCAAGCTTTTATTAAACAAGATGGCTACACCACAACTCATCTTATCACATGTTGTCGCTATGATTTACTTTATCCAATTTACCTTTAGCTTAGCAATTTCACCCTCTTTTAAATGTAATTCTTTCAAGAATATAATATCTGGTTTTTGTTTCTTTAAAAAATTAAGAATATTTTTTCTCTTAATCAGGGATTTAATCCCCCCCCCCCCCAACACACACACACACACACACACATTCCATGAGCCTAGATTAAGTTTTGCCACCAAAAAAAAAAAATGTAGAGCGGGGTGGGAGAGGGAGCGGAGAGAAAGAAGAAGAAAAAAGAAAAAAAAAGAGAAAAATAAATCTATAAAACATAAAACCCTGGAGAACCGAGACCTATTCTCCCTCTGGTCTCCATAGAACATATAACAACAACAAACTGTACAATACCAGTCATATTGCTATTTCATTTAATTACTTGGTTAATCTGTTGATATTTATACCCTAGTTTCCGAATAAACCATGCATTGTTTAGTTCTACTTGCTATATGCCTAGGACATATAAACTTATATTCATTTCCCTAATAAATGTTTTAGTGTCTTCCATTTAATTTAACACAATTAGTCCCTCACTGTCTTCTATCATTATTCTGGGTGGGTACCGTAGGCTACCTTTGAAATTTATGCTTAATAAGGGCTGTGCAGAAGGGTGCCATATTTTTTCTTTTGGTTGCCGTTTCTACTGAATAATCTTGGAATATGTATATCTGGTTTGCACCTAACATAAGAGGGTTACACTTCCTATAAGCCCGCATTACATACATTTTTTCCTGAAAACTCAAATACTTTACCATAACCATTCTGGGCTTATTATTCCCATCTGGATATCTTTTTACTAGCCCCCGTTCTGTGTGCTCTTTCCACCTGTAGTTTTCCACCTTAAACTTGTATCCCTAATAGATGTAGTAGTGTAATTGCAGCAAATGTCATTAGATCTTTATAATCAGTGGGTTCTGGTAAGCCTATTATACAAATATTATTGTGTCGTGACCTATCTTCTAGATCTGCAATTTTTACCTGTAATGCAGTTATTATATCTAAAGATTTGTTATTAATTACTTCCTGTGCATTGCATGTGTCCTTCAGGTCAGAGACTCTGGTCTCCACTTCAGTTATACGCTTAGAGAATTGTCTCACCTCTTATCAGCCCTGCTAGCTCTTTCCTGATTGAGTCGAATTGTGGCACAATCATTTCTGCCAGTTGGTTCAACATTACTTGTGTGTCTGGTAACATACTACTCTCTGCCAGGTTTTCATGGGAGGCCTCCTGGGCCGTTTTAGTCTTTCTATCCTTTTTAAGGACATAGCGGGTGATCTTGTCTTACTATTTGTCTTGAATTTTTCCATAACCTGCACAAATGTGAAATGATATTACAACATACAGTGCACCCCCCCTTTTTTTCTTTTCTTCCCGTTTTAAGCTCATTGTGATTGTGTTACACCGAGATACGCTGTGAAATCTCTATCTAGTCTATAGCTCCCCTATGGCGGGATTACCTGGACTATCTAATATTCTGTATGGGTGTTTACAGTGTGTGCCTTTTTTGTCTATTTAACAAATAATTCAACCAGTGTTCCTACAATTTATATTTACAGATCATGACAAGCTCTGCTTATATTACAAACATGCCTCTTGCTTTAAGCTATTGACCTTCTTGCCCCTCCCACCTCTTTGTGGGTTCTACTCCCACCTGTGTTGCATGTCTATGTAGCTTTAAGACTTTTTATACACTTAAATCTATATGGTGCAATATATTTATTCTGCCAGTTCTTCCTGGAGCCTTATACTTTACTCTGCTAACTAAGAAATCATGTGTCCCTTTTCTCCATGATTATTTCCACCTTCAAAAATCTCCTTTATACCACTTACATATCAAAGTGCAAAAACTTAATCTTATACAGCCATAATCACATTGCCAGCAGGGGTTATTATTACAACAGTGTAAACATGCAACAAATCTTATTTTAAGCGTATACCACAAGACTTAATTATCCAGATTTAGATATCTTGGAAACAAAAAGAGAAAAACAAAATACTCTTCAGCTTATCATCCACAGTATTAGTTCTAATACATCCAGCATATATCTGTGACAGGGGCTTCCCTGAAATGGCCCTCTTTTTTTGATCACCTATATGTCCAGAACCCAGATATTACACTCTGGTCTCTTTTTTTGTTTTTCCTTTTTAAGATCTTATAAGCTGCAGTTGTCTCCAGTAAGTCTGCATGCACTACTGCCAGGCTTAGTCCCTTTATGCAGATAACTATGTTAATTCTTCAAGCTCTCTACTGACATTGCTGGCCTTGGTTGCACACTGTCCCACCAGTTATGTCCAAGTAATGTCCAGTGGTCCCCAACAAAAGAGACCGCCTTTAAATATACACCAATACAGGGAGAAGAGAGCTTCACCTCTTCTATTTTGCTTTACACTTAGCACAGATCAGCACTCAAATTATGACACTTTCTGTTGATTCAGCTGTTCTACCACCACTTGTACATCCACATTATGCACTTTTTTCTTAGGGGACATCTTCAGTCTTTTACCATTTTAAAGCTGTAGCATGTGAACAATGCCCATGAGCCCCAGACAGTGAGCATTAAACCTATCTGCTTCGGTTTACACACAGCTTTCTCTCACACAGCCTGCTTAACGTAACCACAAATCCCCTTTTAATTATGTTTTACCTCCCGCAGGTATCTTCACACCACAACCAGGCTTTATGCCCACCTTGCGTGTGCTCTACACGGTATACAGTGTTGAACACTCCTGTTTTGCTATAGCAATGTACTTACGTTTTTTTTTTAGCTTCCTTTTAGCATGTCTCCGCTGGGACCCTTGAGCCGTCCTCTGCAAGCCGCTTCCTGTGACACCGGTCCCACCGGGATACCGCTCATGTAGGGCCGTGTCCTGTGAGTACTTGCTCTGTTAGACTTCTGCTCCTCTGGGCTCTGTTAGCTGACCGCTTCAGGTCTTTTCCTTCCACCACCTCGACGCAGGGACTTTGGGTGTGTCCGCTATTGCTTATAGCTTACGGTATTCTTAGGCACCTGGTTGTGGGCTCTGTGGGGTCTGTGTCTTTGACTGGTGTAGGCGCCGCCCGACTTTAAGGCATATACGGGACTTCAGGATCACAGCTGGCCTCAATCCTACTCCCCATGGCGGCTTGTGGATTGCCGCCAACAGGAGATCGCTGTTAGGTCTGGTTTATTTAAGCCCTTTTCGGTTCTCGAGCTTAGAGCGCTTGCGACTGCCACTCGCTTACGCTCCGTCTACAGGAAGCCCCTACAAAAGGCCCTTTTAAGTTGTGTTGTTTTTTTTTAATTTTGGGGTGTTTTTTTTTAAACGAGGGTATTAGAATGGGAATAATTTGTATTATTTTGGATAATTTCGTTTGTTATTTTTTGTACAGGTAGTTTTTTTTATTTTTAGGGTGTGTTTTTTCTCTAGATTAAGGGGTTTTTTTGTTTTTTTTTAAACAGGGTATTAGAATAGAAATAACTTTTATTATTTTGGATAATTATGTTTGTATTTTTAAATAGGTAGTTAGTTAATAATTGTAACTTTACTTTAGGTCTATTTGAATCATGTTAAAGTTAGGGGGTGTTAGGTTTAGGGGTTAATAGTTTAATTTAGCTAGTTTCTCGGTGTGGGGTGGCGGTTTAGAGGTTAATTATTTTATTTAGTGTTTGTGATGTGGGGGACGTCGGTTTAGGGGTTAATAGGTGTAGTTAGTGTTTACGATGTGGGGGACAGAGGTTTAGAAGTTAATAGGTTTAGTTAGTGTTGGCGATGTTTGGGAATGGCGGTTTAGAGATCAATAGTTTTACTTAGTGTTGGCGATGTGGGGAGGCAGCAGTTTAGGGGTTAATAGGTTTAGTTAGTGTTGGCGATGGGGAACGGCATTTTAAAAGTTAATAGTTTTATTTAGTGTTGGCGATGTGGGGGCAGCGGTTTAGTTGTTAATAGGTTTAGTTAGTGTTGGCGATGTAGGGGGCAGCGGTTTTAGGGTTAATAGCTTTATTTAGTATTGGCAATGTCTGGGAATGGCGGTTTAGAGGTTAATAGTTTTATTTAGTGTTGGCGATGTGGGGGATTCCGGTTTAGGGGTTAATAGTTTTAGTTAGTGTTGGAGATGTGGGGGCAGCGGTTTAGGGGTTAATAGCTTTATTTAGTGTTGGGGGAACGGCGGTTTAAATCATTTTGTTTCGGCAAACTAGTTATGTGTAAAGTTAAATCGTTTTTCCGATCCGTTCAATTTTTTGGATCCATTCTTAATTCATATATTCATTATTCTATTGTAAACTTTAGAATAGAATAATGAATATGAATAAAGAATGGATACGAAATAACGAACGGATCTGAAATAACTAATGGATCCGAAAAACGATTTAACTAATTTCCTGAAACGAAATTATTCAACTAATCTAAACTAAACAATTTTTTTAGCATTGCACGTCTAATATTCTTTAATATATGGATTTAGGTAAAATAGAGAGTTAGCAGGCCTAGAAGTGCTATCAGACAAAAGCTTCACATATGCAGAGTACTGATTAAAGGATTCTTGTTCAAAGAAACATGATTGAGTAGTTAGTTCATAAAAACAAAAATAAACTAATTATACAACCTTTACATATATGAAACCTTCTGATCTTTCAAAGACTCTCAAGTTCCAAACCTTCCTGTCCGTGGTGTCATTGAATGACCACTAAGAGACCAACTGCTTAGCTGCCTAAATGCTGATAATTAGTTACATGTTGAAATAATTGTGTCTGCCTTCAATTCTCTGGGAAAGATAATATTACAACAACAAGCAATATTCCTCATAACCTGTTTAATATTATAAGGAGTATTCCCACTCTCTCAGTAGTGTGTTTATGTCATAGTAAATTATGGACAATGTCTGCTGAAATTGTTTAATTCTTGTATTATGTTTAAGTTTGAAAATAAATATAGAAATTGTGTTCCGTTAAACCTATGTTCATCCATACTACAGAAGTAGTTTCCTATAAAAAAAAATTATATATATATATTTATTTTATATGTATTAAATTGTATTGATTTTATGACAATGTACAAGATCAATAATAAACAAGCAGGAATAGCCTTGCTTGATGTCAATAGGGAACATGACCATATAAGATATACAATACACATTGAATAAAGTCCTCATATAGAGTTGTAGTCCATTATGCAGGCCATCTCAAGGAAAGATTTTAAGGAGAAAGAGGTCTATTGTAATTAGAGTCCTGGCTAGAACTTTAAAGGGACACTGAACCCAATTTTTTTTTCTTTCGTGATTCAGATAGAGCATGACATTTTAAGCAACTTTCTAATTTACTCCTATTATCAAATTTTCTTTATTCTCTTGGTATCTTTATTTGAAAAGCAAGAATGTAAGTTTAGATGCCGGCCCATTTTTGGTGAACAACCTAAGTTGTCCTTGCTGATTTGTGGATAAATTTATCCACCAATAAAACGTGCTGTCCAGAGTACTGAACCAAAAAAAGCTTAGATGCCTTCTTTTACAAATAAAGATAGCAAGAGAACGAAGAAAAATTGATAATAAGAGCAAATTAGAAAGTTGCTTAAAATTGCATGTTCTATCTGAAAATTGGGTTCAGTGTCCCTTTAAGCATAACAGCACGAAGCAAAAAAACTCATTTTTTTCTTTTTCTCTATTTTCCTCAAACTATTTAAAGTTATGGTAAATCCTAGCATTTGTGAAACGCTAGGTTTTACCAGTAGAACAAATAAAGGGGACTGTGATGAGAGTGGGAAGTGACGTCACCGGACGGGGGTGGGGTTTAGGGGATTGATTGTCTATGTCGCAGTTACCAAGTTAGATGTGTTGTGCAAGCTGTATACTTCTATGCTCTGCAATAAAATAGCGTTGTACCTTCTATTCTGTGTCCTGCATCTCATGACATGGTTTCAGAAGTACTTGCCTGCGCTTCTGTTTCCTGATTAATGATGATGTTGAAGTTTACCCCACCTGAGCCTTTTGATTTTTCTCAGCCTGCAGCTTGGCCCACATGGCGTCAGCGGTTTCAACGCTTCAGGATTGCTTCCAAGCTGGACTAAGAGAGTGGTGAAGTACAAGTTAATTCTCTTTTATACTCTATGGGGAAAGATGTGGAGCCAGTGTTCAATGCCTTTACTTTCCAAGAAGAATTTTACTTTGAAATAGTTATGAATACACTCAGTGCCCACTTTGTGCGCAAAAGAAATGTGATTCATGAGAGGGCTTGTTTTCACAAACGTGCTCAGCGTGTGGGAGAATCTGTGGAGTCATTTGTGCGCAGCCTGTATGAACTTGCTGAATTCTGTGAGTTTGGTGTTGCTAAAGAGGAGCTAATCAGAGACAGAATAGTCATAGGAATTGCAGATGCTGAAGTCTCACTGAATCTACAGTTGGAGGCTGATTTAACATTGGATGGGGTTATTAGGATGGCCCACCAGAGTGAACTGGTGAGTATTGTGGATGAAGTGCAGCAGTTCAGGAGAGCTGCTAGTGAAAGGCACAGTGTGAGCGGTAGACCAAGGGCAACAGATAGGCCCAGAAGCGGATGGGCGCAGCATGCTCACTGCACGCTGTGTAACCGTACCCATGATCAGAGTGTCGTATTCCCTGCTAAAGATAAAAGATGTAGAAAATGTACCCGAATGGGCCATTTTGAAGTGGTGTGTAAAATGGAATACATTAAGGAGATGCAGGTGGATAGTGACCAGGAGGGTCAAGAAGTGTCCTTTGTAGGGTCTGTTGTTGAACGGTCTGGTTCAGATGAAGATTGGCGGGTTACTCTTACTGTAATGGGAGCCAAAGTTGCCTTTAAGATTGACACAGGAGCAGACATCACTGTTATGTCCCTTGCAGCATTCATAAAACTGCCTCAACAGCCTCAGATGGCGAAAGTTACAACAAAAGTTCATAGTACTGGTGGCTGCATCGATTGTACGGGGAAATTTTTTGCCAGCTGCGAGTACAAGCAGAGGAAATTCACCATGTGGGTACATGTGATTAGAGGTCAGTGTGTTAACAACCTATTGAGCAGAAAAGCAGCCTGTGGTTTGGGCCTGGTTGCCAGAGGGAATGAGATTTCAGAAGACATGTTTGGTGAATTGGGCCTACTGAATTGCAACCCAGTCCGAATATCACTTAAAGGTGACGCAGTCCCATACAGCATTACCACTCCTTTTAGAATTCCGTTCCCGCTCATGCCTCAAGTGGAGAAGGAACTCCTGCGTATGAAGAATATGGGAGTCATTGAAGAGGGTGTTGAAGCAACTGACTGGTGTGCCCCCATTGTGCCTGTTGCGAAGAAAAACGGGAAGGTACGCATCTGCGTAGACTTGAAAAGGCTGAATGAGGCGGTGAAGAGAGAGAGATGTGCTGCCAACACTTGAAGACATAGCTCCGAAATTGGCTGGGGTGAAGTTCTTCTCTACACTGGATGCTTGCAGCGGCTTCTGGCAGATACCTCTAGATCCAAAGTGCCGCAAACTGACTACCTTCATTACACCGGTAGGTCGGTTTTGCTTCTGCAGACTCCCCTTCGGGATATCCTCTGCTCCTGAAATCTTTCAAAGAGAGATGAGTTCTCTCCTAAGGGACCACAAGGGCACGGCAGTCGTCATTTACGACATTTTGGTGTATGGGTCTACATTGGAAGAACATGATCAGTGATTGAGCTGTGTGCTGCAGACCATTAGAGAGTCCGGGCTGAAATTAAATAAGGAGAAATGCCATTTTAGGAGAGCTGAGTTATGTCACTTTAGGCATATCATCAATAGGGATGGCATCAAGCCAGACCCTGATAAAATCCGTACTATTGAACAGATGAAAAGTCCTTCTGATGTACATGAGCTGAGTCAAATATTGGGCCTTGAAAATTATGTGGGCAGGTTCCTTCCAGATTTATCCACAATACTACACCCTATCACAGAGTTGGTAAAGAAAGATGTTGCCTGGGTCTGGGGACCTTCACAGGAAGAATCTTTTGTGCAGGTCAAGTCCCTGCTGGGGTCTGCCCCAGTGTTGGGGTTCTATGACCCTTCCAAAAAGACTGTGGTTAGTGCTGATGCAAGCAGTTATGGGTTAGGGGCCGCCCTCCTGCAGTTGAATGAGAACAAACTACAGCCCATCATCTACTGTTCCTGTACACTGACGGCTGCTGAGTCGAAATACGCCCAAATTGAGAAAGAGTGCCTGGCTGCAGTTTGGGCATGTGAGCGCTTCCAGCGTTACCTAGTGGGTTTAGAGAAATTTAGTCTGGAGACTGACCATAAACCGCTAGTCCCTCTAATCAACTCCTATGATATTAACAAAGCACCCCTAAGATGCCAGAGACTTCTCATGAGGCTGCTCAGGTTCAACGTTCAGGCAGTGCATGTGCCGGGGAAACAACTGGTAGTGGCAGATACACTTTCCAGGCTCCCACTGGCTGCTGCTGAAGAATCTTCAACGGAATCAGATGTGAAAGTGTATGTAGATTCAGTTCTGGCATCCCAATCCATTTCGTCAGGGAAGCTAGAGCAAATAAGAAAGGAGACATATTTAGATACTGACCTTCAAGAAGTTATTAAGTACATAAAAGAATGTTGGCCTGAGAGCCCGGCAGCCTGGATGTCTTTAAGTTTTTACCAGTCAGAAAGATTGCAGCTCACGGAGCTGGATGGGTTGGTGCTGTTCCAGGACCGCACTGTTATTCCTGTTAGCATGCGGCAGGAGATCTTAAGCATTATTCATGATGGCCACTTGGGCATTACAAAGTGCAGAGAAAGGGCAGCTACGGTAGTATGGTGGCCTGGGATCAGTTCCGACATCGCAAGCCATGTGTCAAAATGTGCCTTTTGCCGGGAATGCCGGCCTACTCAGAGAAGGTAGCCCTTGATTTCTACTCCGCTGCCTGCAGGCCTGTGGCAGAAAATAGCTGCTGATTTATGCAAACTGCACGGGAAAAAGTACCTAGTCGTGATTGACTATTATTCCAGGTATTTGGAGATTGCACCCTTGAATGAGATCACAAGTCAAGCTGTTATCACTTGTCTCAAGAACTTGTTCGCCCGGTGGGGCATACCAATGGAGTTAGTGAGTGATAACGGAATGCAGTTTGCTTCCACGGAGTTCAGTTCTTTCAGCAGTGAATATGATTTTGTCCATTCTATGTCGAGTCCACATTACCCGCAGGCCAATGGAATGGCTGAAAGGGCGGTTCAAACAACAAAGTTCATTTTGAAGCAATCTGAGCCGTACCTAGCCCTCTTGTCCTATAGGGTGACTCCCATACAAGCCACGGGTTTTAGCCCGGCACAGCTGATGCTAGGACGTCAGATTCGCACCCCTTCACCCTCTGTGGGTGTCTTCCAGCCAACTAGCTCTGTTCCTCGGGACGAGGTCCTTAGGAGGGATGAAGAGGCTTAAAGGGGCTATCGATTCTTCTACGACAGGAAACACTCTGTGAGGCCCTTGCAGGAGCTGAATGTGGGGAAAAGTGTCATAGTTAAACTGGATGATGAGAATTAATGGAAGACGCCTGCTACGGTAATTGGACGCTCTCCAGAACCAAGGTCTTATGTAGTCCTTACTGTTGGAGGGACAGTCACACGTCAGAATCGAAAACATTTTCAGCCAGTACCTGAGAGTTTGGGACTGGATGCCTCAGTACCACTGCCGGTGGGGTCCCCTGTTTTAAGAGGGGTGCCTTCCCCTCAGCAAGATCACAGCGGGGATACTTCTTTGCTTCCAGCAGACTCTCAATCACCTTCTTCTGTATCAGAGGACAGTTCATGTAAAATGACATCAAGTGGAAGGGTGGTGAAACTTCCAGCCCAATATCGGGATTAGCACTAGTTAAAGCAGTGACCAGAAGAAAGGGCAGAATAATCCTATGGTCACTGTGGACTAGGGTAGTCTACCCCGATGTTCAAGTCAGGATTGTATTTCATGTTGTTTATGTATATCCTCTTTAACTTGTTCTTTGTTGTATACTTAACAAAACTATTTCTGTATGTTTCTTGTATACCTTGTTATTTGATGTATTCAAAAAGAAAAAAAAATGTATGCTTTGTCCTTTGAAAAGGGGGAAGATGTGATGAGAGTGGGAAGTGACGTCACCGGATGGGGGCTTGGTTTAGGGGATTAATTGTCTGTCGCAGTTACCAAGTTAGATGTGTTGTGCAAGCTGTATACTTCTATGCTCTGCAATAAAATAGCGTTGTACCGTCTATGCTGTGTCCTGCATCTCATGACAGGGACTTTCAGTCATGAAGTATAAAATACTTCATGGCTGAAAGTTCCCTCATTTGTCTAAAGCTTTTTTCAGCACTGAGAGCCTCATGCAGCCCACAGCAGAACGCTATTTTGCGGTGAGGTGATGCTTGCTAATAATGTGCTAGCTATCCGGCATGGCACCAGCTGACCCGCATGGCTATTGGCAAGAGGTGGAAACGTCAATTCACAGCAAAATAGCGTTCTGCCGTGGGCTGCCTGAGGAACTCAGTGCAGTGAAAGTTTCCGATATATTTTATACTTCCTGACCTAAAGTCCCCTTTATTTGCTCCACTGGTAAATCCTAGCGTTTCAGAAACACTAGGATTTACCATCACTAACAAGATAAACAAGAACATAAAACAGTCACCCAAGTAGTGGATTCATCTTCTGACTAAGATGTGAGTTTAGTTATCGTATTATTTATTTCTCTTATAATAATAGTCATCCCAGTAAAACTATATATCATAAAACATATCTAATTGATCAGTTTTTAAGTAATGACAGAAGAGTGTTATTGACTCTGTCTACCCATTTTAAGAACATTGGGAGATTAGGGCTTTTCCATAATTTAGGGATAATTTGTCAGGCAGCATGTAAGAGTATTTGTCCTCAATTTCTTTTAATTTTACATTTGAGGCCTAATGGGAAATTGAACAGTATTGTTGCAGGTTTTTTTCACTCATTTACATCCTAGAATCATGTTTATTTATTTCACTATCCTATAGCAGTAATTTTAGGGCATTCCCACTATATGTGTAACATATCTCCTTTTGTGGGACAGCCTCTCCAACATGTATCTAAACAGTTTGGGAAAAAGTGTTTAATTTTGTGTGATATAACCTCATAAGGAATTTAAAATTTGTTTCTATCACAGACACTGAATGCACAGATTTAACAAAGTGTTTAGTACTAATTTGGCCAGGGAAGTCCCTGTTCCAAGCTTAAATATGAGGTAAGATTTGAGGGAGGGCAGCTGATTGGAGTAGTAAGTATAAGGTAGAAATCATCCCTCTTTTCATATCAGATATGAAACATAACATTTCACATTTAGTGAGGGGTCTTAATAAGTTTGCCCTTTCTTTATGCATCTTTGTGTAGTGTCTAAACTGATGTATTCTTATCCAGAAGTGGAGAAAATCCAGGTTTACCAAATTGTCAAGACTCAGAGACTGAAATCTCCCATTGGATATGAGTAAAGTTATCGATATCTGTTATTTAAATGTTATTGGGGTTTGTATGTTATGCTGTAGACCTGTAGAAAATTCAGGGTTATTTAATATCTGAGTCAGAGGTGAGCAATTAGAAGTGATACTACTTTGCGTATTATATTGCAAAATACCCCTGATATTGGGTTAGATTACGAGTGGAGCAGTAATTACTGCTCCTGCTTGCACACTAACACCGCTCGACTTCTGCTCTTTGCACGAGTTGGGTAGCACTTAAATTACAAGTTAAAAGTAATGGTTAACGCTTGAGCGCTAACCCAACTCGCGTAAAGAGCAGCTCTTAGAATATTGTGATCACATTAACGTAGTATCCCATTGACTTCATACTCATACTCATACGCTAACCCAAATCGCCATAAGACCCCTACTCTAATAAACCCTAAACTGCCACCCCCACATCACAAAGTAAGCTTCTACACTATTAACTCCTAACGCCACACCCAATATCGCATAGTAACCTACACTATTAACCCCCAAACTGCTGCCACTCACATCACAAAGAAACCTACACTATTAACCCCTAAACTGCCACCCCCACATAGCAAACTACCCATCTACACTATTAACACCTAAACTGCCACAGCACCACCGCAAATGAACCCACTAACATCTAAACCCGCTAACACCTCCTAAGTTCCTCAAAATGGGCTAACCTTACCTTTAAAAAAATAAACTTACTGGAAAAATAAAAAATAAATAACCTTACCTTTAAAAAAAAAAAAACTACTGTTACTTTAAAAAAATAAAAAAATAAAATTACTTAAAAAACAAACAAACCCTAACATTACAACAAATAGAAAACCTAACGTTACAAAAAATAACAAACAAATAGCCAAAAATAAAAAGATAATGATAGCGCTCCACTCGTAATCTAGCCCATTATCAGATGTGTTAGTTTGTATTTGTTTAGAACTTGGTAGCCAGCTGACATTACCTAATTGAGGATAACCTGATAGTTGTGCCCAAACTTTACTTTTTCATATTGGCACCATTAGACAACATGTTGGAGTCAGATGGTATATTTATAAAAAAGTAAACGGGGAACCCCCAAACCACCTAGTTTAGTCGGGAGATGCATAGCCTGTTTGGGTAATCTTGGAGGTCTTCAACGCCATACATAGGTATCCATTATTTTTTGTAGTTGGGTCAAGTATGGAAAAGTTCCGGTAGAGGCAGCACTTGAAGGATGTATAGCATCAAATTATGTGCCCCAGCTAGTAGATGGTTTTTAGGCAACCAGGTGTCAACCAGAAGCTTTAAAGGTTGGGTTAATGTGCTATAATTCAGTTCCAGTAAAAACAAAATATATTTGAAAGAGACAGCATACCCTACATTTTTTTTCCCCTTAAATTTTTTTTCCTAGTGATCCATTTTACCTGCTAGAGTCTGTTATCATTATATCGGTATTTGAAATTGCTGGTTTTGCCTGTGGTATCCCTACCTATACTGAAAGTCTCTATATTTAAGTATAGGCTAAAGAAAACCTGTGTAATCATAGCCAGAAGAAGGAATTACACCCCTAGTAGGAGGTAGAAGAGATAAGCATAACATGTTGTTATTCTTTAATTATTCTCTCTAAGTACTGGGCTTTGGTTTACAGACAGAGATAATATAAAGAAGCATGTGTCTATGCAGAAAGTGATAAAATAAGAATATCTGATTTTTCTGCAAGCTCAACCTGCTATTTCAAATACAAAAATAAACCTAAGCGATTCATTTTTCATACATTTTATTCACTGAAGCTGGTATAACAAGTCATTGGAAACAATTTTAAAGTAAACTGTCCCTTTAAATTAAGTTGTGAGTGAACAATATGTTTAAAGGATTATTGCAGTGGACAAATGACATTCTCTAATTCATTACAGCATTTAATTTGTACTCTAATGACCCTGCAATTATATGTATTTAAGCCCTGCAAATGGGTTAAACACATAGTGAAAGTCCATCTCAGGAGCCACTGAGCACTGCTGGTCTCAAGTGGAAACTGCCAGTGACCCAATCAGTAGCAGTAGTCCCACAACCCAGCAGTGCGATAAACACTGCTGATTGGGTGATCGTCAGCTTCCACTTAAAACCAGCAGTGCTCTCCAGCTCCTGAGAAATACTTTAACTATGTGCTTAATTTCTTCACAGCGGGGTTCAATATATAGCATTGCAGGGTTGTTAGTGGTAAAATGACATTCTCTAACAAATAAGAGCAAGTAATGTTACCACTATAATGGCCCTTACATTTATTATGTGCTTTTGCATATTAGTAATGACAAACGTTACAATAACAGTAGATCATATCTCATTAAAGTGTGGGAACCCTTGTTGTAGTACCTATCTAAGCTTTGTTCCTAGTCTATTTAATTTGGACTAATTTAAGACTCACATACAGGAAACCAAATCATCTTTAGTGCTGCTTTTCATTCCCTTTTAATGCAGAGATTGCAGTGAAGACAATTAGACACAGTATGATAGCATTTCCTGTTTATTATCAGAGCTTGGATTTCACATGACATAAGATCTGATTATCATTATCTTTACTTCAACACTCAAGCAAGTTTCCTGCAAATTTGTGCATATTTTTCTTAAGTAAGTTCGCAGCACTAGGAAACTGGATTATTAGAGTTCATTTTAAACAGTAACAATTAATTACAAACACTATGGCCCATATTTATCAAGCTCCGAAAGGAGCTTGAAGGGCCGTGTTTCTGGCGAGTCTTCAGAGTCGCCAGAAACAGAAAGGGGTCTAAAGACCGCTGCTCCATAACCCTGTCCGCCTGCTCTAGGCAGACGGACAGGAATCGCCGGAAATCAACCCGATCGAGTACGATCGGTTTGATTGACAGCTCCCTGCTGGCGGCCGATTGGCCGCGAGTCTGCAGGGGGCGGCGTTGCACCAGCAGCTCTTGTGAGCTGCTGGTGCAATGTTAAATGCGGAGAGCGTATTGCTCTCCGCATTTAGCGAGGTCTTGCAGACCTGATCCGCACTGTCGGATCAGGTCCGCAAGACCTTTGATAAATAGAGGCCAATATATTACAATTATTATGGTATGATACTGTAAAACAATTACTGTTTAATTCTTAAATAAACTAGGTCAAATGGTTATGTATGTGTCTGTGTGTCTCTTAAAGGAACATTCACTTATTAACAAATCACACTGAATTGCAAAAAAAAAAGTGTTTTAAAATAATGTAACAGTGTCATTTTGTTAATTCAATTTTTTTTTTTTTTTTATCAAGAGAAGTTTGGCCGCGGCCAATTAGCGACATATGTATATATGCTTGTGCTCTGAGCTAAGCAATCACTGTGTTGAATATTCTGTTAAATTGCATCATATTTAAAGCGACGTCATAGTGACAAAGTTCTTGAACTTCAATGTCCCTCTGCTGAGGACATTGCCCCTCTTCTGCTGCTTGTGCTCTGAGCTAACCAAATCACTGTGTAAGGTATTCAGGTAAATGTGACCATTGTGTATAAGAGAAAATGGAACAAGCACTATTTTCAGAGGTATTTTACAACAATAGCAGGTAAAATGAATAATGAATGTATTTTGCAGTGCTGTTTTATATTTACAAAACAAGCATGTGTACTGACTATAGTGTATGAACAGAAGGTCCTGCACATGGTGTCATTTTTTTCATTGTATTCTAAGTTATAAAAAAACATAAAGTATGTTTTCTAGCTCATTATGTTCTCATCTAAATGTAACGGTAATAATAAATGTGATATAAACTAAACAGATGCAGAGGTACACGGCCAGTTGTAGATAACTAAGCCAGGTAATATATGGGTAAAGGTTTCTTATAATTATGCGCTAAAATAACTTTGTAATATATTTTCATTATTTATTTTAGCCTCAGCAGAGAAGGAAACCTAGGTTACAACATGGCTGCTCCCAACTTTATTGAATTTATTCACCATTTAAGCAATTAATAACCAGCTAGATTACGAGTTTGGCGTTAGGAGTAAAAAAGCAACGTTATGGCCCATAACGCTGCTATTACAAGTCTTGTAGGTATAGGTGTACCGCACACCTTTTAGCCTGTCACGCAACATCAGTACCGCACTTTTAAAAAAGTCCTTTTTCAATGGGACTCCCATAGCGCCTGTATTACGAGTTTGCCTGGGAGGCCAAAAAGTGAGCGATACACCCTATACTGACAAGATCCGTACCGCCATCTAAAGTCAGTAGTTATGAGTTTTACGTTACAAAGCTGTAGCATAAAACTCATAACTAAAGTGTTACAAAGTACACTAACACCCATAAACTACCTATTAACCCCTAAACCGAGGCCCTCCCGCATCGCAAACACTGTAATAAATGTATTAACCCCTAATCTGTGTCCGGACATCGCCGCCACTATTAAAATGTATTAACCCCTATATCGCCGCTCCGCGACATCGTCGCCACTATAATAAACCTATTAATCCCTAAACCGCCGCACTCCCGCATCGCAAACACTATTTAAATATTATTAACCCCTAATCTGCCGTCCACCCACACTGCCGCTATAATAAACCTATTAACCCCTAAACCGCAAGCCCCCCGCAAAGAAATATACTTAAATAAACTATTAACCCCTAAACTGTAAGCCCCCCACAATGAAAAATACTAAAATAAACTATTAACCCCTAAACCGAACGACTCCCTAACTTTATATTAAAATTACAATTTCCCTATCTTAAATTAAAACTTACCTGTCAAATTAAATACATTAATTTTAAACTAACAATTAAACTAAGATAGTTATTAAACTACAATTAAACTAACTACCAATTAATTAAATTAAACTAAACTACACATTAAAAAAATCCTAACACTACTCTAAAAATTACTAAAAGTATCTAATTACAAAAAAAAAACTAAATTACAAAAAAGACTAAATTACGAAAAATAAGAAACAAATTATCAAAACTAAAAAGATTTACACCTAATCTAATAGCCCTATCAAAATAAAAAAGCCCCCCCAAAATAAAAAAAACCTAGCCTACAATAAACTACCAATGGCCCCTAAAAGGTCCTTTTGTGGGGCATTGCCCCAAAGAAATCAGCTCTTTTACCTGTAACAAAAAAATACAAACAGCCCCCCTAACAGTAAAACCCACCACCCCCACAACCAACCCCCCCAAATAAAATAACTATCTAAAAAAAACTAAGCTCCCCATTGCCCTGAAAAGGGCATATTTATGAGCATTGGCCTTAAAAGGGCATTTAGCTCTTTTTCATGCCCAGATCCTAAACTAAAAATAAAACCCACACAAAAAACCCTTAAAGAAACCTAACACTAACCCAGACGATCCACTTACAGTTCTTGAAGTCCCGCTTGAAGGATCAATCCAGCCAGCAAGAAGTCTTCATCTAGACAGCCTCTTCAATCTTCATCCAGCCAGCGAAGTCCTCATCCAGGCGGCATCTTCTATCTTCATCCATCCGACGCAGAGCGGGTCCATCCTGAACACATCGCGCGGAGCATCCTCTTCATACGGTCGCCGCCGTAAACTGGAACTTCAATGCAAGTGACGTCATCCAAGATGGCGTCCCTTGCATTCCTATTCGCTGAAAGATTTCAATCAGCCAATAGGATTAGAGCTGCTAAAATCCTATTGACTGTTCCAATCAGCCAATAGGATTTGAGCAGCTCTCATTCTATTGTTTGTTCCAATCATTAGCTCTATTTTAATTATGTTAAAGTTAGGGGGGTAGGGTTAGGTTTAGGGTTAGGTTTAGGGGATAATATAGTTTAATTTAGCTTGCTGCGATGTGGGGGCGCTGGCGGTTTAGAGGTTAATAGGTGTATTTAGTTAATCATTGTAAATTTAATTTAGCTTTATTTTTATTATGTTAAAGTTAGTGTGTGTTAGGGTTAGGTTTAGGGTTACGTTAGGCTTAGGTTTAGGGGTTAATGGATTTATTTAGTGGTAGTGATGTGGGAGGCCAGAGGTTTAGGGGTTAAAAACTTTAGTATAGTGGCGGTGATTTTGGGATCAGCAGATTAGGGGTTAATAGTTTTATGTAGGTGGCGGAGATGTTGGTGACGGCAGATTAGCGGTTAATAACATTATGTAGGTGGCGGCGATGTTGGGGGCAACAGATTAGGGGTTAATAACTGTATGTAGGTGGCGGCGATGTTGGAGGCAGAAGATTAGTGGTGTTTAGACTCTGGGTTTATGTTAGGGTGTTAGGTTTAAACGTTATTTTCTTTTTCCCCTAGACATCAATGGGGCTGTGTTACGGAGCTTTTGTTTCCACGATCACAGGTGTTAGGCTTTTTTTTGCTGGCTCTCCCCATTGATGTCTATGGGGAAATCGTGCACGAGACCGTCAAAGCAGCGCTTGTTTTCGTTGCGGTATGGAGCTCAACACAACCATTTAGCCTGTGCAAGCCTGCTTTTTACAAACCTGTAATACCAGCGCTATAGGGAGGTGAAATAACGCCGCTTTTGTGGCGGTCGTTAAAATCCCTATAGCGCTCAAAACTCATAATCTAGCTGTCTATTTTATTTTATTAAAAAGTAAAGATGCTTCTATCCTTATTTTTTAATAAAATACACACCACTATATTTTGGTGGCGTTTGGGGCACATTAATAAAATTAACCATAGATCTGTCTCTCTTTAATTTTATAAGCGCTAATTGCTACTGCGAGCAATAACCAGCCACTTGTAATCTGGCCTTTAAAATGTCCTTTAAAAGTCACCTTTATACATGCATCTAGTCCAAAACAAACTTTCATGATTCAGATAGGGCATGTCATTTTAAACAATTTTCCAATTTACTTCTATCACAAATTTCGCTATGTTCTATTGGTATTCTTAGTTGAAAGCTGAACCTAGGAGGTTCATATGCTAATTTCTAAGCCCTTGGAGGCCACCTCTTATCTCAGGGCATTCTGACAGTTTTTCACCACTAGAAGGTGTTAGTTCATGTGTTTCATATAGATAACACTGGGCTCATGCACGTGGAGTTCCTAGGAGCCAGCACTGATTGCTATGCTATTGTTCGTTTCCAGGTTGAGCGCTTCTCTCTTTTTATTTATGCAAATTATGACATTTTGGGAAGTCTCCCTAAGTGTGATGCGGGAATCCAGACGTGGACCCGTTGCTCAGTGTGCCTAGAGGGATATGGCTGCACCTCACTGACGAGGCCCACAATAGGCCGAAACGTACGTCTGGGGTTTTGCTGTTTCTCTCGTTCAGAGAAGGATTGCCTGGTATTTCGGGGCTGGACTGTACTGTGAAGTCAGGATCAGACTGATATGCTTCAGGAAAGTTTTTCTCTGTGAAAGGCACATGTTGAGCAAAAAGAGGCTGCTTCTTGGGTGGTAACTAGCCATAGAACAAGCTATTATGCTATTGTTCGTTTCCAGGTTGAGCGCTTCTCTCTTTTTATTTAAGAAGATTAGTGGTGTTTAGACTCAGGGTTTATGTTAGGGTGTTAGGTTTAAACGTTATTTTCTTTTTCCCCTAGACATCAATGGGGCTGCGTTATGGAGCTTTTGTTTCCACGATCACAGGTGTTAGGCTTTTTTTTGCTGGCTCTCCCCATTGATGTCTATGGGGAAATCGTGCACGAGACCGTCAAAGCAGCGCTTGTTTTCGTTGCGGTATTGAGCTCAACACAACCATTTAGCCTGCGCAAGCCTGCTTTTTACAAACCTGTAATACCAGCGCTATAGGGAGGTGAAATAACGCCGCTTTTGTGGCGGTCGTTAAAATCCCTATAGCGCTCAAAACTCATAATCTAGCTGTCTATTTTTAAAAATACAACATATTATTCTCAGGCTAATCTATGCGCTTATTACACAATTCTATCTAAAAATTATTTAGGGCTAGATTACAAGTGGATCGCTAAATATTGCTTTTACTAAAGCGATATTAGCACTCTAATGAGTAATACCAGCACGTTTCCATAGTCATACACGGCATCAAAACTAACACAGCAAAGGGGGTAAATTGTGCAGCGATGGCAGCATATTGTAAATATATATTTATTTAAATATATATACTGTGTATATATATATATATATATATATATATACATAATAACACATAAATATATATGTATATAAGCATATACAGTACATATATATATATACAGTGAACACACAGTTTCCATAGACCGCAATGTAAAGGCACTTTTTAGTGCCCACTCCCGCCAACTTTAACCCCAAAATACTGCTAGTGCAGTTATTTTATTAAAAAGTAAAGATGCTTCTATCCTTATTTTTTAATAAAATACACACCACTATATTTTGGTGGCGTTTGGGGCACATTAATAAAATTAACCATAGATCTGTCTCTCTTTAATTTTATAAGCGCTAATTGCTACTGCGAGCTTGCGGTAGCAATAACCAGCCACTTGTAATCTGGCCTTTAAAAGTCACCTTTATACATGCATCTAGTCCAAAACAAACTTTCATGATTCAGATAGGGCATGTCATTTTAAACAATTTTCCAATTTACTTCTATCACAAATTTTGCTTTGTTCTATTGGTATTCTTAGTTGAAAGCTGAACCTAGGAGGTTCATATACTAATTTCTAAACCCTTGGAGGCCACCTCTTATCTCAGGGCATTCTGACAGTTTTTCACCACTAGAAGGTGTTAGTTCATGTGTTTCATATAGATAACACTGGGCTCATGCACGTGGAGTTCCTAGGAGCCAGCACTGATTGGCTAAAATGCAAGTCAGTCAAAAGATCTGAAATAAGGGGCAGTTTGCAGAGGCTTAGATACAAGATAATCATAGAGGTAAAAAGTGTATTAATATAACTGTGTTGGTTATGCAAAACTAGGGAATGAGTAATAAAGGGATTATCTCTCTTTTAAAACAATAAATATTCTGGTGAACACTGTCCCTTTAAGCACTGAGTTGCAAAAGATCTTTATCATAAAATCACTATGCAACATGAAAGTGGCTCAGGGTTCTTAATTGTACAAACTACACATAGCATACACTGTCAGCATTTATCATTGCACAAGCAGTTCTCGAGAACTGCTTGTGCAATGCCATCCCCTGCAGATTCGTGGACAATTGCCCTCTAGCAGGGGGTGTCAATCAGCCCGATCATATTGGATCGGGCGGATTGATGTCTGCAGCTTCAGTGGAGGTGGACCAGTTATGGAGCAGCGGTCTTCGGAGCTTGATAATTAGACACCAGAGTATGCAATTTTACACAATTTTTTACTTTATTTCTATTATAATATTTTCTTCATTCTCTTGGTATCTTTGGTTGAAAAGCAGGGACATAAGATCATGCTTATGCAGACATCCTAACTCTCCCGGAAATTCCGGGAGTCTCCCGCATTGTAATAGCGGCTCCCTGACGCCCGCAAATTAAATACAATATCCTGGAAACTCCTTTCATAACACCAAAACTTCAAACTCATTGACATATTTGTATAAATAAATAAATTGTATCTTGTGTATTACATGCAACAAGATGCCTGAGAAGACTTGCCATGTATTGCTGAGTAGTAGACATGTGCACGGCTAAAAAATTCGGTTCGTTTTCGGTTCGGATCGATTCGGACTTTTCGAATTTTGTTTCGGATCGAATCGGATTCGGCAAAATTTGAAAAAAATTTGTTTCGGATTTATTCGGATCCGAATAAATTCGTTTCGGATTTATTCGGTTTCGGCTGAATTCGGTTCTATTCGGTTCCGAAATTCGGTATTTTTTAGTACACTAAGTCACTAACACCCATAAACTACCTATGAACCACTAAACCGAGGCCCCCCCACACCGCAAACCCTATAATAACATTATTTAACCCCTAATCTGCCAATCGGATATCGCCGCAACCTACATTATAGCTATTAACCCCTAATCTGCTGTCCCTAACACCGCCGACCCCTACATTATAGTTATTAACCCCTAATCTGCCCCCCCCAACGTCGCCGCAATATAACTACAATTATTAACCCCTAATCTGCCGACCCGATATCGCCGCCACCTACATTATAGCTATTAACCCCTAATCTGCTGTCCCTAACACCGCCGACCCCTACATTATAGTTATTAACCCCTAATCTGCCCCCCCCAACGTCGCCGCAATCTAACTACAAGTATTAACCCCTAATCTGCCGACCCGATATCGCCGCCGCCTACATTATAGCTATTAACCCCTAATCTGCTGTCCCTAACACCGCCGACCCCTACATTATAGTTATTAACCCCTAATCTGCCCCCCCAACGTTGCCGCAATCTAACTACAAGTATTAACCCCTAATCTGCCGACCCGATATCGCCGCCGCCTACATTATAGCTATTAACCCCTAATCTGTTGTCCCTAACACCACCGACCCCTACATTATAGTTATTAACCCCTAATCTGCCTCCCCCCAACGTCGCCACAATCTAACTACAAGTATTAACCCCTAATCTGCCGACCGCAAATCGCCGCAACTATAATAAATGTATTAACCCCTAAACCGCCGCACTCCCGCCTCGCAAACACTATAATACATTTTATTAACCCCTAATCTGCCCTCCCTAACATCGCCGCCACCTACCTACAATTATTAACCCCTAATCTCCCGCCCCCAACGTCGCCGCTACTATAATAAGGTTATTAACCCCTAAACCTAAGCCTAACCCTAACACTAACACCCCCTAACTTAAATATAATTTAAATAAAACGAAATAAATTTACTATAGTTAAATAAATGAATCCTATTTAAAACTAAACACTTACCTGTAAAATAAACCCTAAGATAGCTGCAATATAACTAATAGTTACATTGTAGCTATTTTAGGATTTATTTTTATTTTACAGGCAACTTTGTATTTATTTTAACTAGGTACAATAGCTATTAAATAGTTAATAACTATTTAATAACTACCTAGCTAAAATAAATACAAATTTACCTGTAAAATAAATCCTAACCTAAGTTACAATTACACCTAACACTACACTATCATTAAATTAACTAAATAAATGAATCATATTTAAAACAAAATACTTACCTGTAAAATAAACCCTAATATAGCTGCAATATAACTAATAGTTACATTGTAGCTATTTTAGCATTTATATTTATTTTACAGGCAACTTTGTATTTATTTTAACTAGGTACAAAAGCTATTAAATAGTTATTGACTAATTAATAGCTACCTAGTTAAAATAATTACAAAATTACCTGTAAAATAAATCCTAACCTAAGTTACAATTAAACCTAATACTACACTATCATTAAATAAATTAACTACAAGTACCTACAATTATCTACAATTAAATAAACTAAAGTACAAAAACCCCCCACTAAATTACAAAAAAAAACAAACACTAAATTACAAAAAATAAAAAAATATTACAAGAATTTTAAACTAATTACACCTAATCTAAGCCCCCTAATAAATAACAAAGCCCCCCAAAATAAAAAAAATCGGAATTAAGGTAGGAAAAATCTGATTGGCTGATTCAATCAGCCAATCAGATTCAAGTTCAATCCGATTGGCTGTTCCGATCAGCCAATAGAATGCGAGGTCAATCTGATTGGCTGATTGGATCAGCCAATCGGATTGAACTTGAATCTGATTGGCTGATTGAATCAGCCAATCAGATTTTTCCTACCTTAATTCCGATTGGCTGATAGAATCCTATCAGCCAATCGGAATTCAAGGGACGCCATCTTGGATGACGTCACTTAAAGGTACAGTCACTTAGTCGTCGGATCAAGAAAGAAGAGGATGCTCTGCGTGGGATGTCTTCAGGATGCTGCCGCTCCGCTCAGGATGGATGAACAGAGAAGATGCCGCCTGGATCAAGACTTCTGATGGATGGAAGACCTCTTCTTGCCCCGCTTGGATGAAGACTTCTGCCGGTCTGGATGTCCTCTTCTGCCCGATCGGATGAAGACTTCGGCCCGCTGGGTGAAGACACGGTAGAGAGATCTTCAGGGGGGTAGTGTTAGGTTTATTTAAGGGGGGTTTGGGTTAGAGTAGGGGTATGTGGGTGGTGGGTTGTAATGTGGGGGGGGTATTGTTTTTTTTTTTCAGGCAAAAGAGCTGTTTTCTTTGGGGCATGCCCCCGCAAAAGGCCCTTTTAAGGGCTGGTAAGGTAATAGAGCTGATTACTTTTGTAATTTAGTATAGGGTAGGGCATTTTTTTATTTTGGGGGGCTTTGTTATTTTATTAGGGGGCTTAGATTAGGTGTAATTAGTTTAAAATTCTTGTAATATTTTTTTCTTTTTTGTAATTTAGTGGGGAGGTTTTTGTACTTTAGTTTAGTTTATTTCATAGTATTTAATTGTAGGTACTTGTAGTTAATTTATTTAATGATAGTGTAGTGTTAGGTTTAATAGTAACTTAGGTTAGGATTTATTTTACAGGTAATTTTGTAATTATTTTAACTAGGTAGCTATTAAACAGTAAATATCTATTTAAAGGGACATGCCAGCCACATTTTTTCTTTTATGATTTAGAAAGAGAATGCAATTTTAAACATCTTTCTAATTTACTTATATTATCTAATTTGTTTTATTCTCTTGATATTCTTTGATGAAAAGCATATCTAGATATGCTCACTAGCTGCTGATTGGTTGCTGCACATAGAAGCATTGTGTGATTGGCTCACCATGTGCATTGCTTTTTCTTCAACTGAGGATATTTAAAAAATGAAGCAAAATAAATAATGGAAGTAAATTGTAATGTTGTTTAAATTTCTATTCTCTATCTGAATCATGAAAGAAAAATTTTGGGTTTAGTGGCCCTTTAATAGCTATTGTACCTAGTTAAAATAAATACAAAGTTGCCTGTAAAATAAATATAAATGCTAAAATAGCTACAATGTAACTATTAGTTATATTGTAGCTATATTAGGGTTTATTTTACAGGTAAGTATTTAGTTTTATATAGGATTAATTTATTTAGTTAATTTAATGACAGTGTAGTGTTAGGTGTAATTGTAACTTAGGTTAGGGTTTATTTTACAGGTAAATTTGTATTTATTTTAGCTAGGTAGTTATTAAATAGTTATTAACTATTTAATAGCTATTGTACCTAGTTAAAATAAATACAAAGTTGCCTGTAAAATAAATATAAATCCTAAAATAGCTACAATGTAACTATTAGTTATATTGTAGCTATATTAATAGCTAGTAGGGGGCTTAGATTAGGTGTAATTAGTTTAAAATTCTTGTAATATTTTATTCTTTTTGCTAATTTAGTGTTTGTTTGTTTTTTTGTACTTTTCTGATGGATGGAAGACCTCTTCTTGCCCCGCTTGGATGAAGACTTCTGCCGGTCTGGATGTCCTCTTCTGCCCCATCGGATGAAGACTTCGGCCCGGCTGGGTGAACACGACTCAAGGTAGGGAGATCTTCAGGGGGGTAGTGTTAGGTTTATTTAAGGGGGGTTTGGGTTAGAGTAGGGGTATGTGGGTGGTGGGTTGTAATGTGGGGGGGATTGTGTTTTTTACAGGCAAAAGAGCTGTTTTCTTTGGGGCATGCCCCGCAAAGGGCCCTGTTCAGGGCTGGTAAGGTAATAGAGCTGTTAACTTTTGTAATTTAGTATAGGGTAGGGCATTTTTTTATTTTGGGGGGCTTTGTTATTTTATTAGGGGGCTTAGATTAGGTGTAATTAGTTTAAAATTCTTGTAATATTTTTTTATTTTTTGTAATTTAGTGGGGGGGGTTTTGTACTTTAGTTTAGTTTTTTTAATTGTATTTAATTGTAGGTACTTGTAGTTAATTTATTTAATGATAGTGTAGTGTTAGGTTTAATTGTAACTTAGGTTAGGATTTATTTTACAGGTAATTTTGTAATTATTTTAACTAGGTAGCTATTAAATAGTCAATATCTATTTAATAGCTATTGAACCTAGTTAAAATAAATACAAAGTTGCCTGTACAATAAATATAAATGCTAAAATAGCTACAATGTAACTATTAGTTATATTGCAGCTATATTAGGGTTTATTTTACAGGTAAGTATTTAGTTTTATATAGGATTCATTTATTTAGTTAATTTAATGATAGTGTAGTGTTAGGTGTAATTGTAACTTAGGTTATGATTTATTTTACAGGTAAATTTGTATTTATTTTAGCTAGGTAGTTATTAAATAGTTATTAACTATTTAATAACTATTGTACCTAGTTAAAATAAATACAAAGTTGCCTGTAAAATACATATAAATCCTAAAATAGCTACAATGTAACTATTAGTTATATTGAAGCTATATTAATAGCTAGTAGGGGGCTTAGATTAGGTGTAATTAGTTTAAAATTATTGTAATATTTTATTATTTTTGGTAATTTAGTGTTTGTTTGTATTTTGGTACTTGTATGATGGATGGAAGACCTCTTCTTGCCCCGCTTGGATGAAGACTTCTGCCGGTCTGGATGTCCTCTTCCGCCCCATCGGATGAAGACTTCGGCCCGGCTGGGTGAACACGACTCAAGGTAGGGAGATCTTCAGGGGGGTAGTGTTAGGTTTATTTAAGGGGGGTTTGGGTTAGAGTAGGGGTATGTGGGTGGTGGGTTGTAATGTGGGGGGGGGATTGTGTTTTTTTTTTACAGGCAAAAGAGCTGTTTTCTTTGGGGCATGCCCCGCAAAGGGCCCTGTTCAGGGCTGGTAAGGTAATAGAGCTGTTAACTTTTGTAATTTAGTATAGGGTAGGGCATTTTTTTTTATTTTGGGGGGCTTTGTTATTTTATTAGGGGGCTTAGATTAGGTGTAATTAGTTTAAAATTCTTGTAATATTTTTTTATTTTTTGTAATTTAGTGGTTTTTTATTTTTTGTAATTTAGTGGGGGGTTTTTGTACTTTAGTTTATTTAATTGTAGATAATTGTAGGTACTTGTAGTTAATTTATTTAATGATAGTGTAGTGTTAGGTTTAATTGTAACTTAGGTTAGGATTTATTTTACAGGTAATTTTGTAATTATTTAATAGCTATTGTACCTAGTTAAAATAAATACAAAGTTGCCTGTAAAATAAATATAAATGCTAAAATAGCTACAATGTAACTATTAGTTATATTGCAGCTATATTAGGGTTTATTTTACAGGTAAGTATTTAGTTTTAAATATGATTCATTTATTTAATTAATTAAATGATAGTGTAGTGTTAGGTGTAATTGTAACTTAGGTTAGGATTTATTTTACAGGTAAATTTGTATTTATTTTAGCTAGGTAGTTATTAAATAGTTATTAACTATTTAATAGCTATTGTACCTAGTTAAAATAAATACAAACTTGCCTGTAAAATAAAAATAAACCCTAAGCTAGATACAATGTAACTATTAGTTATATTGCAGCTATATTAGGGTTTATTTTATAGGTAAGTCTTTAGTTTTAAATAGGATTCATTTATTTAACTATAGTAAATTTATTTCGTTTTATTTAAATTATATTTAAGTTAGGGGGTGTTAGTGTTAGGGTTAGACTTAGGTTTAGGGGTTAATAACCTTATTATAGTAGCGGCGACGTTGGGGGCGGGAGATTAGGGGTTAATAATTGTAGGTAGGTGGCGGCGATGTTAGGGAGGGCAGATTAGGGGTTAATAAAATGTATTATAGTGTTTGCGAGGCGGGAGTGCGGCGGTTTAGGGGTTAATACATTTATTATAGTTGCGGCGATATCGGGTCGGCAGATTAGGGGTTAATACTTGTAGTTAGATTGCGGCGACGTTGGGGGGGGCAGATTAGGGGTTAATAACTATAATGTAGGGGTCGGCGGTGTTAGGGACAGCAGATTAGGGGTTAATAGCTATAATGTAGGCGGCGGCGATATCGGGTCGGCAGATTAGGGGTGAATAATTGTAGTTAGATTGCGGCGACGTTGGGGGGGCAGATTAGGGGTTAATAACTATAATGTAGGGGTCGGCGGTGTTAGGGACAGCAGATTAGGGGTTAATAGCTATAATGTAGGTTGCGGCGATATCCGATCGGCAGATTAGGGGTTAAATAATGTTATTATAGGGTTTGCGATGTGGGGGGGCCTCGGTTTAGTGGTTCATAGGTAGTTTATGGGTGTTAGTGACTTAGTGTACTAAAAAATACCGAATTTCAGAACCGAATAGAACCGAATTCAGCCGAAACCGAATAAATCCGAAACGAATTTATTCAAATTTTGCCGAATCCGATTCGATCCAAAACGAAATTCGAAAAGTCCGAATCGATCCGAACCGAAAACGAACCGAATTTTTTAGCCGTGCACATGTCTACTACTCAGCAATACATAATAATTAATAGCTATAATGTAGGCGGCGGCGATATCGGGTCGGCAGATTAGGGGTTAATAAAATAATGCAGGGGTCAGCGATAGCGGGGGCGGCAGATTAGGGGTTAATAACTATAATGTAGGGGTCGGCGGTGTTAGGGACAGCAGATTAGGGGTTAATAGCTATAATGTAGGTGGCGGCGATATTCGGTTGGCAGATTAGGGGTTAATAAAATAATGCAGGTGTCAGCGATAGTGGGGGCGGCAGATTAGGGGTTAATAAGTGTTAGATTAGGGGTGTTTAGAGACTCGGGGTACATGTTAGGGTGTTAGGTGCAGACTTAGTGTTTCCCCATAGGAAACAATGGGGTTGCGGTGTTAGTTTTTTTTCAGCCGAAACTCCCATTGTTTCCTATGGGGAAATGCCGAATTTTACCGAGCTAATTCGGATTTATTCGGAGATACGGCAGCTATTTCGGATTCATTCGGTAGATTCGGAAGTATTTTAATTCGGAAATCCGAATCGATCCGAATCTCCGAATTTACCGAATTTACCGAATTTCCGAATTAATCCGAAACGAACCGCACATGTCTACTGAGTAGCAAGAAGCTACAGCCAGTCACAGCACAATATGCTATAGGGGCTTGGGGTGGGTGTAGTTACCCCCAAGCGCAGTGTGGTGAGTTTCCTATTGCCCGGAGTGTAGTAGGAGTGGAAAGTGATACAGTATAGTAAGTGGTGCCTGTGTTTTCTGGCAACAAATAAACTGGCTATTACACAGGGCGATGTATTGCTGCACTTTGTGAAGATCGGGAATTGGCAGTTTAGCAGCTCAGGCGGGGAAATGCTCGACTCCCCGATAACACTTGTTGGATAAGCAGGAGGTGAGCGACACTGGGCTAGTGGGGTAGGGGTAGTGTGTAATGTGCACAGGGACATTTGTTAGGTGTACAAGGAGGAGGGGGTGATGTAGTATTGTGGAAAGTTTACAGTCTGTATGCAGGGGGTTATGTGTGTGTGTGCATGGTGTGCGCGTGGTGGGGGGAGGGTACAGTAGCCGGTGAAGCCACCTCCCTGAAATTAGTTTTTACAGGTTGGGATGTCTGCAAGTATCCCAAGCACTATATGGCAGCAGTTTTGCAAGATTGTTATCCATTTGCAAGAGCATTTCCTGCCATATAGTGCTCCAGACACCTACCTAGCTATCTTTTTAACAATAAATACCATGGGGACAAAGCCAATTTGATAACAGATGTCAATTGGAAACTTTTCTTAAATTGTATGCTCTGAATCACAAAAGAAAATGTTTGGGTTTCTTATCCCTTTAAATATAATTAACGGTATTGGTCATATCACTTTTTATTGAGGTAATTAAATCAGGCATACAGTTATGTGAAGAATATTACAATATAGCACCAAACATGTAACATGTTCCATCATTTAGTACAAAACAAACAACATTTTCACACTATCGTGTGGCTCAGTAAAAATATTCTTAACATATTTAGTTAACAACATTGGTACATACTGCTTGTACATTGCAAAACCTTCCAATATTAACTCAGTAGATCACTCTTGGACCTCAGATTTTTAATGGTGGGTATAAATAGAAGAAGGGATACTAAAATGAGGAGACCTCTCTTGGATCTCAACTGGAATACCTCAGGTTTTAATGTTCTTTGGGGAGATTTTTATGTAACTTGGTGGTATAGGATGGGAAAGGAAATGGTACTAGCTTGCTTTTAGCATATTACTAAACATTATATAGCTCTATAAAGCATACAATATGTGATATAAAGAATGTCCTATATCTCTCTTTGTTTTTTGCCAGGTGTACGCTAAATGGGAAACCTCAAGATCACTCTTGGACCTAGCTTTATATATAAATAATTTAGAGGGAAATATAGAAATATCATTCTTTGAATTCAATGTTAGCAAGCTGTTAGTATAAAGAAATCCTTAGATTATTGCATAAAAGTGTTATTACCATTGCTAAAAAGACTAACTTCGAGTTAGCTAACATTAGGATAAGCTGTGTATGATTCAGTATATGGGCTGGGCTGCTGGCAATAAGAGTAGAAAGATACATATGGAGAAGGTGGCTGGTTAAAAGGTTAATGAGGTTAAGCGATTATAAGCTTCTGTTAAGGTTGCTAAGTGGATGGGTATGAATTAAATGGAATAGGACTGACAACAGCAGAGACATAGAAGGATCCGCTACCCTGGCCGCAGGCAGCAGACCCCCAATATACATAAGTTTGCGAGAATACATATGGTTGTCAACTACTTAGCCCATCCGTAGTTAATTCACTAGAGGGGAAAGATGGTAGGAAATGAGGACTACATAGAAGAAGAATGCAGAAGAATGCAATTTTGTAGGTTATATAGATAAATACTTGGAAGAACTTGTATTTCAAACCTTAGCTAATAATGCTGCTTAGAAAATCTCCAGCTCATAAGAGTTATATAATAGCACAGCCTAAGACATTAACATAGCATGAGGGAAAAAGGTGATTGCCATAAAACTTGTATCAAACTCTTAAGCCCCTATACGTAGATATAAAAAAAAAGCATTGTTAGTAACTAATTTCCCTTTCGTAAGTATATACATAAGACATCCAGGAGAACAATCAATTACTATTGAAAAAGGGTATTATTGAGGTAAACTGATTGCGTCTGAATAAATGAAACTATACACGGTTAACATGTGGATATATGGGAGTTAAGTTATCAGCCCCCCTGTAAACATATAACTAGTATAAAATGTAAAAAATGCATCTTAATGAAATCTGAAGATCGTTAGTTTAACTACTGTTATAAACCATTCCCTGTTAGAGACAGTGAGAGTATGGATAGATATTAACAAGTGCATGCATAGCCAGACATACAGGCACTGCTGTTTAATTTGTATTGTCAGATGGTTATTAACTTCAAGTCCAGTTCACACTTAGACCCCAGATACATGGTAGAAAGTCTGTGTAGTTTTAAAAGTTCAGCTATGTAGGGAGCTGTGAGGAGCTCTCTGCTCACCTCCAAAAATCATGTGTGTATTGGTAGCTAACCCACACCGGTCCTTAGCTCAATGATATGGGATTTATGGTATACAGAACTGTAGTGGAGGTCTGCGTTATCTTGCCTGCATAACTGAATGTGTCCCCTTATGATAGACGCCCATGGACTGAAATCTTTCAGCTGGCTGTATTCATAACGGGACAGGATCACAGCTAGGTTGACAATCTCATTGGGCATTCGCCCCTCCACCTTCAGTGTCTGATTAGCGATCTGTAGAGTCAGAGTGGTCGACACTGGGATGGGGGCTTCCAGATTCCTCAAAGCAGGTCGACTCAAAGTCATCATAGGGGCTGAGCGTAAGGCAGTAAGAGCTTTGGTTGGTATGGAGAAGTTTGCCTAATCCATTTTCTCACGGTTATCCGTATCAGCTAGTGCCAGCACTCTTTCCTATGGAGCCCGTCTGTTGGAGGTGTCTTGGCCTGATGTATTACTGAAATTTTACTTTCTGTGGTAGACTCCGGTGTAGATATTGCCGCGTTTACTGTGTCCATACTGTGCGGTTGAATATGATCGCCGCCATTTTCCCATGCTGCAGCTATTTCACTCATGAGCCGTGTAAAATGATCATTTTAAGATATTGGTGATCTTTTCAAGTAAGATTCTTCTTTGGGCTCCATCTTGTATTTATAGCAACGCTCTGCCAGGGGGTTGGTTAGGAGGCCTCAACCTCAAAGTCTCCGGTCAATTGTAGCATGCCTCAATCTGGATAATAGTTAGTGCTGGTTGTTGAGCTTCTCAAGTTATGTCTCTTATGATGTGTATGGCTGTGCAATGGCAAGTATGGAAGTTGATTTTAAGCAGATTAGTGAAGCAGCTTTTAGCAGCTGGCAATTGAGCGATCTATCATGGCCGCCACCCGGAAGTTCCCACCACATTTTTTTTTTAAATTCTTTCCTTATAAGTTTGTTTTTTAGATCATGTACCGTTATATAAAGAAACAGCACAAAAGAAAAAGGAGCACCAACAGGGAGTAAAAGTTATCAATTTTATTGGTCTGATATCAAAAGCAGGATAAAAAAAACTATAAGCTTATGCCATAGTATGGGAGGTCAGCAATCTAAACGCAGCTTGGACTTGCATAGAAAAGGTTATGACCCCATATAGGGGAGGGGACAGAGAGGTTACTGGGGAAAAGAGAGGTCTTTTGGATCTTTAAGCTCTTTAAGCTTCAGACCAGATATCCTAAGGGTCTGAATTCAGACTACGATTTAATACATTTTTGGGAGTAGGATCCCGCTCCAGTAATATCTCTCTCTTTCTCCTCTCCTCAGCCATGCCCGAAAGTTTACAACTTAAAATGGGGACACTTTGTGTTAGGGCAGTATTTTACCTCTTTTACAAAATATGCTAGTGAAGTAAATGCCAACACAGAGTCTAGCCGTCTTAAAATTGTCACTAGGGAGCATATAGACTTGCATGACCTTGTCTACTACCCATATGCCATGTAATAAAATTTGACAGGAAGGGTATTATTAAAACCCTCATCCATTAACTGAAACTAGTATGCTACCAAGGGCTGGGTCTTAGCCCCCCTGGATTCTACAGTCTCCTACACGAACAGTTCGACCTCTATAAACTTCTATTTAGTCATATAGCAGCATAATTATTCCAGCTCTTCAACTGCACACTTTTACTGCTGCATTCTTTTTAGAAGGTATTATTCCTCTTATCCATGAGTGTGATATTAACACTCTTGTTTATTAAGGTACATTCCTTTTCATGCGCAACTGTCAGTTAATTATACATTACTACTGATAATTTATCTTACCTTTAGGCCGCTTTACGGCCTAATTAGCAATTCGTTTTTTTACGTCATCAATTTTTCACTCTATACTTTTGCAAAGTTATATGGCAGTAATAACCATAGCAGCATGCCACTGTATTATTGTTATATGATAAGATTACTGTTTGTTTGCATGTCCATTTTTGTGTACCTTACAGTGAAATATGAACCCTGTGGTTTATTAAGGTCTCGCAACATTTGTGCATTTGTTGGGTAATATGTATTCATTTATTTCCCATTGTGTTTGTAGCATCATTTATGTACCTTTCATACCTATTATATCCACTACTGCTTAAAAGTTTATTATCCTGTGAAAGTAATGTGTACTGCTAACATATGCGCAATTGATTCAAGCGCACTTGATGCCAATTATGTAATTATGTAATTGTCCAATAGGAGGTGGCCTTTTGTTTTAAAAGTATGCTCACTTTTACTTTTTGCTAAACAGCTACGAATATGACAACTGCTGAAACGCGTCAGCTGCGTTTAGATTGCTGACCTCCCATACTATGGCTTAAGCTTCCAGGCTTTTTTATCCTGCTTTTGATAGCAGACCAATAAAATTGATAACTTTTACTCCCGGCTGGTGCTCCTTTTTCTTTTGTGCTGTTTGTCTATTCTGACCTCAACTAGTGCAGCACAGCCAGTGGGAGTAATATCACTACAGCCCCAAGGGTTCATGTATACAGAGCGGAGCGGAGGTTGAACCTATCAGAGGAGCCTGAGGACTGACACACCCTTGAGCGGCAGAGAGGATTGGTCCACGGAGACACACACTCCCAGGGTGTCAGAAGGAAACTCTCCAATCAGAAGAGTTTTTCCCGCAGAATTCCGGGTTCTCTCAGATACACTAGCCATTCATTGGCAGCAGTACATTACCTCTAAGACATATCTGGCAAGATCGTTGATATCGAGTGGAAAAACAGGCATTTGGAGCATTGGGGAACCCCAAGCATTGGAATCCAAGTGAGCCCGGTCCCTCCTAAAACAAGCTTTTGTATGCATGCTTTGAATCTGCCTAGATTACGGTAAGCGCTGATGTTTGGAAACATGTTTATGTACTTCAGCAAAGAGTGACTATCTATTCATCTGCTAAGCCACCATATTTACCTTTGAACCCCTTGCTGTATATTTGTTCAGTACAGTTTATAACCTTGTAAACTGGGGTTTCTACACGCTAACCATTAGAGAGAAAATTCCCTTGTTCCGTTATATAAAAACCATGTGCCATTGCAGGAAAAGACCATGGGGCCGATTTATTAACAGTCGGACATGATCTGCTGTAGTGGATCATGTCTGCCCAACATCGCTGAATGCCGACAGCATACGCTGTCAGCATTTATCATTGCACAAGCAGTTCTGGTGAAATGCTTGTGCAATGCCGACCCCTGCAGATTTGCAGCCGCTAGCAGAGGGTGTCAATTAACCCGATCATATGAGACCGGGTGGATTGATGTCCGCAGCCTCAGAGGAGGCGTACAAGTTAAGGAACAGCGGTCTTAAGCTTCATTCGGCTCTTGATGAATCGGCCCCCATGTGCCATTGCTGAAAAATACCATGTGCCATTGCTGAAAAAGACTGTGTTCTAATTACTGGAAAAAACTTGTACTATTAAAGAATGCATTCTTATTTCTGTTTACTAATCAGTAACTCTTATGGAACTAGAATGATAGAATTAATTTGATTTCTGGAATATTTTGCTACTTTTTACAACGTGTTTCAGTTTGTGCTATTTTGATAATATCACGTAATATTTTTTAGCAAGAAATATAAAATGAGCATTGATTGCAGGAAAACAAAAACAAGTAAACTGCTGACAAACTCTATAAAATACAAAACATTACACTTCTAATGAGACTTGCAAGCTGCTTTCTAATGTTTCACTCACATTCTTGTTATACTATGTAAGCTAAACAAATATACAGAAAGAAAACATGAGTGACCACACAGCATTCTAATAAATAGCATGTGGATTTTGTATTCATAAAGCAAAATGTAACCTTCTCTTTATCTGAAGAACACAGTAGGCAAATTAAACATAATAATAAAACTGTACTTTTTGTAAACAGAGCTCTTCGTAACAGGCAGGAAAAGCTTGTAAAAGTTGCATGTCATGTCTTGTGCTTGAAATAGTACTTCTTATCTCACTTACGAATAAAGACAAATAAAAACTATGACTGTCTTCATTGGACAGATGTTGTTCAAACTGCATATCTGAGATCCTTCTAGTCATATGGTGCTTGAAACAGATAACTGAGTCGTCGTTTAAAAATCGCAAAAGTGAACACAAATTTTAACCCCTTTGAAGATATGCTGTTTAACAAGCTATTTTTTTAACTGTTTACACTAATTATATTTAAACCGTTTCTGTATTTGATCTGTAAATATATCTACACAAATCATATCTTGTTTTAGTTTCAGCACACCAAGTACTTTTATAAAATAACTTTATTTTGAAAAGTGCTGCAAAATGGTAAAAAAAAAATACCATAGTGACGCACATTTTCTATAGTGTACATCTTAAACTTGAAACGAAGAGGCCGAATCATCAAAGGTCCGACAGTGCGGTCAGGTCCGCAAGACCTCGCTGAATGCGGAGAGCAATACGCTCTCCGTATTCAGCATTGCACCAGCAGCTCACAAGAACTGCTGGTGCAATGCCGCCCCCTGCAGACTCGCGGCCAATCGTCCGCCAGCAGGGGGTTGTCAATCAACCCGATCGTACTCAATCAGGTTGAATTGTGGAGATTCCTGTCCGCCTCATCAGAGCAGGCGGACAGGGTTATGGAGCAGCGGCCAGAAACACGGGCCATCAAGCTCCATTCGGAGATTCATAGACAGGCCCCATAGGAGTCATTATTTTAATATTTATGAACACACTTTATGGTTCCACATCTACTATCACTTATGTTATGCAATAAAAACTGCAAACTGAAAATTAGAAAGCAAATGTTTCCCATCACCTTGCACCACTTTATGCAGAGAAAGAGTAGGAATGAAGTAACTGACCATAAAACTATTAGATACATGTTAAACTAACAAAAACTAACCAGAGGGGTGACAACTAATTGTGGCAATGTATGCAGCCATTCCTCGCATTCGCATTTCTGGGAAGCACTGCACTCACGAGAGCGTCCTTCCTTAGCCTCCAAAGGGAGCTTTGTTCTGATGCAGCGAAGATGGTAAGTGATGCAGCGATTGCAGCATTTGTAAATATATATGTATTTGCTTATGCACATATATATTTATGTGTTAATGTGTATATATATAAACACATAAATATATATGTATTTGCTTATGCACATATATATTTATGTGTTAATGTGTGTATATATAAACACATAAATATATATGTATTTGCTTATGCACATATATATTTATGTGTTAATGTGTGTATATATAAACACATAAATATATATGTATTTGCTTATGCACATATATATTTATGTGTTAATGTGTGTATATAAACACATAAATATATATGTATTTGCTTATGCACATATATATTTATGTGTTAATGTGTGTATATAAACACATAAATATATATGTATTTGCTTATGTACATATATATTTATGTGTTAATGTGTATATATATATAAACACATAAATATATATGTATTTGCTTATGTACTTATATATTTATGTGTTAATTTGTGTATATATAAACACATAAATATATATGTATTTGCTTATGCACATATATATTTATGTGTTAATGTGTGTATATATAAACACATAAATATATATGTATTTGCTTATGCACATATATATTTATGTGTTAATGTGTGTATATATAAACACATAAATATATATGTATATAAGCATATACATATTTATTTACAGGAAACACACAGGTCCCATAGACCGCAGTGCAGTTGCTTTTTATTTAAAAAAAAAAAAACACTTTTCTTTAATAAAAAAAAACTAAAATGCCTTCTATTTTGTGGGCATTTGGGACACTTTTAGAAAATAAACCAGAGATTGGAACTCTGGTTAATTTTCTAAACGCTAATTGTTAATGCAAGCTCATGGTAGCAATAACCAGTCACTTGGAATGGCTGGTTAAATATTGCGCGCCCACAAACGGGCACATTTGCATGTTTGCGGGCGTGTGATAATTTAGCGCTCCACTTGTAATCTAGCACAAAATATTTATATCTATTCAATAGATTTTCAAAGGTAAGTAATATTATTATGTCCAATGTAAGTGTAACCTGTATTTTACATATGGAGCAAAGTCAATGTGAGATCATACCCCAAAACCCCCTCAGTAAAAGACAGTTCCACAACATGTGCATTATGTCTGCATTGGGTTGATGACATTTAGCACAGGAATGAATTTCATTAGGACACCATTTTTTATCTAATTTGGGAGATACATATGTGTAGAGTAGTAGCCTAGTATGTGATTCTCACAAGTTCATTGAGAGAGTAAGTTTTCGAATATCACTAAAGCTTTTTTGTATCTGAGAGTCTGATATCTCCTTTTCTAGTCTACTCTGAAAGCGGACAGTGTATGAGCGATGGTTACTTCTTGTAGTAAAGCGTATATCGAAGAAATAGATTTAATGCCATTTTAGCCCATGATACCATTCTTCCAATGTTATTATTAGTTTTTTTCTAATTTGTAAGAATTATCTAAACTATGTATATTATGTTTCAACTGCAAATAGGGAAAGTGGCGTCACTAGGGGGGGGGGGCGGGTCGCTCCCGGGTGACACCCTCCATATACAATGTAGAAATGCATATATTTTTTTATTAGAGGGGCCAACATTTGTGAACATTATTGGGACTGGGGAAAATGTAGACACACTTAATTTTTTTGCCCATTGAGCCAGCACTGCAATTTCCACAAATAGTTTTCCCGGCTGCTTTTGCTTGTTTGTACTTTGCTCCTCCCCTGCACAATTTCACTATAAATGTTGTGGGCGCGCCGTGGGGCTTGCAAAGTTGTGCTGCTATCCTAAACCTGCCTGCCTATCTGTGCTCACTGCTCAGTGAAGTGTGGAGCAGTGGAGTCTAAAACGGGAACCAGAAAATTGTGAGGGGGATGCCTGGCACCTGACCGCATAACTGTCTGACACTGTCTCTAAAGTGAAGGTTATGGAGCAGCGGTCTTTAGACCACTGCTTCATAACTTCTGTTTCTGGCGAGCTTAAAGGCTCGCACGGAAAAAGGGGCATCAATCCATTCGGAGCTTGATAATTCGGGCCCCATATATTCATTGCAAAGGTTCAGCTACCTGGCGTGCGATTATGTGTTCAGATATTCTTCCCATATGAAACTTATAGAATGGTAATCATCTGTGCGTTTTGTATCTGTATAGTGGTATTTTTCTAAGAGGAGTGTGTGCGAGACTGTGTTTCTCAAAATAGTGATGCGTGGAAGTTTTAGTTTCTTCAAGTTTAAGGGTATTAATTTTTTTGCGGAGTTAATCATATTCGTTAATAATGTGGATCTTAATTTGCACTTAACTTTTGGGAGAAAATTGAAGAGGAAGGTCCATAATGTGAAGGGGAGAGGAACCTGCAAGACTTGTTAAATTTCTATTGTGATCATTTTCCCGAAGTTTACAGCCACTGGGCATGACCACCATATGTGTGCGGGAGTTCCTAAATCAGGGCAGCCTCTCCAGCATTCAACCGGTGTGTTGGGGAATAGTTGGTGTAGGCTATTTGGTGTGTAATACCATCGGCTTTGTAGCTTCAGGTTCATTTCTAATGTTGAAATGGAGAAAGAGGATTTGCTCATGCCTGTGAAGATGTGTAACCATTCTTTTTTAGAAAGAGAGTTTCCCACTTCAGTTTCCCATTTTTTAACATAGGAAGGTAGCGTATTATTATAAGATAAAGAAATTTTTTATGTATAAGTGATAGTATACCCTTATTGGGTTGAGGGTGTAGGCACAGGTTCTGCGATTTAGAGATGTTTTGTGTGGGTGAGTCTGGAAGTAATGTGTTATCTGTAGGTATGTAAACCAACTGTGGAATCGAGGTCCAAGTAGGGCAATAATTTTGTTATGTGGTTTTAGTTTACCATCTTGATATAATGTATATACTGGGATCGACTCTGTCACATTAGGGATTTCTGGTGTGTATAGTATTGTGTGTAATGGAAATTAAGTGTTTCCTATTAATGGGGTTAACGGAGAGTGTGTGCTAGAGATGTGGGGGGGATCTTTTGATGTTTTTGTCCTATAGTCTGAATGTTTCTTTCACGCTTATGGGAGTATTGGAAGATAAGTATCTGTTGTTAGTGGGGAGCCAGCAGTATCTGGGTGCTATTAGTAAGGCTGTGTTCAAGCACTACCTACTCCTTTGTGGTGGCATGTTTGCACCAATCGACTACTCTGGTTAGGAAAGAAGCAAATCTGTAGTGTTGTAGGTTAGGTGCTCCGATACCTCCAAGGTCCTTAGGACAAAATAGTGTGGTTGTAGGTATACGGGGTCTTTTATAAGACCATATAAATTAATTTAGTAATTTTTAAAGTTGGAATATCATTTGGTCTGGTACAGGGATGGGTAATGTCTGAAAAATATTATGGTGTAAAATCATTTTTAATTGCGTTTATACTTCCGTACCATGAAAGGTGTTTGGGTGTCCAAGATTGTAGTGTGGAATTAATGTCATTTTTAAGGGTTTTTAAGGTTAAGGATATTATATCCTCTGTTTTTGGTGAGATGTAGACTCCCAGATACTTTATTGCTTTGTTTTGGGCATGGAAGTGGAATTGCTGCTGAATGTTTTCTAGTGCAGTGTTCGGCAGTGCTATGCTTAGGAACTCAGATTTTGCGATATTGATACTAAAGTTAGAATAGAGGCCATAGGTATGTAGTGTTGTAGGATTTTTAAACTGATCTGCTGGGACTTGTTTCCCTATATTTAAATCCTCTCCAATAATTATTGTGTTATCAGAAAGGCCTAGAAATTAATATTGCACTGCCTGCCAAAAGTCAGCTTTTTGTTTTATTTGGACCACATATTCATGCTATCACTACTGGGAGATCATCTAGGACTACAAAAGCTACAAGAAATCTTCCTTCTTGGTCAATAATTTGTTTGGTTATAGAATTATTTAATTTTTTGGGGAATAAGAGGGTAACCCCTCTAGCTCTATGTGTTTCGTATCAGGTATATAGGACTTCTCCTACCCTATTAAAAATCACCTTTCTTTTTATGGGGGATGTTATACCTGCCAAATTGTTTTATGGTCTGTTAAGTCGTGTACTAAAATACTGTTATATAAATAGTGGTATATGTGTGGTGAAAATTACAGGTTCTAGGAGAAGGAAAATTGCTAGAATGAATGGCATGTTGTACCTTGTATACCTCAAAGCTATTGTTTTTGGCCCGGGGTCCCCAGGAATATGGTGCACACTGAGAGCTGTTATTTAAGAGATGTAATAGACAGATATTCAAAACTGGAAGCAAAAAAATGTATTATAACCAGAACATGAACATAAACAACAAAAACAACAGTAAAAACACAGGAGAATGAAAATAAATCTCATTAATATGCCAAGAGAGACTTGCTGGGTTTGAAGAAAAGTGGTTTTAAAGTGGGTTTACTGACACCCAACATCTGAAGTCTGTTCCTTGCTGCTGTCTCTTCTGACCATCTAAAAGAAGTCCTCCTCTTTTTAATGGTTACATAGGGGTAATAGTGTCAGAGCTCAAAACACTCTAAAAGTTACATAGTAGACTGGTTTTCTTTTCCAGTGGCAAGCATTTGCTAACTAGAGGAGAATTTGATCCCTGATTTGAAACATTCCAATAATGACATGGCTATTAGACCAGATATTGGAAAGAGAGGACTCCCCTCTTTCCAATACGGTGTATCATGCCCATCTGTGCTGTTTCCCATTAGCAAAACTTCCTTGTGATTAATTAGGCTCATGATCACCCTGGTAAATTAGAGACACATGTGAATTCTCATTCAAATTAAGGGAGGCTATTTTTTAGTGGAACTACCAAAATCATAGGGGTACCTCCAAGTGAACACCTTTACCCAGACAAAACTTTAGGTACTTTTTTACACATATTTGCCATAATTTGCTGTTGTACATTGATCACTTACATTTTGAAAGGATATGTGACTTTCCACTCTTTCCTATCAACACTGCACCACTAACCGTGAGAAAGTACATCTTTCCTGGGTAATTCCTAATTCCATGTGATGATGTCATGCACAGTGACACACCCAATAAACATTTTAGCTGGGGAAGACCTTTAAGACTGCATGTCTCTAACCAGCTGAAAATGAGTTAACATGATCTCGTCAAGGAATTGCACCACCACAGGATGATGACATGTAGCCACTGTTCGTATTTTAGGCTTAATGCATATGATATCAACATGTAGTCAGTCACAAATACATCAGTTATTATATATTAGGCACATCTATCTATCTGTCCATTAGTCCGTCTATCTATGTATCTAATCTAGCTATCTAGCTATCAGTCTATTAATCTATATATTTCTCTGTCTATCTCTGGCTAACTGTCTATCCTACAGCAGCAAAGAAGAAAATATACCTTGTTTGTCAGAATTACAGATTTTTATCACAAGAAGAAAAACTTCAACATTTTAAATGGAGATGTAGGTTGAAACACGTTTCTAGGAAGTGCTGGTGGGTGCTAGGCATCCCCTTTTATTACAGCACCCCAATTTTTAGATATAATCAACTATACAGGGAGTGCAGAATTATTAGGCAAGTTGTATTTTTGAGGATTAATTTTATTATTGAACAACAACCATGTTGTCAATGAACCCAAAAAACTCATTAATATCAAAGCTGAATAGTTTTGGAAGTAGTTTTTGTTTGTTTTTAGTTATAGCTATTTTAGGGGGATATCTGTGTGTGCAGGTGACTATTACTGTGCATAATTATTAGGCAACTTAACAAAAAACAAATATATACCCATTTCAATTATTTATTTTTACCAGTGAAACCAATATAACATCTCAACATTCACAAATATACATTTCTGACATTCAAAACAAAACAAAAACAAATCAGTGACCAATATAGCCACCTTTCTTTGCAAGGACACTCAAAAGCCTGCCATCCATGGATTCTGTCAGTGTTTTGATCAGTTCACCATCAACATTGCGTGCAGCAGCAACCACAGCCTCCCAGACACTGTTCAGAGAGGTGTACTGTTTTCCCTCCTTGTAAATCTCACATTTGATGATGTACCACAGGTTCTCAATGGGGTTCAGATCAGGTGAACAAGGAGGCCATGTCATTAGATTTTCTTCTTTTATACCCTTTCTTGCCAGCCACGCTGTGGAGTACTTGGACGCGTGTGATGGAGCATTGTCCTGCATGAAAATCATGTTTTTCTTGAAGGATGCAGACTTCTTCCTGTACCACTGCTTGAAGAAGGTGTCTTCCAGAAACTGGCAGTAGGACTGGGAGTTGAGCTTGACTCCATCCTCAACCCGAAAAGGCCCCACAAGCTCATCTTTGATGATACCAGCCCAAACCAGTACTCCACCCCCACCTTGCTGGCGTCTGAGTCGGACTGGAGCTCTCTGCCCTTTACCAATCCAGCCACGGGCCCATCCATCTGGCCCATCAAGACTCACTTTCATTTCATCAGTCCATAAAACCATAGAAAAATCAGTCTTTAGATATTTCTTGGCCCAGTCTTGACGTTTCAGCTTGTGTGTCTTGTTCAGTGGTGGTCGTCTTTCAGCCTTTCTTACCTTGGCCATGTCTCTGAGTATTGCACACCTTGTGCTTTTGGGCACTCCAGTGATGTTGCAGCTCTTAAATATGGCCAAACTGGTGGCAAGTGGCATCTTGGCAGCTGCACGCTTGACTTTTCTCAGTTCATGGGCAGTTATTTTGCGCCTTGGTTTTTCCACACGCTTCTTGCGACCCTGTTGACTATTTTGAATGAAACGCTTGATTGTTCGATGATCACGCTTCAGAAGCTTTGCAATTTTAAGAGTGCTGCATCCTTCTGCAAGATATCTGAGCCTGTCAAGTCCTTCTTTTGACCCATTTTGCCAAAGGAAAGGAAGTTGCCTAATAATTATGCACACCTGATATAGGGTGTTGATGTCATTAGACCACACCCCTTCTCATTACAGAGATGCACATCACCTAATATGCTTAATTGGTAGTAGGCTTTCGAGCCTATACAGCTTGGAGTAAGACAACATGCATAAAGAGGATGATGTGGTCAAAATACTCATTTGCCTAATAATTCTGCACTCCCTGTATGCATTTCTCCTAATAATTCCTGCAAACTATCCAGGATAGTGAGCCTGGTGGTCTAAGCATGGAGATTGGGATTGGAGTTGTGGCAAACCAAGGAGGAGCCATGTCGGGGATAGAGCTGGGTGGGTTGTGGAGAACTTCAGAAGGGATCCATGGTAATCTCACAAAATGTGGGATTGTCATGCAAGACAAGCAGACAATCAAATGGGAACAAAATGGGCAATAACATTAGTAATTATTAATAGAGAATTATACCCACCCCCCTTTACAAACTAATATGCTTTGTGGCAACTTTTGTTTGCATTAGCAAACCCAATTTTTTAGCAATTCCACCGGTGTTTAAAGTGTAGATTAAAAAAAGTCCAGAAAGTCCAGATTCTGCTGATATTTGGCTCCAAAGATTTTAGGTGAGTCTTCCCCAAACATTTATCACTTTCTATAATAATTAATCCACTATTGACTGTGCTCAAAGTCAGGCATTCTTCTCATTTTGTTTAAGTTAGCTAATGTAAGTGTAAAAAAAGAAAGTGGGTGCATATTTGCATGTGTCATCTAAAAGAAATTCCCAGAGCTTTTCTCTTCGCTATTTTCTTATATATGCATAAGATTGCTTGCTCTTTTAGGTCATATGGAGTTATGGAAATCTTCCTTACATGAGATGCGACAAAAGAAACATGAGCCATTTAGAGCTAATGGCCCCATTGAATTCTGGGTTCAGAGTGGGTTTAGAAGTCAGTCACATTTTGGATTTGCAGTGGCTTTTATAAAGGGTTGTATTTTGTACTGAACAAGGGCCAGTGTAGATTTAATTACACATGCACAGGCATAACTATATGGGTCTCAGAGTTCTCAACTGAGACCGGGCCTGCACGTCTAGGGGACCCATCTGGCCCTACCTACCAAGATTCAAATAATGTCATTATTTTATGTATATATCATGACATGAGAGAACTCTACAGCTCTACAACAAAATGTATGAAAAAAATGTTTATTTTTCTTAAAATGTAATAATGTGGCACACAATAGTGTGTGTTTGGGTGTTTTTTTCTATACTCTATAGAAAGGGATATCCTCTTATAAATTAGTGCTCTTGGAAATAATTATATAACTCTGAGGCTTCTGGACTTTTAAACAAGGGGACATGAGGTCTCTATGTCTTTTTGATGGTCTGTACTAAAACATGTGAATTTACTATCGGCTAGATTTAGAGTTCTGCGGCCAAAGGGGTGCGTTAGCTACGCGTGCTTTTTTCCCCCGCACCTTTTAAATACTGCTGGTATTTAGAGTTCACAGAATGGCTGCGTTTTCAGTGCGTTAGGCTCCAAAAAGGGAGCGTAGAGCATAATTTAACGCCACTGCAACTCTAAATTCCAGCGGTGCTTACGGACGCGGCCAGCTTCAAAAACGTGCTTGTGCACGATTCCCCCATAGAAAACAATGGGGCCATTTGAGCTGAAAAAAAACCTAACACCTGCAAAAAAGCAGCGTTCAGCTCCTAACGCAGCCCCATTGTTTTCTTTGGGGAAACACTTCCTACGTCTGCACCTAACACTCTAACATGTACCCTGAGTCTAAACACCCCTAACCTTACACTTATTAACCCCTATTCTGCCGCCCCCACTATCGCTGACTGACTGCATATTATTTTTAACCCCTAATCTGCCGCTCCGTAAACCGCCGCTACCTACATTATCCCTATGTACCCCTAATCTGCTGCCCCTAACACCGCCAACCTCTATATTATATTTATTAACCCCTAATCTGCCCCCCACAACGTCGCCTCCACCTGCCTACACTTATTAATCCCTAATCTGCCGAGCGGACCGCACCGCTACTATAAAAGTTATTAACCCCTAATCCGCCTCACTCCCGCCTCAATAACTCTATAATAAATAGTATTAACCCCTAATCTGCCCTCCCTAACATCGCCGACACCTAACTTCAATTATTATCCCCTAATCTTCCGACCGAATCTCGCCGCTACTGTAATAAATGGATTAACCCCTAAAGCTAAGTCTAACCCTAACACTAACACCCCCCTAAGTTAAATATAATTTTTATCTAACGAAATAAATTAACTCTTATTAAATAAATTATTCCTATTTAAAGCTAAATACTTACCTGTAAAATAAACCCTAATATAGCTACAATATAAATTATAATTATATTGTAGTTATTTTATGATTTATATTTATTTTACAGGCAACTTTGTATTTATTTTAACCAGGTACAATAGCTATTAAATAGTTAACAACTATTTAATAGCTAAAATAGTTAAAATAATTACAAAATTACCTGTAAAATAAATCCTAACCTAAGTTACAATTAAACCTAACACTATACTATCAATAAATTAATTAAATACAATACCTACAATTATCTACAATTAAACCTAACACTACACTATCAATAAATTAATTAAATACAATATCTACAAATAAATACAATGAAATAAACTAACTAAAGTACAAAAAATAAAAAAGAACTAAGTTACGAAAAATAAAAAAATATTTACAAACATTAGAAAAATATTACAACAATTTTAAACTAATTACACCTACTCTAAGCCCCCTAATAAAATAACAAAGACCCCCAAAATAAAAAAATGCCCTACCCTATTCTAAATTAAAAAAGTTCAAATCTCTTTTACCTTACCAGCCCTGAAAAGGGCCCTTTGCGGGGCATGCCCCAAAGAATTCAGCTCTTTTGCCTGGAAAAAACCACATACAATACCCCCCCCCAACATTACAACCCACCACCCACATACCCCTAATCTAACCCAAACCCCCCTTAAATAAACCTAACACTAAGCCCCTGAAGATCTCCCTACCTTGTCTTCACCTCACCGGGTCCAGATCTGTCCAGAAGAGCCTCCGATGTCTTGATCCAAGCCCAAGCGGGGGGCTGAAGAGTGACGTCCATCCTCGGGCTGAAGTCTGGAAGTCCATCATCGGGATGAAGTATTCTATCAAGCAGCATCTTCAATCTTCTTTCTTCCGGAGCAGAGCGGAGCCATCTTCTTCCTAGCCGACGCGGATCCATCCTCGACGCCTACTCGCCGAATGACGGTTCCTTTAAATGACGTCATCCAAGATGGCGTCCCTCGAATTCCGATTGGCTGATAGGATTCTATCAGCCAATCGGAATGAAGGTAGGAATATTCTGATTGGCTGATGGAATCAGCCAATCAGATTCAAGTTCAATCCGATTGGCTGATCCAATCAGCCAATCAGATTGAGCTCGCATTCTATTGGCTGTTCCGATCAGCCAATAGAATGCAAGCTCAATCTGATTGGCTGATTGGATCACCGGCGTTAGAAAGATCCCATTGAAAAGATAGGATACGCAAATGGCGTAGGGGGATCTGCGGTATGGAAAAGTCGCGGCTGGAAAGTGAGCGTTAGACCCTTTCCTGACTGACTCCAAATACCAGAGGGCGGTAAAAACCAGTGTTAGGAGCCTCTAACACTGGTTTTCACGGCTACCGCCCAACTCTAAATCTAGCCGTATGTATTTTATTTTTTTAACTTGTGCTTATACTTTATACTCCAAAACACACACTACACACAATGACCTGCCCTTACATCCGTGACTATCACCTCTTCTCATGCTAGACTGCAGGACTTCTGTCAGCACCTACCCTCTGGAACACGCTCCCTCGTGCTGTCAGGCTTTGCCCTAATCTTTCTTCCTTTAAATGCTCTCTGAAGACTTACCTAACAACATTTCCCTTATCTAACTCTGTATTACCATCTTTCTCAATCTTGCAGTCCTCACCTCCTGTTTTTCAACCTCCTACCCTTCTAGGTTGTAAGTTCCCACAGGAATAGGGCCCTCAATTCCTCCTGTATGTGTTTGTACATTTTGTCCTGTCTACTACAAGTTTTATATTGTTTTATTTAAATTAATTGTATCCTTGGACAGAGCTGCAGAATATGTTGGATCTTTATAAATAACGTATAATAATAATAATTTGGTAGAACAGGTGATTACTTTTTTTTAAAGGTAGGTCTTAGGGTTTCTAGGACTTAAGAGAACGAAGATGGAGGAGTTTAAATCCAGCTTGCTTAAGTCCTGTTTTCATGGCTAGGTGATGTCATAATTTTCATGCGTGATATCTCCGGTTCCCCTACTGGGATGCTGGGCCACTTAGCCACCTTGTAGTGAATGGGAAGTGAAGGGGCCCACACGTAGCTCTGAAAGTACCCTTGCCTCACCTTTTTAAATGACGTCACATCCTTGTTAAAAGCATCTCGTGGATGACGACCATGTTTCATGACACGCAGTAAAAGGGTTAATAATCAGTCAACTTCCTATCGGTCAGTGGCAAAACTTTTGCAAGCACTAGTTTTGTGGTGTTTTATGCTTTTTTTTATAGTTTTGTCCCTAGTTACCTTACATAGTTGCTGATGCTCCGTATATGGGAACTTTTTCAAGTATTGGCAGCAGCATAAAATGGAAGGCATTCTCTTCACAGAGCAGCTATGGGATATTCAGATTAAAGATTCTGAGATTTAAAGAGAAATTCAATGGATTTTCAGACATGGGTGGTGAACAAGTAGCATGTATGGCTAAGGTGGAACAGATAACATTTTTGATGGCAAATTACACCACACCAGCCCTATGGCAAACCTCTGCCTCCATACTGCCCAAACACAGCTTATGGTCATTTTTCTGCAACTGGCTGTGTCCCACTGCAATATCCTAATAGGACACACAAGGGATTACTTTCCCCAGCATGCTGCAGCCTAATTAGATTATTGTGCATGCTCTCACATAAAATATATAAAAAGAGACAGATCAAAAATAAACTTTCATCATTCAGATAGGGTTTAAATTTTTTTTAAAACTTTTTAATTTGATTCTCTTATAAAATTTGCTTTGTTCTTTTGTATTCTTTGTTGAAAAAATACCCAGGAAAGGGCAGGAGCGTGTATGTGTCATGAGCATTAAATGGCAGCAATTTTATACAATGTTTCAAACACTGCTGCAATATAGTGTCCAAGCGTCTGCTCACATTTTAAAAAACAATCAGCAAATCAAATGTGTTGAAAAAGTGTTTTATGTAGTTCTTAGTTGCAGCTGGTTTTAAGGTTTTAAAAAATATTGCTCAGTGTTGAAAACCATTTAGTGATGGGGATTTTATTAAGAAATCACAATTAGAATGTCTCCAGTGCTTTCCAAACTGTGTGTCGTGACACATTAGTGTGTCAACAGCAGTGTGTAGGTGTGTCCCTGCTTCAGCACAATTTTTTTTTAATTTACATTTAAAAAAAAAAAATTTTGGTTTCCGACTTTCCGCCTACCTGCTACGCATATCACATGGTTGATACGTGATTGATACCTAGTGGGTCACAGATCCTCTTAACCTATTGGCGCAGCTCAGTGGGAACTGAAACTATTCACACTGGCAGCTTTGGCAACACATTGGCTCCTCACTGCACGTATAGTCTGCTTCATCGGCTTATGACTGCATGTGTAGTCAGTGAGTGAGTCAGCAGTGTGTTTGCAGCACGGGCAGTAGTCAGTCAGACTCTCCAAGCTCAGAGGGCGGCAGCTTAAGTGCTGAGCTGAAGTCAGAAGTCAAAGTGGTTTTTTTTTCTGCATCTAGCTCCCAGTAGTGCATTGCTGCTCCTGCTCTTGATATATGGATAGGAAGTAGAAGCTTAACAATGCTTGATGATGAAATGCCAGTGTCTTTAACATTCCACCAAATATTCAGAAATTGTGTTCATCCCATCAACCTCATACATCCCATTAAAATAGTAAGTAGCTATTGGTGTTATTAAACTTTTTTTAATTCTTGCGCATACTTACTGTTACTTGTAAATACATTTAGTTATTATATAATTTATGTATGTGTAGTATCTCTTAAAACAAGTTAGTTTAACCTCCTTTTCGCTAGTGCAACTGAATTACTGTGTCGCGAAATGATGAAGGTCTAAAAAATGTGTCACCAACATGAAAAGTTTGGAAAGCTCTGCTCTTTTAGAATCTATGATTAATAATAGTAAATAATAATACTGTTATTCTCGTAAAAACACCTTTGTAATGTGTTTGGGAACAGGTTTGAAAAATATCTTTATTTATTCCAATATTTGTTCTAGTAACTATTAATATTAATAAATACTATTAATAAATTATATGTTTTTCATATAAAGTTCATGGGGAAATGGCTTCAATCTTTCGTTTAGTGACTATTAATAAATAATACTGTTTTCCGAATGTTTCTCAATTGCTTTTGTAAAAATGTATTGATTTATTTCAGCCTCTGTTAAGTGTAAGACAATAAATACACATAGAATGGAAACTTCCTGTAAATATAATATGTTTTTATTATTGCTAACAATTCTTTAAATTTACTTCTTGTGACATTCAAATTACAAATAGATTATCTCTTCCAAGTTTCTTCGTCCATTTACATCTATAGTTGTTTGAGGTGCCCAAGAAATGAAATCTTGCATATATCAAACAGGAAAAGCAATAAATATACATGCAGCACTTAGGAAACACGCTAGCAATACTGTTTATGTGAATTATCAGGATTTTTCACCTACACTTGGAACCGCATTCATAAATATTCCTTCTCTTGATCATGTCTCTCTCTTTTAAAGTTGGTAAGGTTGTCTCAGTTTTCTTTTTCTTTTATTTAATCTTTATTATTTAAGAGTATTTTGTTGTTTTGTTTGTTTTTTGCATATGTTATTGTGGATTTTAATTAGTTCTGTAAGTTTTTCATGGTGTTCTTGTGATGTCAGTATCCTTCACAAGTATAAAGAAAGAAAGCAGCACAGTATAGGTCTGTGGGAATAGCGCACAACTCACTGCTCCAGATTAGAATGCCTGAAGGGGTGGAGATTGTGGTCTTCCTGTCAGCTCAATGGAGAGTGGGTAAGAATTGCAAACTCAGAAAGTCCGGTTATGCAGCCGCAAGACAAGTCTGCGAACTTATCAAGTAAATACAAAGTAATCCAGAGATAGGGCGCACCACAGAGACAGTCAGTTCATGTAGATAAAATCTTCAGTTTATTAGGCACAACGTAAAAAACATAAATGGGCACACAGGCCCAACAGGCTCACAGGTAAAAACAACACAGGTGTGTCAGTTAGTCTTGCGGACATGTTTCGTGAGCATGCCTTGGAGGATGTTGGGTAGTGTTCATCTGGTGGTGGCTGCTCTGGGTAGGGTAAAGTTGCTTATTTTAAATGATTTTGTACTGGATCATACTATTCTGGTTGTTTGACCCCTGAGGTGATGATGAGGAGAAAGTTGTAATGGTAATGTGGGCAAGAGCCTATTTTTATGTATTTATATTCTAAGGCCTAGATTACGAGTTTTGCTTTAGCCTTAAAAAGCAGCGTTGAGAGGTCCCAAAGCTGCTTTTTTTCCTAACGCTGGTATTACGAGTCTTGCAGGTACAGGTTTACCGCTCCCTTTTTTTCGCGACTCGAAAATATCGCAAATCCACTTACGTCAGTTGCGTATCCCATATTTTCAATGGGACTTGCATAACACCGGTATTACGAGTCTTCCAAAAAGTGAGCGGTACAACCTCTCCTGTCAAGACTGGTACCACATTTAAAAGTCAGTAGTTAAGAGTTTTATGGGCTAACGCTGTAACATAAAACTCTTAACTAAAGTGCTAAAAAGTACACTAACACCCATAAACTACCTATTAACCCCTAAACCGAGGCCCCCCACATCGCAAACATTAAATAAAAATGTTTAACCCCTAATCTGCCGAACCGGAGATCGCCGCCACTATAATAAATATATTAACCCCTAAACCACCGTACTCCCACATTGCAAACACTAGTTAAATATTATTAACCCCTAATCTGCCATCCCTAACATCGCCGCCACCTACCTACATTTATTAACCCCTAATTTGCCGCCCACAATGTCGCCGCCACTATATTAAATGTATTAACCCCTAAACCTAAGTCTAACCGTAACCCCCCCTAACTTAAATATAATTTAAATACATCTAAATAAAATAACTACAATTAACTAAATTATTCCTATTTAAAACTAAATACTTACCTGTAAAATAAACCATAAGCTAGCTACAATATAACTAATAGTTACATTGTAGCTAGCTTAGGGTTTATTTTTATTTCACAGGCAACTTTGTATTTATTTTAACTAGGTACAATAGTTATTAAATAGTTATTAACTATTTAATAGCTACCTAGTTAAAATAAATTCAAATTTACCTGTAAAATAAATCCTAACCTACGTTACAATTACACCTAACACTACACTATAATTAAATTAATTCCCTACATTAAATTAAATTAATTACAATTAAATAAAATATACTAAAGTACAAAAAACAAACAAACATTAAATTTCAGAAAATAATAAAATAATTACAAGTTTTTTAAACTAATTACACTTAATCTAATCCCCCTAATAAAATAAAAAATCCCCCAAAATAATAAAAATCCCTACCCTATACTAAATTACAAATAGCCCTTAAAAGGGCTTTTTGCAGGGCATTGCCCCAAAGTAATCAGCTCTTTTATCTGTAAAAAAAAATGCAATACCCCCCAACATTAAAACCCACAACCCACACACTCAACCCTACTCTAAAACCCACCCAATCCCCCCTTAATAAAACCTAACACTAACCCCTTGAAGATCACCCTACCTTGAAACATCTTCACCCAACCGGGCAGAAGTGGTCCTCCAGACGGGCAGAAGTCTTCATCCAGACGGCATCTTCTATCTTCATCCATCCAGAGCGGAGCGGGTCCATCTTAGAGACATCCGACGCGGAGCATCCTCTTCTGTATTCATCCGACGACTAAATGACGGTACCTTTAAGTGACGTCATCCAAGATGGCATCCCTTCAATTCCGATTGGCTGATAGAATTCTATCAGCCAATCAGAATTAAGGTAGAAAACATCCTATTGGCTGATGCAATCAGCCAATAGGATTGAACTTCAATCCTATTGGCTGATCCAATCAGTCAATAGGATTGAGCTTGCATTCTATTGGCTGTTCCAATCAGCCAATAGAATGCGAGCTCAATCCTATTGGCTGATTGCATAAGCCAATAGGATTTTTTTTACCTTAATTCCAATTGGCTGATAGAATTCTATCAGCCAATCGGAATTGAAGGGATGCCATCTTGGATGACGTCACTTAAAGGTACCGTCATTTAGTCGTCGGATGAAGACAGAAGAGGATGCTCTGCGTCGGATGTCTTGAAGATGGACCCACTCCGGATGGATGAAGATAGAATATTCTGTCTGGATGAAGACTTCTGCCCGTCTGGAGGACCTCTTCTTCCCGGCTTGGATGAAGACTTCTGCCCGTCTGGAGGACCACTTTTGCCTGGTTGGGTGAAGACGTCTCAAGGTAGGGTGATCTTCAAGGGGTTAGTGTTAGGTTTTATTAAGTGGGGATTGGGTGGGTTTTAGAGTAGGGTTGGGTCAATGCCCCCCAAAAAGCCCTTTTAAGGGCTATTTGTAATTTAGTATAGGGTAGGGATTTTTATTATTTTGGAGGGCTTTTTTATTTTATTAGGGGGATTAGATTAGGTGTAATTAGTTTAAAAAACTTGTAATTATTTTATTATTTTCTGTAATTTAGTGTTTGTTTGTTTTTTTACTTTAGTTTATTTTATTTTATTGTAATTAATTTAATTTAATGTAGGGAATTAATTTAATTATACTGTAGTGTTAGGTGTAATTGTAACTTAAGTTAGGATTTATTTTACAGGTAAATTTGAATTTATTTTAACTAGGTAGCTATTAAATAGTTAATAACTATTTAATAACTATTGTACCTAGTTAAAATAAATACAAAGTTGCCTGTAAAATAAAAATAAACCCTAAGCTAGCTACAATGTAACTATTAGTTATATTGTAGCTATCTTATGGTTTATTTTATAGGTAAGTATTTAGTTTTAAATAGGAATTATTTAGTTAATTTTAGTAATTTTATTTAGATTTATTTAAATTATATTTAAGTTAGGGGGGGTTAGGGTTAGACTTAGGTTTAGGGGTTAATACATTTAACCCCTTAACGACGCATGTCGTACAGGGTACATCTTACACAAGCTGGTCTTTAAAGACCAGAAACGTACCCTGTACGTCGTTAAGGGTTTCAAGCGGCTGGAAGCGATCAGGATTCAAGGTATTTCAAGGTATTGCAGTGATGCCTTGATATTGAGGCATCACTGCAATACCTTTTTAGGCACACCGATGCAGAGAGAGCCACTCTGTGGCCCTCTCTGCATCGGTCAGTGATGGTGCCGATCGTTAGTGGGTGGGAGCGATTGCAGGGAGGTGGGTGGGCGGCCCATCACTGTGCAACTTCCTTCCGGCTGCTCTATATGCCGGGAGCGCGCAGGAGCACGCGCTGGAGGTGAGGGGCGGGTGCGCGCGCACCCGCGATCTATGGCATTTGTGGGATTCAGTTTTTTGCTAGGAGAGGGCGGTGGGCACTTAGCAGGGGTGATCGAGGGCTGATCTGTGGGTGATCTGGGGGTGATCTGGGAGGGGGAGGGTGTAGGGTATGGAGGGGGGGCAGCTACACTACAGAAAATGTTAGGTTTCAACAAAAAAAAGTTGTTGCCAGTACCCAAAAGGGTGACTAATAGTTAGTGGGGGGAGGGTTAGAGAGCTCTTTGGGGGGGATCAGGCAGGTTGGGGGCTAAGGGGGGGATCCTACAGAGCAGAATATGATTACTATTTTTTAAAATAATAAAAAAAAAACTAAATAAAACTTTTATTTTAGTACTGGCAGACTTTCTGCCAGTACTTAAGATGGCAGGGACAATTGTGGGGTGGGGGAGGGAAGAGAGCTGTTTGGGAGGGATCAGGGGTGGGATGTGTCAGGTGGGAGGTTGATTTCTACACTAAAGCTAAAATTAACCCTTCAAGCTCCCTACAAGCTACCTAATTAACCCTGTCACTGCTGGGCATAATACAAGTTTGGTGCACAGCGGCATTTAGCGGCCTTCTAATTACCAAAAAGCAATGCCAAAGCCATATATGTCTGCTATTTCTGAACAAAGGGTATCCCAGAGAAGCATTTACAACCATTTGTGCCATAATTGCACAAGTTGTTTGTAAATAATTTCAGTGAGAAACCCAAATTTAGTGAAAAAGTGAACAATTTTTTTTATTTGATCGCATTTGGTGGTGAAATGGTGGTATGAAATATATCAAAATTGGCCTAGATCGATACTTTGGGTTGTCTACTACACTACCCTAAAGCTAAAATTAACCCTACAAGCTCCCTACAAGCTACCTAATTAACCCCTTCACTGTTGGGCCTAATACAAATGTGGTGCGCAGCGGCATTTAGCAGCCTTCTAATTACCAAAAAGCAACGCCAAAGCCATTTATGTCTGCTATTTATAAACAAAGGGGATCCCAGAGAAACATTTACAACCATTTGTGCCAAAATTGCGCAAGTTGTTTGTAAATAATTTCAGTGAGAATCCTAATATTTGTGAAAAAGTTTGTGAAAAAGTGAACAATTTTATTTATTTGATCGCATTTGGTGGTGAAATGGTGGCATGAAATAGACCAAAATGGGCCTAGATCAATACTTTGGGATGTCTACTAAAAAAAAAATATACATGTCAAGGGATATTCAGGTATTTCTGACAGATATCAGTGTTCCAATGTAACTAGCGCTCATTTTGGAAAAAAATGGTTTGGAAATAGCAAAGTGCTATTTGTACTTATTGCCCTATAACTTACAAAAAAAGCAAATAACATATAAATATTGAGTATTTCTAAACTCAGGACAAAATTTAGAAACTATTTAGCATGAGTGTTTTTTGGTGGTTGTAGATGTGCAACAGATTTTGGGGGTCAAAGTTAGAAAACGTGTGTTTTTTTCCATTTTTTCATCATATTTTATAATTTTTTTATGGTTAGTTATAAGATATGATGAAAATAACGCTGTCTTTAGAAAGTCCATTTAATGGCGAGAAAAACGGTATATAATGTGTGGGTACAGTAAATGAGTAAGAGGAAAATTACAGCTAAACACAAACACAGCAGAAATGTAAAAATAGCCTTGGTCCTTAAGGGAAAGAAATTGAAAAATGGCCTTGTCCTTAAGGGGTTAATATAGTGATGGTGATGTTGGGGGCGGCAAATTAGGGGTTAATAAATATAATGTAGGTTTTGGTGATGTTGGGGGCGGCAGATTAGGGGTTCATAAGTATAATGTAGGTGGCGGCGGTGTCCGGAGCGGCAGATTAGAGGCTAATATTATAATGTAGGTGTCAGCGATAGTGGGGGCGGCAGATTAGGGGTTAATAAGTGTAAGATTAGGGGTGTTTAGACTCGGGGTTCATGTTAGGGTGTTAGGTGTAGACATAACTTTTATTTCCCCATAGGAATCAATGTGGCTGCTTTAGGAGCTGAACGCTGCTTTTTTGCAGGTGTTAGGTTTTTTTCAGCCGGCTCTGCCCCATTGATTCCTATGGGGAAATCGTGCACAAGCTAGTTTAGTCAGCTCACCGCTACCGTAAGCAGCGCTGGTATTGAGGTGTGGAGCAAAATTTTGCTCTGCACTCACTTTTCTGCGGCTAGCGCCGGGTTTAAAAAAACCTGTAATACCAGCGTTGTTGTAGGTGAGCGGTGAGGGAAACTGCTTGTTAGCCACGCACAGCTTTACCGACAAAACTCGTAATCTAGGTGTAAGTGTTTTAATAGAAGCTGTAACCTTTTTACTCCATTTTATTTTATTTTTTTTCATTATTTATGAGTACTGGGAAAAGGGTTATGAATTTAGTTAAGGTTAACAGGAATTTAATTATCAATTAGAAGGTTAGGAACAACCTGATATACTAAATATGGCAAATTTTTTCTTGACTAAGCAAAGGTAGGAGGGCTCCCAATCTCTAGTTCATGTTGGGGTGTGGGACAAGGTTTGAGCGAGCAAACTGTTAGCCTTAGCCCATTTTTTGTTTTGTTTGCTTGTTTATTATGTGATATCCTATATTTATATATTTATAAATGCTTGTTTTTATAAATAAAAAAATAAATTATTTTTTTTAATAAACAGTAAAATAATTAATGTATTTTAAGAATAATAATTAAAAAATTGTAGTCACATTTATGGGGTTGAGGTGCTTGCTATGGTTGAGATCAAGAGGTTACAAATTGCAACAGTCAAGAGGATGAACATGGGAGTGATTTGACCCTTAAAGGGACATGAAACCCACATTTTTTCTTTCATGATTTAGAAAGAGAATGCATTTTTAAACATTTTTCTAATTTACTTCTATTATCTAATTTGTTTTATTCTCTTGATATTCTTTGCTGAAACGCATATCTAGATATGCTCAGTAGCTGCTGATTGGTTGCTGCACATAGAAGCCTCATGTGATTGGTTCACCCATATGCATTGCTTTTTCTTCAAATAAGGATATCTTAAAAATTAAGCAAAATAAATAATAGAAAGGAATTGTAATGTTTTTTTAATTTGTATTCTCTATCTGAATCATGAAAGAAAGATTTTGGGTTTAGTGGCCCTTTAAGGACAGTTTGTGTGGGTGTAGACTCCAGCCTGGTATGTGGTAATGGGGATGTGCGGTTTACATTATTTAGAAAAAGGGTGGCCTTTTTCTGTATTAACATATTTGCATTAATCTTCATTACTTATGTTGTTTGGAAAAAGGTATTTAAGCTTTTCGTTAATTTGAAAATTAGTGAATATTACCTGATGTAGGTATGTGACAGAAAAGGGGACTGTGTGGCCTTGGGATGTGATCTAATGTGTGTATGTGGCTAACAGAGCAAATCTTGGTTTAAAATTGACAGAGTGGATACAGGGACCAGAGGTCTGATGTTAGTTTAGTAAAACAGAGGAACTACAGGGCCTAGGGGTCTGATGTGTGTGTATATGGTTGACAGTAGGGCTGCAGTGTCAGGGGTTTGGACTAATACGGTTGTGTGGTTGAGGTTTTGCAGTTTCACAACTCTGATTTAATAAGTGTAGGTGGCTGGAAGATAGAGCGCAGGGACAGTGGATTGATGTGGGTAAGTGAATGACAGAGGGTCTGTAGGGCCAGGAATCTGATCTGAGGCCTGATGTGGGCATTTTGCTGACAATGCAGCTGCTGCAAGAGTATGTGAGTATATGTTATGAATCTCCTGCATAGATATCATCCATGATAGTTTTTTTTTTTGTACAAAAATGGTAACTAGTTTATTTGCTTCTTATTTATATGACAGAACTAGTCTAAGTGTAATGAATCCTTAAAGGGACATAATACTCATATGCTAAATCACTTGAAACTGATGCAGTATAACTGTAAAAAGCTGAGAGGAAAATATCACCTGAGCATCTCTATGTAAAAAAGGAAGATATTTTACCTCACAATCTCCTCAGCTCAGCAGAGTAAGTTCTGTGTAAAAAGTTATACTTCACCTGCTCCCAGCTGCAGGTAAAAAAAAATAAAAAATGAAGAAATGAACAGCAGCCAATCAGCATCAGCAGTGCTGAGGTCATGAACTCTTACTGTGATCTCATGAGATTTGACTTAACTCTCATGAGATTTCATAGTAAGCTTCCTTTACCTGATTGGTGAAATAACATGAGAGTGCACAAGGCTCATCCCTTCAGATGTCCCAGGACAGACACACTAAAATGCTGCTTAGAAATCCTTTACAATGGGAGGTGGCTACTGAGGAACTTTTGAGGTAAAATATCTTTCTTTTTTACATAGAGTTGTTCAGGAGATATTTTCTAGTCAGCTTTTTACAGCTATGCTGCATCACTTTCAAGTGTTTAAACATTTGGGTATTATGGCCCTTTAAGTAGGAAGTTTTTTTTTGCATGTAAAGTGAGAATTTGCTATTGTGAAACATACCCCCCCCCCCCCCCCCAAGATCATTATGCAGAGTTTACAGCCAGTACATATAGACAGATAGGATTACAATCAGTAAGAGAGACAGACAAGTAGATATTAAGACATGGAGTGAAATGGAATAAAGTTGTATGGGGTCTAGTTATCCCCAGAACCACTTGTTACCATTTTTAACACATAATATATAGTTACTTGTTGTTTATCATCTCTGTAATCAATACATGATACTGTAATCTGTAATTATTTTTTTCTTCCTTAATGCTCTGACTGGCGACCACTGTTCTTTTCCTGCTTCATATAATTTATAGTACCAGTAAACTTACATTTCAGTAGGGTCAGTGATCATTGAATTAAAAAAAAATGTCACTGACGCTGCATGTTATCACTGAGCACAACAAAAATTCTTCTCCCAATACTGCATGTCATCAATAAACACTGATATTGCAGTAAAACACTTTCACAGTTTTCTGTATTGGTATTTAACAAACTGGCAACTAAACAGCTTGCTTAATCATATTCAATATTCTCAATTGATTCCAAAAGGGAGATTCCAAAATATGTGCCACATAAATACATGTGTATATTCTGACAAAACGCATCCATATGGGTTAAGAAATATGAGTTTTACTGCCTACTGCAAAATGCAACAATGGAGTGTGTTAAGGAAAAATATTTTTAATTCAGTACTTATGTGTTATAAGGAACTGACAAGTGATATTTTTAAACAGTTACATTTACTTGTCAATTCAGCTAGTACAGAAACTGCTGTATATGCAAAGTAAGTATTTTCAGCTACAGTAACACCCAAAGTTTGTATGGACAAGATAAGAAGACCACGAAGTGCTTAATGTGAAGATTCTCAGAAACACCCAACATGCCCTATAAAAAGAGAGACATTGTTGCTATCTAATGCTGCACGCCACACACACTTGTATTACTATGTAAAATGACCGGTTGTCATTTTTGTTGTAATCTGTTTAATTGTACAATTATAACCTTTTAAAATTTGGACCAGCTGTCTTCACGTTATTTTACTTTAACAATTTGGTGCCGAAACCCGGGAGTTTGAAAGCGATTATGGACGGAGCCAGGACTGGAACTATGAGGACAGGAGACCACAGGCGCCAAAAAGGTGAGAACCTTTGTTTCTCAAATTGCTCTCCTATCCTCTGATTCCTAAACCCTCTGTCCTGTCGTGAGTACAAACTCCCAAGAACCTGAGACAGTTGTATTTTATGTTTTATGTTTTAACATCTTTTGTTATGAATGTGTGAGTGTAAGAGGTCCTTACGGCGTGTGAATGTACTGCTCCAAGACGCCCCTCTGCGGAGAAAGCAAGTGGGAGCAGTAGTGTGTTAAGTAAGAGGATTCTACTGTCCTCAGAGACAAATGTTTTCTATTTTCTGTGTTTGTTAAGTAAACGTAAACTGTTACTAAAATGGTCTGTACAGCAGAGGAGCAATAGAAGGTTAAAGTGTGGGTAGCTGCAGAATTTCTTACTAGTCAACCTTGGTCTGTCAGTACAAAGTCTCTGGGTACCCCCTATGCTCGGCCTATGGACATCGTTGATTAAGTTCAGCTTCAGTCCATTGCTGCTATTGGGCATAGTGCTATTCCCAGAGAACAAGGGCGAATACTGATCTTTTTGATCACCTCTTGGCTTTGTTTCTGAAAACCTTGGGCACACTGGTTTGAGTTTGCACACTCCTATACTGAAGGGCGCATCCCTGAGCTGTAATAGACTTGTCTCTAATGATGTATAAAACTGTTGATGTAAGTCCCCTAGCATGGTTTGATTTTGATGATATAAGAGGCCAAGTACTTTTAGGATTTGTCTCCCTACTGTTTATTATTTGGGTTTGTTGGAAAATTAGGAGGGATTTTTAGTATGGAATTTATAGTGTGGGGTTTTTATAGTGTGGGCCTTTCCCTGACAGCCACAGTATTGCTAAGAGTCGAGAGAGAAGGGTAAGAGTCCCCTCCATCATAACTGGGTTATGAGAAACGATTCTTAGAAAGGGTGACATGAGGTCATCCTTAAGCAATGGACGTCCAAAATTTCCTCAATAGCCCACAGGAGGAAATGTATATACTACATAATATAGTATGTGGGTCAGCTGGCATCTGCCTGAATGTTGCAAGTTGACTAAGGGAATGGATGTTGGGTTTCCAAAGGGGGAACCTTTGAATTATTCCACTAGGAAAATCTCTATAAAAATAACTGTAGAATCCTATAAGAAACAGCCCAATGTATTTTTTCTGTAGAAGACAAAGTATGTGTGCTGCAGCTACTGTACTGGGTGGGGGCTTCCAACCCCCCTCCCTTCCTCCAGCACAGAGCAGAACAAATTTTGTTGTTGTTTTTTAACCCTTTTTTGTACTAGACTTTATGTGCTGCTAGAAACTTTTTGTTCAACTGAATTAAATGTAAGATTATGTATGTTTTGCAAACACACATATGCAAGTCTTTCATTAAAAGACATAAGAGTGTATGCTATGCTTGGGGGCATTTAGGGCTTTTACATTTCTGCTTGGTATTTATATGGGTTAACTGGAGTTTTAAAAGGCCAGCACTACTGTGACTTGCATAAGTGACACTGCAATAGACATACATTGTCCCTTTGTACATTATGGTCCTTCTTTGCAGTAGAATTAATATAAATTACAATATACACAAGATTCTAGTAGTGAATCTTTAAGAGGTCTGATTTGCTAGTTACTTTATTGGTAATTACAATTTTACTACTCAAGTATTTTCACTACTGATAAGACCACTAGTACTTACCCCCCTTGAAAGTTTTTTGGTTACTAATGGTAGCCCTTGCATTTATAAGGTTAGATAATTGGTTGTGGGTCTGATTGTATGTGGGTACTGGCAATTGGCTGTCTATTGTCATTTGTGACTGCATGCCAAGGCCTTGTGGACTATGTGCCCTAGTCCTGGGGTTTGTGTGCATTTTTTAAAGAGTGTGTAGAATCTGTGTGCCAGTTTGTCAGTGAGTGTATTTGATAGTAAATACATGCGTGTGAGAGTGTGAATATTTATGTCACAGTGTTTACATGTGTGCTGTATATGTATATGCATATATGTATGTGTATGATTGTATATCTATGTGTATGTATGCGCTGTATATGTGTGTATATATGTATGTATATATGTATGTATGTATGTGTATACTGTGTATATATATGTATGTGAAACCCAAATGTTTTTCTAGGTAGGTTTGGGAGGAGGAATGCATTACTGGGAGCTAGCTGTTGATTGTAGGCTGCACATAGATGGACCTTTTCTTTGGTTTACCTGATGTGTTCAGCTGACTACCAGTGGTGCCTTGCTGATCCTTTAATAAAGAATATCAAGTGAATGATATTTTGCTAATAGACATGAAATGGAAAATTGTTCTAAGTAATAAAAGGAAATTGTTGGATTTTAATATTGCTGGGGAAAATAATTTGTGCCCGAGTTTTGACTGTAGTATCTTATGTGCCCAATACCACCTCATGTCAAGATGTATATGCCCCAAGGGGAGGTAACCTTGATGACTAAGGTATGGGAAAAATGCTCACTGCCACATTGGTGTCAGGACTGACTAAAGAAATCCATAATAAATTGGTTTCTCAATTGGTTTCCGCCCATTCTGATTGGCGATATAAATCAGTCCCAACACTAATGAGCTTAGCGAGCTCAATACAAAGGAACATAGAAGTATAGAAAAAGAAAACACTAAGGGTAATGCCAGTATGTGCCCCTGGGAAACCCCAATAGAAATAGTTTAAGGGATAAATGAGGGGGAACCCAGAAAAGGTAAATGTTATAACTGTGGGAGAACATTTGATGGACTGGGCTACCAGTGCTACCAATCATGTCTGAGAGCAGAGGGGGTGATGCCTTTGTTCGCCTGACCCTCTCTGACATGCCATACCATTTTGTGGAGTGTTTGGTGGACACTGGAACAGACCGCAGTGTTTTCAAAAGAGCTATAGCTGTTATGAAATTAAAGGCACATCAGCGAGCAATAGATCCTATCACTATGGGTAATAATAGGGTAGATGAAGCAGCCAAGAAGGCAGCTCTCATGATACTCCTACAGTCCTCTGAAACTGTGGAGAATTTGAAAGTGGAAAAATGCTGGTTGCAAACTGGAAAATAAGATTTGGAAACATGGGGATGGTAGATTATGTGCACCTACAGTGCTATATCTTGTTTTAGCCAGTTTATCTCATCTCCCTTCCCATGTTTCCAAAGGGGGAATGATTGCAAGAATGATTGCAAGTGTTAATAAATTTTGGTTTGCACCAGGTTTCTCACAATTTGTAACTGAATGGTGCAAGAAATGCTTGATTTGTGCTAAATACAATCCAGGTAAATTGACAAAGGTGGAGATGAAACACCTTGTAAAACCTGACTACCCATTCCAAAGACTGCAAATAGATTATATTCAGCTGCCCAAATGTGGTGTGTATGAGTATGTTTTGGTGTGTGTAGACATGTTTTCCTCTTGGGTGAAGGCCTGGCCGGTTGCCAAGGCAACAGCAGGTGTAACAGAAAAAACCTGATAACTGAAATTGTGTGCAGATATGGTTTACCTGAAACAGTAGAATCTGATCAAGGGACTCATTTTACTGGGCAAGTGTTTGCAGAAATGATGACAGGGTTGCAGATTAATCGTCTGGGAAAGTAGAGAGAGCCAATGGTGTTTAAAAAAATAAAATAGCTAAAATCTGTGAGCAAACAAAACTTACTTGGGTACAAGCCTTACATTTAGCCCTCTTTGCAGTAAAGACACACCCCAAAGGCAAAGCATGGCCTTTCGACATTTGAAATTTTGTTTGGTAGACCACTAATAGGTCTTTTCTTTCCACAAGAATTACATGGGCAGTTTGCTTCTCTAACTGATTATGTTGTTCAGCTGCATGAGCAACTGACTAATTTGTATGGAAAAGTTTTCTCTTCATTACCAGATCCAGAACAAATAACTGGAACTCATCACCTGCACCCTGGAGACTGGGATACGTGAGGAGACACTTAGAGCCCTGGTTTGACGGCCCATATCAGGTGTTACTGACAACACCCACCTCAGTCAAAGTGGAATGGAAACCAAACTGGATACAAGCCTCTCACTTTAAGAAAGTGAACTTCCAGGCCGGTGATAAAAACCTGTGTCAAAAGGGTGAGACCACTGGGGACAAAGTGGGTTAACTAACTGCCAAGATGCATATACTGTCCTGTTTTTTCTGTGTCCTTTTCTTTGTGTTTTATATCTCTATATACCAGTGAAGGGTGACAAACGGACAAATTCCATCTGGCTTTTACACCAACAAACCGCCAAGCAACTGAATGCCACAGACTGTTGGATATGCTCTCATGTTCCTGCCAATCATAAAGGAATCCTTTTAATAGGTGTACCAATATCAATGAATGATTTAAATGTGACAGATTACAGCTATGATGTTCAAATAGATATAGATAACTCTGTTCATAATGCTATCTCAGATACATACTTAGAACTTGCTGGTATAGTTTCTATAGCTACAATGTGTCTTGGGCCAATGTATGTTAATTACATAGCAAACATGAAAGGTTACATATTTAGTTTGCCCAAGGTATATGTGGGGGAAACAGATTGTAGAAATGCTACTTTAACATTTAATATGGAACCTAACAAAGTACCATGTGATACAGTAACTGCTGATTCTAATAGTTTATGTTTTTGTTCAACGTTAAAAGCTTTGTGTACCACTAGGTGTGCCTGTTTTGAACAGACAGACAATGGTGAATGGACCTGTCAAACTCAGTTATATAACAATATGAGATGGTTTCAACTATGGCTGGGAAAGATGGTAAGATTCTTCCAATGGTCCTTAAACAAGGTATAAATAAGAATTATTCTCATCTGCAGATAAAGTCTGGATGTAGTTTCCTGCCTGGACAGGTTGGGGAATTGAGCTAGCAAATAGAATTAACAAATATGTTAGTATTATGGATGGGATTATTAATGAGACTACAAGTTTTGCACATGAATAAAGTAAAAGAGTTACAACAAAGATCTAGAGATATAGCTAAGGAAGGATGGGATCGATTGGAACCTGGTTTAAAAATATGCTTACAAATCTTTTGAAACCCATAGTGGTAGTGATAGGAGTAATTCTAATGTGACTAATTGTTTGGAAATTGTTAATGATTTGTGTTTCTCATTGCAGAAAAAGATGAAGATACGGATTGTTTAGGGTGATGATACAACAGCCACAGAGATGACCGACTGATAACTTAGTTCAGCTACCTGCCTCCCCTGCAGACCCTCCAGTCATTTTAGGAGACAGGTGGAAGGATCTTATCTCTGCGAGGGGGTCACACAATTGCACCTCATCAGTTTTGGGCCTACTACAGGATTTGGATCTAGGCCTGTGAAGGGATGCAGTTCTGGCTGCTGTTGTTATCTGTTTAGATAGAGATTGCATATTTTGTGTTTGTGTGTTACCAATAAAGATGTGTGAATGCTTAGAGGAAATGATAACTATGTAGGCAGATCTGGAATGGAGGCTCAGCATCCCACTGTCTATGCAGCTTATCTGTATACTCAGTGATATACAGTCTGTCTAAGGGGTCATTTCCAGGTAGGAAGGTTGTTAGTTAGTCAAGTGAGAGACACAAAGTAATAATGGCGTGATAATAAACGCAAGGTAATAGATAAATACATGTGATAATAAAATTATCAAAAGGGTGAGAAATGTTAAGGAAAAATATTTTTAATTCAGTACTTATGTGTTATAAGGAACTGACAAGTGATATTTTTAAACAGTTACATTTACTTGTCAATTCAGCTAGTACAGAAACTGCTGTATATGCAAAGTAAGTATTTTCAGCTACAGTAACACCCAAAGTTTGTATGGACAAGATAAGAAGACCACGAAGTGCTTAATGTGAAGATTCTCAGAAACACCCAACATGCCCTATAAAAAGAGAGACATTGTTGCTATCTAATGCTGCACGCCACACACACTTGTATTACTATGTAAAATGACCGGTTGTCATTTTTGTTGTAATCTGTTTAATTGTACAATTATAACCTTTTAAAATTTGGACCAGCTGTCTTCACGTTATTTTACTTTAACAAGTGTGACTTGTATTACATGTATGTGAAAGCATATAGTACCTGAATCTCCCAGAACATAGGAAAAAATGCAAGATTACAAAGAAAACAAAAGTAATTTTGCAGGAAAATCACAAAAGTTTGTAACCATGAGTGAAAAACACCTAAATGTCTGTTCCTTTCCATATTTCTATAAAAAAAAAAAAAAACACTTAAAGGGACACTGTAGTCAAAAATAATCTGTTCATAGTTCAATAGTATACATTGAAATAAACACATTTGCAATGGTCATCGCATTTTAAATATATACCGTTTATATATATTAGCCTATGAAATTTTATTTTTTTCCAAACCCACTTACTTTATATCCGTTACCGATTTCCAATCCTGGATGACAACTCCAGTTGGAAGATGGTGACTCTTTGACGCAATGCGCATGTGTGAGCTACCACAACATCATCGAATACGTCACCATCAAGAAGACGGTTTCGCTGGTGCCATTAAATCTTTCCCTGCAGATATAGCTTTTGGGTTGATCGGCTTCTCCGTAGTGGCCATAGTATTTTATACACTACTCAATGGGGTGTAGCTGGTATAACTGCACGTTTTCTGCTGTTGAGGCCTTTCTGATGAGATTGCTTCCACGGCTCTGTTGGCGGCTGTTGAGGTGACTTGTAAAAGGAGTGTGTCTTGTGGCTCTTTCTCGATGATGCGTAGACATAGGTCTTCAAATCTGCGCCAGTGTATGTTGTTAAATACATCCTCCAGAAGAAAATAAAACAATTAGAGACCAGCGCAAAATGAATTGAATACAAGCACCTATATATAAGGAAGGTTCCCAATATTACTTCCAAAAGGACAAAAATTTAAATTTAATACAGAATATAAGTGCGCAAAGTTGATGCTAAAGTATACAATTAAAAAAGGGGATTTTAAAGGTAAACTCAGAATTCTGAACGTTTAACCATGTGCAAAAATTCAAATCTATATATATTCTAATGCAGAGAGATTTTATAGGTCCTCACACCTAAGGGTTAAAATTAATTCCCATATAATTCGATTTAAATTAGATTGGTGGTGAATACAAACATGAAACAAAACACATATGAATAAAATGTAAATTGTATTTTATAATGCTTAAAAACACATGAAATGAACAATTTGAAAATACTCTTTCTAAAAATATAGCTATAGTTATAAATCTAATATTTATTTATTTAATACAATTTGTAGTGACCGGCCCTAACTTATAAAACACATCTAAATTAATAACAAATAAATTGATTGATAAAAAAAAAATCACAAAATGTAAATTGAGGACAAATAAGACCACAAAATAAGATATAAGTTTTTAGGACTCAAATGGAAACTTTGTAATTAGTCCCAAAAGGAAAGTCCCAATCGATGTCCTTCCCAAGCTTTCCACAAAAGCACAATGCACGATGATAGGCAAAAAAAGTCTTCTGATTCCTCCCAGCTTGTCCTGAACAGCGTCTAGGTGGGAGACAGAAGCGTCCACTTGAAATTGGTGTATGTAGTTTAAACAACAAATAAATATCGGTACTTACACATTGGTACCGAAAGATCAGCGCCGCGCCCGACTCTCATCAAACTCAGATGTCCCGGTGTGTATAGGATCCACACAGGCTCTTCTCACAGCCTTAACACCAGCTTACTACAGAGAGTAGCCCAGGGAGATGTTAGAATCAAGGCGCCAAACAGGATACACCTGTGATAGGTGGATAAAAATTGCAAGAAAGCTGCAAAAAAGTTTTTTAAATCACAAATTCAAATTCATAAATTCAAATTCATAAATTCAAATTCATAAAGTGACAAATGTTCAATATTGATATAGTTCAACTGAGCAACGCGTTTCAATTCCTTTTTAATTCCTTTTTCAAGCTCCTTCGAGCTTGAAAAAGGAATTGAAACGCGTTGCTCAGTTGAACTATATCAATATTGAACATTTGTCACTTTATGAATTTGAATTTATGAATTTGAATTTGTGATTTAAAAAACTTTTTTGCAGCTTTCTTGCAGTTTTTATCCACCTATCACAGGTGTATCCTGTTTGGCGCCTTGATTCTAACATCTCCCTGGGCTACTCTCTGTAGTAAGCTGGTGTTAAGGCTGTGAGAAGAGCCTGTGTGGATCCTATACACACCGGGACACCTGAGTTTGATGAGAGTCGGGCGCGGCGCTGATCTTTTGGTACCAATGTGTAAGTACCGATATTTATTTGTTGTTTAAACTACATACACCAATTTCAAGTGGACGCTTCTGTCTCCCACCTAGACGCTGTTCAGGACAAGCTGGGAGGAATCGGAAGACTTTTCTTGCCTATCATCGTGCATTGTGCTTTTGTGGAAAGCTTGGGAAGGACATCGATTGGGACTTTCCTTTTGGGACTAATTACAAAGTTTCCATTTGAGTCCTAAAAACATATATCTTATTTGTCCTCAATTTACATTTTGTGATTTTTTTTATCAATCAATATATTTGTTATTAATTTAGATGTGTTTTATAAGTTAAGGCCGGTCACTACCAATTGTATTAAATAAATAAATATTAGATTTATAACTATAGCTATATTTTTATAAAGAGTATTTTCAAATTGTTCATTTCATGTGTTTTTAAGCATTATAAAATACAATATACATTTTATTCATATGTGTTTTGTTTCATGTTTGTATTCACCACCAATCTAATTTAAATCGAATTATATGGGAATTAATTTTAACCCTTAGGTGTGAGGACCTATAAAATCTCTCTGCATTAGAATATATATAGATTTGAATTTTTGCACATGGTTAAACGTTCAGAATTCTGAGTTTACCTTTAAAATCCCCTTTTTTAATTGTATACTTTAGCATCAACTTTGCGCACTTATATTCTGTATTAAATTTAAATACATCCTCCCCCATGTCGGACATTTTTGCTGAATAGAGACTTATGATGTTATGTAGTAGATCCGTATAAAGCTGTGATCTGAAATCCTTCTTTTAAATCTGTTGTTTTTCAAGGATTGTGATTGGATGACTTTGGTATATATGCTAGCGTGTCCAACTGTAGCTAGCAGCTAACTCGTACCACCCAGAGGGGTAGTGCTGCCTATTTAGGTGCCACCGCACTAGGCCTTAGTTGTCTGATTTCCTCCAGCTTCAAGAATACAGCTTGAAATAGATTATATAGCTCCCCACTGACAAGCGGCTCAATGAGAAGCTCAAAATTGGAAAATTGGCTGTAAAGGTACTCTTAGGATCGGCGGATTGAAAGAGATTCTGCTGGAGCTCAGAAAAATGTGACCGCTCACTGTTCATACATGCCCCCCTTTTCTTTTTTTCTTCCTTTCTCTCTCCCCCTCCCTCCTCTCTCTTTCTATTCACTATCTCTCTGTCTTTCTATTTACTCTCTTTCTCCAATCCCTCCTTCAATATCTATTCTCTCCATTATATCTCTCTGCCCATCTCTATTCTATAAACACTCTCTCCCCTCTCTATTCTGATTTTCTTCACTCTCATGTTTCCTCTCTCCAGTCTCCCTCATTCATTTCATACATTTCTCACATTTTTTCCTATACACTTGATTTTTTTAAAAGCTGTAAAGCCCTGTTTTCCCCTTAACTGTAATGTTTTTTTACATACATTTTCAGCTAAAGATTCCACTTTAACGTTGCACTCAAAATTAAAGAGACAAGAAATCCCAAATTTTTCATTCATGATTCATATATGATTTTAAATAACTTTCCAATTTACTTCTTTTATCAAATTTGCCCCCTTCTCTTAGTGTCCTTAGTTGAATAAACATCAATGCACTACAGGGAGATAGCTGAACAGATTGGGCGAGTCAATTAAAAGAGGCATAAATATGCAACCACCAATCATCAGCTAGTTCCCTGTAGTGCATTGATGTTTATTCAACCAATGATACTTAGAGATTGGGGAAGATTTTATAAAAGAAGTTAATTGGAAAGTTGGAAATCATAAGTGAATCATGTCTCTGACCATACCTAGGTATGCTTTTTGACAAAGAACCCCCCCCCAAAAAAAATTAAATAATTAGATAAAATTGCATGCGCAATTAGCATTAGCTCTACACCCTTACAGAACTATTAGATCAACTAAAGACTACACTGTCTTGTGCTACTTTTGTAATAATTAAAAATATACCAAAATTGAAAAAGAAAATGATTTGTTTATATACTTGCAAGACATAAAGGCACACAGCTCCAGTTTTGACTTAACAAACAAGCCCCCTTCATCTCCCTGTCCCAGAAAGGCTTCAGGAAATGTTGGGAAATATAAAGAAGTGTTCAACAGCTGTGCAGTATCTGGTTTCATTAATGGTTTTTGTCATATCTAGTTCATATGTAGGTGCAGTTTTTTGGTTAGTTACACAAATGAGTCGTGCAACAGGAGCTGCTGATTGGATCAGTGGCAGTTTCCATTTTGGACCTTTTTGTTTTGCGTGTCCCAAGCAAGTACTTCTACTGTGTGTTTAACTTCTTTGTATGGGTTACACATAGAAGTATAGGGTCACTTGTCTTAAAATGGCATGCCCTAACAAATAAGAGCATGTAATATTTTGACTATTATTGCCCTTTAACTTCCAATTTGCTCATTCTGTAGACTTATGCTAAATGCCCCTAATAAACAAACAAATCTTTAGGAGGCCTATAAACAAACATAGTTCATTTTACTTAACATGTGATGATAATAAACAAGTTAGGCTAAACACCTGTGTAGATTTTATGTTTAAATAGATTATTGTACATTTACTACCATTTATTATGTCTTCAAATATATTCATTATATTTCCTTGTTCTCATTGCTTTGTATGTTTACTTCAGTCACAAATCCAACAGCCAGCACAGGCAGCAGATATGTGGCATATAGACTTCCTAGCTAGAGGAAAATAAAAACCACACAATGCTTTATTTTAAAACCTGCACAGCCTATTGTGTATCACACAGTAATGCTGATTTTTCAAGTCAAATTTCCTCATAATTCTCTGAAAAGTATAGGTATTTTGTTTCTGCCTGAAATAAAATATTCCTCAAATGAATGTAAGATGATGTAAGATGATGAATATATGTATGTGTGTGTGTGTGTGTATGCATGTATGTGTGTATGCATATATGTATGTGTATATATATATATATGTGTGTGTATATATATTTGTGTATATATATGTGTGTGTATATGGAAATCAGGAGACAGCACTCACTGGTCTTGACAATACTGGATTTATTCAGTGACGTTTCGGGGAATACACCCCTTCATCAGACCAGAGTACATAGAATGAAGCAAACATTTATACTGTTCCATAAGACCCTCCCCCAGTGTGAAATTGCGCCAAAATTGTTGCCATGGCAACCACCAAGTATAAACAAACCCCATACAAATGAATTAAAAAAACAAAATATACCACAATATACCAAATAAGTGAACATTGCAACCATGTACATATACAGAGCAAGTGGGAATCATAATGCAAACGGTAGATCCAATTAAAGATCAAACAGAATATCAATAGAAAAAAGTATTCAGCATAGATAGATGTTATGGATGGGCACCAGTTAACAGGACCAATGAGCAATGCTTAGATTAAACATTTCATTACAGGCTTATACTGAGCAAGCAATATATACATATACAGGGCATACTATCCCCATCATACAGGCAGGTAGACAAGATAGCGGAACGACTATAAGTAGAAATCACACTGCAGGCATACATTAGCATATATTAGCAGGGGGTGTCCAAGGTATATGTATTGGGACTTATCTCATTAGTATCAATGTAGCGCTGGCAGGAAGAGGGGCTATCAAGGCACATGAACATGGAGTGACCAGTAAAACACTCTATGCATACAGATAAGGAGAAGATAAATACCTGATGGGTTTAGAGGGATATAGCTCCGCGGAGAGTTGTGTGTGTTACCGGAGATACAATAAGCTTGGAGTACTGCACATGCGTATCGCAATTAAGCAATGCCCCTAAGGCTATCGCTATGTGAAAGTTAATTGGTTAGAGGAGACAAGCCCCTATGTTGTCAACAGGCAACAAACAGCTAAAGACAGCAGCAAGAGCAGCTGGAAAAAGAGATCACTGGATACGCATAGCCAGAGATTGTAAGGGACACCCTTACACGGTGTAAAAATTAATATGGGGAAAGGAAAATTCATATGGGGAAAGTAAAAATAACTCATATGGGGAAAGTAAAAATAACTGATCTGCCATATATAGCACAGACACAGTCCCTAACATGGTCAAATGCAGGAATATTGAGCTAATCAATAGTTGGTAGATCCATTAGCACCGGATGGTAAACGGAAGAATTAATCAAGGGGGCATATTGTACAGAAGAGTACATGCACAGTGGATAAAAAAGTACATGTATAGTATATCAAAAAAGCAAATTTTGAGTTTACAAAAAGCCAAATTTGATTAAAAAATAAACAATTAGGACTTCCGGTGGGTGGGACTTCTGGATGGAAGCAAGCTACAAGAGCTCCACTACCACCGGCCAAATAAGTGGTCTTTTTCGAAGTATTTCCAGACCATCCAGACCCCCACATCATACATCTTACTGGGAGACCCTGCTCTGGGCATCGCCAGTCGATATTTTAATTGTGTAGGGCACTCCATCAGCCCTAGCCCCCGGTCGCAGCATAAGACTAAGAAGGCCATTTGGCGCCGTGGCGTGTGCTCTGCTGCCACGTTGTACATACTTTTGTACCTGTATATTTAGAAAGGGACGCAACACAGTGACAGGCAATCTACTGCCGTGTGGTGTACCGGCACAATGGAAACCCTCACTACATTTGAAGCGGATGCAGCCCTCCAAGTATTGGCTGAAATAAAAGCCTTTTTCATGCCTAGGCTAGATCTGCTTATATCCTCCTGCACAAATCTTTGCATAGCACTGAATATTCCGGAACAAGCCCCTCAGTTGGAGAGAGACACTTCAAGCCACACTGGCCTTGTCCGGCATTCTACAACGCATGATATTGTATCCTACCCATATGAGACAACGAGCAATCTTCCAGACCTGGCTTTTGCGCAGCCAAGAGCAGTGACGGAGACACCAATGATAACCATAGCTCCCCTACGCCTGCAGCTACTGGAACCTTCTGCTGAGCCATACTGTGAATTGTATTGGGGCTTACCGTCGCCCCCCTTACACTCTCTGGTGCATAAGGACCTGAGCAATAAGGGAAGCACTGCCTATTACACCCATAGCCCTATAAACCGCACCAAGAATTCCCTTATCCTGCAACATTGGTACACGGTTCCACGTGGAGGATGGCAAAATTACCATCAAGGTACGACTAATCTTACATCTACACTACTTACCATTAAACCTGAAGCAGCTTGGAGAGGTTTCTGCAGAGCTACTGCAAGACGCCCTGTATCGGCACATGAGTTCACACTGAGAATCCATGTTCAGGACAGTGCCGAATATGACTGCAGAGCAAGGGGCATTGGCTGACTGACTGATTGACTGTCTTGAATGCTGGCTAGTATATCGCCTTGATTATTTTGTCTACTCAATTAGGGCATAAATATCTGATAACCATGACTTTATTATACTTTGTCAGCCTTGCTAGCTCTTTGCTTTTGAGCTCACTGTGTAATTTCCATAAAGCTTGATACTGACGCTGTTAGTATTTCAGAGCACCTCACACAGGCGGCAGTTAGATGTATCATGCTCTGACCCCTTCTTTGCAGAAAGAGCTGTCTGTCTCTGTGTAAAATTGTCTTATGTTTTGTTATTTTCCTTGTTGGGCTTTGTTTAATTAAGTTTAAAATTAGAAGGTTTAGGGGGCAAACAGTGAAAAATCCTTTGAAATATCACTAGGAATTGGCCAACACTGCTCATAATTTTGAAATCACTGCCTTGCACTCTCCCTTATCACCTACCACATGATTCACCGCAATTTTTGTTGTAATTTAGATCCGGTATAACTTCAAGTTTTTTATATAATTGTTTAGGTGTCATATACCTTATTTCTGCAGCAGCCATTTTGCTGATAGCAATAACAAGAGCTAGTTTGATCGTCGCCATCCCATTTTGAGCATACCCATTTATTGAAGTCCCCTAAAAACTTTCTACATGTGTGATGCCTATACAGCACCTACATAATACGGTTTCTAACCCTAATAAGATTCCCTTCTGGGTTGACATACAGCTCCTGGTCAGGGAAAGGTCCTTATTGTTTCCCCCCCAATCCCACACTGCAACTTGGAAGCATATATCTGGTTAACTACTACATTGATTCCATGCTTATCCCCCAGCTTTTGCACAAGGATGGAATGTCTAACAGTTTTAAGTATCCGGATGCACTTGTTTAACACCAGCCAATATGCAGTGGGGATTTTTGTTACATATATGATTGGTTCTAGTTGTCTTACCCACACCAGCCAGCCTGGATTTAACTGTAAAATACCCAACGCCCATAAATTAACCCCATCCTGTAAGTATGTTTGTTGGATGCTGTGTGGTACGATGGTGAATGTGATTTGTTATAGTTTATTATTTTATTGTTGTGCTCTAATTGACAAAATCCAAATGAACCTCCGCAGATTAAAGATTCCTCAATATCTATAGGTACTTCTGTGGAAAGTGGTGGCTTGTTCATAAATAGTTCCATTCCTCTGCTAAACCCTACTTGTCGATATCTCACATATATTTTGGTTATGTATGTATTGTAAATCACTTGCAACACAATCTATGCGATGATAATGCGAATACCGCCAATTTCACTTCCCTCAGACACACCTAGGAAACCGAAACACTCCTGTAAACACCTATTCAGGTAATGATTTATAACGGTTACTTCATTCTAAAGGATTTTGGCCCTTCACATATCACACTGGACAATTATAGCTTCTTATCTTAAGGCTGGCCAACTGTTTATTGAGGGTAAATTATCAGACAATATAACCCATTAACAGACTCTGACATATATGCCTGTGAGAACTGTCCTTAGCTGAACTCTGTCAGGCCCATTGATTAATCAAATGCACCAAAGTTTTTATTTTCTGATATCGGGTAGCATACATATCGTTAACTAGTCTATATATATATATATATATATATAGATAGGGGGGTTGGCTTACCTATGAAATCATTGAGTCAATTAGGGTTGTGTTTAGAATATGTGTTTAGTTTGGTTAAGATGTTTTATCTATTGTTATGTATATAAAAAAACTAATATCTTCTATATTTTGAACAGTAACAAAGGACTTTCGTGATTTATGAATTGTCTACAATTTTCGTCTTTGTAAGAATACATTTGTTAAACTGTACCTATGTTTCTTTAATAAAAAGAATTTAAAATAAAAATAAAAATAAACAATTAACCTATTGTATTAAAACAAGGGTGGAAAAAGGCACACACAACACAACTCAAGGGATCGCTATGTATACTCCAAATGCATAAAAAATACACAAAATGGGGGGCGGAGCCTAGGCACTGAACGAAATGGCTGCAATCTGTTAGTGCTCCGTAGTCCTGACTATACCTAGCCGAAATTAGGAATGATCGGATAGCTCAATACAAAATAAAAGTACTGTGGAGAGCACCCCAGACCCAAAGCTAACTGCTAGCCAAGTCCCCGAAAACAGCGGGTAACGGAGCGGAGGTGCCGACACATGAAGACAGCAAGATAGGCCGTGCAACGCATCAGCAACCCTTATGCACACACTGGGCCTTGCAGTATCTCAGGAGGCATCCCATCCGCAAGACACCCTCCGGAACCCGCCAGCCAAACTAAGACACTAAGCGGTGTACCTGTGCACCGAGCAGCTGACTTTACTCAATGCGACCTGGCCAGAAGTGTACGGACCGCACCCACGTGATAGCCCGGTGATCTGGCAAAAGTGGGCCTGTGCAGAGAGACAGTGAGGTGGGTGAGGTCCACTTGACTGGAGCTCCCTCCCGGATTCCACGGAGGAACGCACCTTTACTGGCTCCCGCTAACCTTGACTGGGATAGGACCGCCACACGCAGGGGGCAGCGCTCACGAGACTACCTGGTGGATTTGGAGAGGTAGGCCTCAGCTGAGAAAATTGCGTGGCAGGCACAACCCTCCTGGTCGGTGCTCACCCCGACCCGACACCTGGCTCACAGTAACCCCTGACAGGGGTAAGATCATCATATGCAGGGACAGTAAAGAAGTGGGTAAGCTGGGCACACATCACGTGCACTGCACAATAAGAAAATAGGCCAAAACCGCATGGCATCCATTTAAGCAGCCCCACACACGCTTTGACCCTGCAGAATAGCAACGGAGGGAGACTTACTCACCCCTAATCTAATCAGAGGGAAGACTTTTTAATGCCCAGTATAATCCACTATAATAAATAGCTAGTCACGCTGATAGGAGAGCAAGGCCACACAGAAGGTTCCCTGTCATAGCATTACCTAATAGCAGCATGGCAAGTAAAAAGACCAATAAACCCCATAAAGGATCACAATCATCAGTAATGGAGAATTTCCTGATAGCTGCAGACCCTGCAAATCCCTCTAATAAACTCTCACAAGACAGCGTGGGCCAGCAGAACTCAGCCCAAATAACAGACCAAGCACACAATATGCAGTCACACGGATATCTCACAAAAAACGATATCCTGCATCTCTCTTCAAAAGATGACATTAAAAATGCAATGTTGGACTTTAAGAATATGTTTGGGGAACTCAGGAGAGATATGGGAGCAGTAAGCAGGCGGGTCACACAGATTGAAGAAAAGCAAGAAACTCTCAGCTCAGATATGCAGCAGCAAGCAAGTTATTTGCAAGTCCAGGAGGGCACCGTGCAAAGCCTCATGGAAAGAATAGAAGACCTTGAGAATAGGAGCAGGAGGAGTAATCTGAGACTGAGAGGCATCCCTGAGACTGTAGACCCCCCTGCCCTGCAACAGTATATACAAGACTTTGTCAAACATCTCAAAACAGACCCCACTGTTCCAGATATACAAATTGAAAGGGCCCACAGGGCCCTGCGTCCCAAACCCCCTAACAGAGCCCCGCCGAGGGACGTCATAATGAAATTCCTCTCATTTAAAGAAAAGGAGGAAGTGCTTAAACTTGCAAGAGCCAAACATCCACATCCACTCAGGTTCAGAGGGACGGAAATCCAGGTGTTCTCAGACCTATGCCCCGCAACCTTACAAAAAAGAAGGGACTTAAGGCACATCACCTCAGCTCTCCGAGAAAAACGGATTCCATACAGATGGGGTTTCCCTACCAGCCTAATAGCAACCAAGAACAACACCACCCACACTTTGAAGACCCCAGAAGATATTCCAAGGTTTGCGCAAGCACTAGAGCTTGATATCAGGCCGCCTGGAGAGGAGGATGCTGCTCCAAACCACAGAAATCAAGAAGAAGCTCGCCAGATCTGAGTGGGGGAGCTCACTCTTTCTCAGGTAGCCCTGGTATGGTATCCATATCCCCACTGCTCTAAAAGGAGCCTATCTTCTATCACTGACACCAGTGAGCTGACCCTTCTCTACAAGGACCCTGATCCCAGGACTGATGTTGCAGAGTATTCAGGTCGTATGTTTACATGTTCAATGACAATTATAATGTATGTTAAGCCAAAGGCTCTTTAAGACATTTAGGACACTTGGACACTTGGCCGTAAAGAGACATTTTGCCTTAGAGGCGGAACTTTCTTATACTGTTTCACCTTACTATATTAGTCAGCCTTACGCCAGGAAAATGTTATCAGAAATAATGTTATATTATACTTTAACTGTGTAGCTGTTCTCCGTAATGTATGAAAAGTGATAACCTTTAAATGAGATAGACAGTTCAACCTTATGTCAGGAAAATGTTGTTAGGCATAATGTTTTTTTTTTTGTTTTTTTTTTAAATATTTTTTATTGTTTTATGGATTATTGTACAAATACATATGGTTCTGTATGCAGGGCCAATCACATTCGTCAACATAAATATAATACATCTTACAATAACATAATCTTTCTGGCCCCCCACATCAAGCCATAATTATACAAAATTTTCTGACGTCCCCCTTTGTTACATATATAACCTCAGAGGGTACAAACATTTAAAAAAAGAGAAAAGGAAAAAAGAAATAAACCGGCAAACCAAAAAACATAACAAAAACCCAGATGAACACAATTGTGGACTCCAATCTGCGTATGACAAGCTAATTAATTTCTAATTAATTTCTGGTGTGCGGGGGGAGGGGGGTGGACAACGAGCACCCTTACTGAGGTTCAATGCCACCTCCTATAGCAGGGTACTCCAAGCACCTGGCAATTCCCCCCTGGCAATCATGGATCTAACTATTTTTGACTTAATTAGAGGTTTAACAATTTGGAGTTGTACACCCACTGATTCAGTTTCTATTATGTTTAGCCATTTATGGAAAAACCTTTTTATATCTTTATTTAGATCTGGATAAATATCATATTGTTCCAAAACCATCTGATTCTTCATCCCTTTTACCAACTGAGCGATGCTTGGTGCTTTTGGGGTTTTCCAATTGCCCAAGATCAATGATCTGCCTAGGAGAATTGTCGTATTGATTAGACTGGGGTTTTCGTGCCATTCTGTACCCTGGTACAAAAAAAGCACCATTTTATTGTTTATTTGGATTTTTTGGTCTAACCACCTATTTAGCCAAAATTGTACTTTATACCAAAACTGCCGTATTTTTGGGCAGACAAACAAACAATGTTCTAAATCAGCTTCTTTAGCACCGCATTTATAGCAGGCCATATCCATATTCTTGTACCATCTTGCCATTTTACTAGGTGTAACATATAGTTGATTAATTACTTTAAAGTGTGATTCTCTCCAAGTGGTAACCTTAGTTGTCTTTAAGACAGTGTTGAGACTATCTGTTAGCTCCTCCCTTGACACTATAACCTGTACTTTCCTCCATTTATCTTTCAACGTCTGTAAATGTATTTCTGTTTTGTATTTCATTTGGAGATTATAGATCATACTGATCGCATATTTCTTTTGCGCAAATGTTAAAATAATTTTATCTAATTCTCCTAATGACCAGTCATTCCCATATTTAGCCTGTAATTCATTATGGAAGTGCCTAACCTGCAGATATGCAAAAAAAATCTGTATTTTTTAGCTGAAATTCATCTTTTAATTCATCAAATGATTTAACTATATGTTTTATACTCTCCTCGATTTGTATCAGATTAGCAATGCCCTTCCTGCGCCATCTATGAAAGACTCCACTTTCGGTACATCCTACTTGGAATTTCGGATTCCCTAATATCGTTAGAAACCTTGACTTATAAATGTTTATTCCTACTCCTTTGCCCAGTTTATGCCAGGCTATTATAATGTTGTTAAATGTTAACCGCTGCCTGATCTTTTTTGGGAGATTTTTAGGTTTACAATGCAGAAGTGCTTTCAATGCATAGGGAGCGCATATCTCTGTTTCTAGCGGACCATAGGAAACATAGGCCTAGATTTGGAGTTCGGCGGTAGCCGTCAAAACCAGCGTTAGAGGCTCCTAACGCTGGTTTTGGCCGCCCGCTGGTATTTGGAGTCAGTGATTAAAGGGTCTAACGCTCACTTTTCAGCCGCGACTTTTACATACCGCAGATCCCCCTACGCCATTTGCGTATCCTATCTTTTCAATGGGATCTTCCTAACGCCGGTATTTAGAGTCGTTTCTGAAGTGAGCGTTAGAGCTCTAACGACAAAACTCCAGCCGCCTGAAAATAGCAGGAGTTAAGAGCTTTCTGGGCTAACGCCGGTTCATAAAGCTCTTAACTACTGTACCCTAAAGTACACTAACACCAATAAACTACCTATGTACCCCTAAACCGAGCTCCCCCCACATCGCCGCCACTCGATTAAAATATTTTAACCCCTAATCTGCCGACCGCCACCTACGTTATACTTATGTACCCCTAATCTGCTGCCCCTAACCCCGCCGACCCCTGTATTACATTTATTAACCCCTAACCTGCCCCCCACAACGTCGCCGCCAGCTACTTAAAATAGATAACCCCTAATCTGCCGACCGCAAAGCGCCGCCACCTACGTTATCCCTATGTACCCCTAATCTGCTGCCCCTAACACCGCCGACCTCTATATTATATTTATTAACCCCTAATCTGCCCCCCTCAACGTCGCCGACACCTGCCTACACTTATTAACCCCTAATCTGCCGAGCGGACCGCACCGCTACTATAATAAAGTTATTAACCCCTAACCCGCCTCACTAACCCTATCATAAATAGTATTAACCCCTAATCTGCCCTCTCTAACATCGCCGACACCTACCTTCAATTATTAACCCCTAATCTGACGACCGGAGCTCATCGCTACTATAATAAATGGATTAACCCCTAAAGCTAAGTCTAACCCTAACACTAACACCCCCCTAAGTTAAATATAATTTACATCTAACGAAATAAATTAACTCTTATTAAATAAATGATTCCTATTTAAAGCTAAATACTTACCTGTAAAATAAATCCTAATATAGCTACAATATAAATTATAATTATATTATAGCTATTTTAGGATTAATATTTATTTTACAGGCAACTTTGTAATTATTTTAACCAGGTACAATAGCTATTAAATAGTTAAGAACTATTTAATAGTTACCTAGTTAAAATAATAACAAATTTACCTGTAAAATAAATCCTAACCTAAGATATAATTAAACCTAACACTACCCTATCAATAAATTAATTAAATAAACTACCTACAATTACCTACAATTAACCTAACACTACACTATCAATAAATTAATTAAACACAATTCCTACAAATAAATACAATTAAATAAACTAGCTAAAGTACAAAAAATAAAAAAGAACTAAGTTTCAAAAAATAAAAAAATATTTACAAACATAAGAAAAATATTACAACAATTTTAAACTAATTACACCTACTCTAAGCCCCCTAATAAAATAACAAAGCCCCCCAAAATAAAAAATTCCCTACCCTATTCTAAATTAAAAAAGTTACAAGCTCTTTTACCTTACCAGCCCTGAACAGGGCCCTTTGCGGGGCATGCCCCAAGAATTTCAGCTCTTTTGCCTGTAAAAAAAAACATACAATACCCCCCCCCCCCAACATTACAACTCACCACCCACATACCCCTAATCTAACCCAAACCCCCCTTAAAGAAACCTAACACTAAGCCCCTGAAGATCTTCCTACCTTGTCTTCACCATCCAGGTATCACCGATCCGTCCTGGCTCCAACATCTTCATCCAACCCAAGCGGGGGTTGGCGATCCATCATCCGGTGGCTGAAGAGGTCCAGAAGAGGCTCCAAAGTCTTCCTCCTATCCGGCAAGAAGAGGACATCCGGACCGGCAAACATCTTCTCCAAGCGGCATCTTCGATCTTCTTCCATCCGGTGCGGAGCGGGTCCATCTTGAAGCAGGCGACGCGGATCCATCCTCTTCTTCCGTTGTCTCCCGACTAATGACGGTTCCTTTAAGGGACGTCATCCAAGATGGCGTCCCTCGAATTCCGATTGGCTGATAGGATTCTATCAGCCAATCGGAATTAAGGTAGGAATTTTCTGATTGGCTGATGGAATCAGCCAATCAGAATCAAGTTCAATCCGATTGGCTGATCCAATCAGCCAATCAGATTGAGCTCGCATTCTATTGGCTGTTCCGATCAGCCAATAGAATGCGAGCTCAATCTGATTGGCTGATTGGATCAGCCAATCGGATTGAACTTTATTCTGATTGGCTGATTCCATCAGCCAATCAGAAAATTCCTACCTTAATTCCGATTGGCTGATAGAATCCTCATAGACAACAATGGGGCTGCGTTAGGAGCTGAACGCTGCTTTTTTGCAGGTGTTAGGTTTTTTTTCAGCTCAAACAGCCCCATTGTTTCCTATGGGAGAATCGTGCACGAGCACGTTTTTGAGGCTGGCCGCGTCCGTAAGCAACTCTGGTATCGAGAGTTGCATTTGCGGTAAAAATGCTCTACGCTCCTTTTTTGGAGCCTAACGCAGCATTTGTTTGAACTCTCGATACCAGAGTTAAATTTATGGTGCGGCCAGAAAAAAGCCCGCGGAGCGTTAACAGCCCTTCTACCGCCAAACTCCAAATCTAGGCCATAGTTTCCCTCAATAATCCAATCTATCGCATATTTTGATAATGCGGCTATATTATAAGCTTGGAGATTTGGCAGTGCCAGTCCCCCAGCCTTGAGGGGAAGAGTTGTCATTTCTGCAGCGCATCTTACTTTCCCTCCTGCCCATATAAACCTATTGCACATCCTATTATAACTATTGCAATCTTTCTGAGTTAATATAATAGGTAAATTCTGCAGAAGATACAATATTCGAGGGAAAATTATTGTTTTTATTAACATAACTCTGGCAGAGATATTAATAGGTAAATTACACCATCTTTTGCAATCTGCTATACATTTATCCAGACATGGTGTAATGTTTTTGCCATACCATTGCTTTGGGTTCCTAGTAATAGTTAAGCCTAAATATTTAATCTGTTCAACTACCCTGAATGGGCAGTCTTTACACTTCTGGCTTGATCCATATAGCCACATAATCTCCGATTTATCAACATTAACTTTTTAGCCCGAAAATGCACTGAATTGCTTTATAATATCCAGAAGTTTTTTGATGCTATTGGGAGTATTTGAGAGAAACAGAAGTAAGTCATCTGCAAATAGGGAGAGCACGACCTTCTGCTGATGGATTTTAATACCTTCTAACTCTTTTCTAAGCCTAATAGCTAATGGCTCTATTGATAGATTGAATAACATGGGAGACAAGGGACAACCTTGTCTTGTACCCTTTTTAAGCACAATATCTGGAGTAGTTTCACCGTTAATAATTAAGTTAGATGTCGGCTCTCTATATATAAGTTTTATAAAAGACTCAATATTCCCTTGCACTCCAAACTTTCCTAGTACTGTGAAAAGATGATCCCAGGTTATAGCATCAAATGCTTTTTCCGCATCTATTGCTAGCACCGCTAAGTCTGGGCGATCTTTTTTGGGATTTAGCTTCGAATCTTGATAACACTGGTCTAGTGTGACGAGAACTTTGCGGATATTTCTAGCTGGGTTACGTCCCGTCATAAAGCCTACCTGGTCTATATGGATTATTTTATGTAATATTTTTTTAAGTCTGTTTGCTATGATAGTGGTTAGTATCTTATAGTCACTGTTTAACAGTGATATCGGTCTGTAAGATCCTGGATCTTCTGGGGCTCTGCCTTTTTTTAAAATTAATGTAATGGAGGAGGCCGCAAAATACTTAGAGTGCATTTCCCTTTTTAGAAAATAGCTATTGTATAAGTTAGTAAGCGTAGGTGTAATTTCACTACTTAGCATTTTGTAAAATTCGGCCGGGAGCATGTCAGGTCCCGATGCTTTGTTACTTTTCAACTGCCTAATAGTCTGAATTACCTCTTCTTCTGTTATTGGTAAATTTAACCCCTCTCTATCGACCTCTTCAAGTTTCCTAGTTTCTAGTTGTTCCCAAAACTCTGCTTTCTGCTGGGAATCCACTGCGGTCTTTGTATAAAGCTCTTCAAAATATTTAAACATTAACTGCTTCACTTCCTTTGTCGTGTTTGCCCTATCTGTCCCTACTTTAATCGTTGATATATAGTTTCTTTGTTTCTGCATTTTACTTAGTCTAGCTATATATTTAGCGGATCTTCCATAAATTCCTCTGTATTTAGCTCTATCTTTTTCCTCTTGTTGTATAACCTTTTGTTTTATAAATATGTCTTTTTCTTGTTTACTATTTTGATACTTCAACCACGTCTGCGAGTTACCATTGCTTATATAGGCTCTATATGTGTTCTTAAGTTGGTTATTGAGTTGGCATTCTCGCTCCCTATTTTTCTTTTTCCATTTACACAGGTATGCTTTTACACTCCCTCTAATATATGCTTTGGCTGTTTCCCAATATATCTCCCATTTGCCACTATAACTACTGTTAAAGAATTTATATTCCTTCCATTTTTCCAAGATATAATTCTTAAAATGTATATTGTGCGCTAGATGTTTCGGGAAGCTAATTCTACCAGTGCCACCCCCTACTGGTATTACATTCTGGATTTCTAGGGTTATAATCGCATGGTCTGAAATGCATATATCCTTAATATCCGCTTTCAGATTCAACCCCATCATATTTTCAGAACTTAAAAAGAAGTCAATTCTTGAGAGGGTCTTAAATGTTTTTGATACACATGTAAATTCACGTGAATCAGGATTTTGCTCTCTCCAGACATCCAGCACCCTCAACCCTTTCATAAATTTTTTCAAAAGACTCCCTTCCTTTTTGATGTTCCTGGTTAAGCTGCACTTGAGTCTGTCTACTAAAGGTACCGGTGTCAAATTGAAGTCCCCCCTATAATGATGTTCTTCCCTATGTATTTAATTAATTTCTTGCTCAGCCCCAACCAGAACTCCTCATCAATCTTATTTGGACCATATACATTACATAGAACTACATTTAAGTTGTTGATTTGGGTATCTATAATTATATATTTTGCCTGTGTGTCTATCTCTTGAGCTAATATTTTATATTCACAATTCTTGTTAAATAAAATCGCTACCCCTTTTCTCCTGCCGCAATATGGTGTAGCTACTACCTGCCCCACCCACTTACTTTTTAATTTCTCTGCCTCGGATGGTTTTAAGTGCATCTCTTGTACCATCGCCGCACTCGGCTTGAATTGTCCTAATTGTTTTAGTATTAACTTCCTTTTTATGGGCGATGAAATACCGCCTACATTCCAAGATATAAAGTTAATTTTTCCCGACATCCTGTTTTAACCTCAACTCAATTAGGGAACCCACATTACCCATCTCCTTTAGCTCGTCGCCCCCCTCCCCCGGCACACCAGAGCCTCCCTTCGATAAAATCCACAAAACATTATCCAGAATAAAATCCACCTTATGTTCAATTCCTTAAAACAAAAAACAACAACACAAAATATACCTTGCTTAGTCAACATCTTGCCCTGGTGAAGCTGTCACTAATCAGAAACATGTCCCTATCGCAGGCCCTGTTCTAGACAGAAATCTTTAGCTTCAGTAGTTGTCAGAAGGGTCCTCATTGCACCATTGATTTCCACGAGTATTTTAGCTGGATAAATCATTCGCGCTGGCCATTTAGCTTCAATCAACTTGGTGCAATAAGGAGCCATCTCACGTCTTTTACTGCTAGTCTCTGCTGAAAAGTCTTGGAAAAGATAGATACGGTTATTAGATATCATGAATTCATGGTGTTTACGATATTGTCTTAATAGAGTAACCTTATCCTGGAAGTTTAGTACTTTAATCATAATGGGCCTCCCTTTGATATGATCTTGCTCTGATCTCTTAATGTCTATTCTATGAGCTCTCTCTATTTTAATTGGAAGTTCTTCCACAGGTATGCCTAAATATTGTGGTAGAGTTTGAGACGCAAAGGTAATCAAATCTTTAAATTCGGATGACTCAGGCAGCCCCACTATCTTAATGTTGTTCCTTCGGGCTCTATCTTCTAGATCTTCTATTTTATTCTGCATGGCAAGCAATTGTTTATTATGAACAGATAGTGTTTGCTCTGCATTGTATACCTGGTCTTCAACATTAGAAATCCTTAGTTCTGCATCATTTAATCTATTTGCATATTGTCTAATTTCAGTGGATAGCACCGCTATTTCTTGCTTTATATTGTTAAATTGAGGTAATATTAAATCTGAGATTTGCTGCATAAGTGAGTGTGAGTCTGTCATATTCAAATGTGACTCGTCTAGATTAATTTCTGCAACCTGCTCGCTACTTTTACTTAGTATTTTTTTATCTTTGGTTTTGGGAGGCATGGCTGGTGATCTAGTTTTAATAAATTTTTCCATATATAATAAAAAATACGTGTATTGCTAGTATCTGTGAAAAGGTATCCGTTATGGATACTATTCCTCACTCCTGACGTGAGTGTAACCTGTGGGCAGGATCAACACACCTTATATTGTGTTCTTTGTGAAGAAAAGAAAAAGTAGTTCTTATCTATTATCCTAGTGAAAAATAAGATACTCAAAAAAGATAGAAATAATAAAAAAAAAGTGAAAAAGGTTTTTTTTTTTTTTTTTTTTTAATTTTAAATAAACGCGTGCATGTGAGATCTCTGAATCAGAGGAAAGTGACCTTTAATAGAACTTTGCCTTGCCCCTACTAACCAGAGTCTTAGATTGCAGACCTTTACTCGCTTGTACCCTTAACTAACTTATAATCTCGGCACTTAATATATTCTACCTCCTTTTAAACCACTGTGAATAAATTAGCTTAAATTAGCTTAATCTCAGGAGCTCTCAGGAGCTCTTACTTATTTAACAGCTCTCAAAGAAAAAAGTACAGAGAAAATGCACACTATTTATCAATTGCCATCTCTCTATTAAGCAGTATTCATGAGACTTTATAGAACATTTGTAAGGATTCCTCTGATAAAGCTTTCTTTTACTTGATTAACCAATTTTTAGATATAGCATTCAAACATTTACACCTGCACCTGTTCTGCACATAATTCAGATTTATATCACAATTATATGCTCCAATATCTCTGAAAGAGCAAACTCAGAACCCCCTGAAAAAGGGGACACAACAAACAGAGAGATAAGGTTTCGCAGAGGGAGGAGAGGACTGCAAACCCTATTATAAACACAACACAGTAAATTATGTCGCACAAAGTCCCCCTTTTCCTTCCTTTTATAAGAATTCCTTCTTCTCCCTTCACTTCAAATTTCCTTCGTTTTAGGCTTTTTAGGTTCCTTGAGAGCTTTAAGAACTGTCCTGTACACAGACCCTGTATTCTGGGTGGGTATCACCTATGGAAAAAACAGACTTCCCAGCTCTGTACTCGCCACCTAACAGGGACTGTTATTCTCTCTTCTTCCCAAGAACAGTTTAGCACATACAGCGGACCATAAATTAATCCATCAGCTGCCTACTATGGCAAATCCTTTAACAAGGCTTTAGCAAACCCGCACCCCCCTTAGAGTTATATCCAGCTGGGCCCTGATCTTTAAGCAAAGGCTACCACTACTATTATGGATATTAAAGATAGTGGATTCTGGCCTTGCTTATTTGACTTCTTTGCTCCTCAGTCAATTGCCACTAACAGTGTGGCTACACCCAGAATGCAGTTAGTCAAAACACATAGAATCCAAATAAAGCAGATACTTGCGGTTGCTAAGGGGGGTGTCCCGGCGGGATTTCAGATGTCGCCACCTCCGATATTGCACTGTTATAGGCTATCAACTCCTTGTTGCCAGAGGCCTGCACAGCGTGCACTTTGGGCCCTCGTGTTCTGCTCCGGTGCTCCTGTCTTGGCCCTCCTTACGATAAGGTTAGTGGCCGCACCCTCTTGGATGCAGCAGTCCGTCTTTACACCTGGGCTCCTGGTGCCCCAAGCAACTGGCCGTGGCGATGTCGGCCCGACGCCTAGAATCTGGCTTCCAGCGCCCGCCAGCTACAGATGAGGCAAAATGTTATACTATATTTTAACTGTGTAATAGTTGTCTGTAATGTATGAAAAATGATAACTTCTAACTGAGATAGACAGTTACATATTCACTTAGATATGGAATGTTGCCCCAGTCCCCCTGTCCATAGCAATAGTTAGGTAACTCCTTCCAGAAACAGCTAACCTAAGATATGTCATAAAATGATAAGCAGAGAAGTAGGAGCCACAGAACAACAACACTAAGTTCAGCTGTCAGGGGGAACTGTCACAACATATTAAGTATATAGGGCCGATGATACAAAATAGAATAGTAACTAACCAGGCCTTGCATGGAACACCTCTAGGTAGGTGGACACTACAACACTTTAAGTAGCTAGACATCTTATGCCCTCAAAATATTCTAACTCCCCTAGCTCACGCAGCACTTGCCTCTTTCATTAGGCACCTACGTAGAGACTCCGATATAGGAAGGGTTAGGCAAAGATTATTAGACTATCACACGGAAAAGCACACATGTAAATTAGTAGTAGTAGAGGATAATAGCATAGATAGGTTGTCCCGCTCACGATACTTCCAGGGCTCATCTATTACAAGTACTTACTGTTAACAAACTTAGATCATTCCTAGTTACAAAGTTATTTATCTGTTTATGATTCAGGCAAAGTATACAGGGACAACTACCCCTGTTTGGTTTAGTAGTTGATATTTATATTGCACTGTGAAATATAAACCTTGATTATATTTCTATTTCTCACAAAAACTTCTCTTCTCTCTTACTTCCTCTTTCTCTTTCCCTCCTCTTATTCCCTCACCTCATCTTCCTATTACTTGGGAACTATACCAAAGATTGCAAACTCTCTGTAGAGTAACTCACACTCATCTCAGAAAACACCCTTCTCTGTAATTGAACTGACTCTTATACTTATACTCCCTTCGCCACTCTTTATTTCACTCCCCTTCTTTTTTTTTTTTTCTCCCCTCCCGTTCTTTGTTAGCCCTCCTCCCCTTCCTTATACCCTTCCCTTCCTCCTAGCTGTGCACCCTGCTATAGCTTCCTTTCATCAACACGTATTCCCTCGGGGTGTTGCCTCCCCCTTTGCCCCTTCACTCCCTATCCTTAGCCGGGATTTACCCCACAATAAGATGCAGCGGCCAGGCGGAGCTCACCCTTTGGAGCTCATCTCCATAAATGCGAAAGGCCTGAACAGCCCTAATAAGCGTTCCATAGTGCTTAGGGACTTACAAAGAATGGGGGGTGACATAGTTTACCTACAAGAAACCCACTTCGCGAATACACATGAGCCCCAGTGGTTTAGCCAACATTACCCGACTGCATACTTTGCTTCGAATCCACACAAAAAGAACGGGGTTGGCATCCTCTTTCGCGAAGGAATACCCTTCCAAATGGCGCAGATTTACAGAGATCCAGAGGGCAGGTACTTGCTTTTAGCTGGCACTCTTTATGGTAGGCCCGTAACACTTGTTAATGTCTATTGCCCTAACGCTTCACAGCACCTCTTCCTGCAAAGAGTCTCCAGCAAAATCATGGAGCTCCGGATCGGGATCCTCTTCTTTGGAGGGGATCTAAACGCGGCACTAGACCCCTTACTTGACACTTCGAATGGTATCTCTAGCGCCCCTCAGAAAGTGCGGAGACGCATAACTGCTATCCTATCGGAATTAGCAATGCACGACATCTGGCGCACACACCACCCACAGATGAAAAACTATACCTTTTACTCCCACCCGCACCGGAAATACACTAGGATCGATTACCTGTTCACTGACTCAACAGGTCTCATAATTACTAAGAGTAGCAATATTTCCACGATCACCTGGTCGGATCATGCACCAGTAAGTTGCTCTATACAATGGCCTACTATCCCGGTCACCCCCTTTGTGTGGAGGCTGGACGATACGCTATTGACAGATCCAATATTTCAATTAGAAATTCGGAAAGCCCTGACTGAATTCTTCCAACTTAATGCCTCAGAACAACTAAAAGATACCACTATATGGGAAGCACATAAATGCACCATCAGAGGCCTGCTGATTAAGCACAAGGCAAAGCTCAAAAGACTTGGTAGAGAGCGTTACAGTAGCCTACTCTCTCAGGTCGAGAGGGCTGAATTGGCCCACAAGGCCCATCCCCAAGATGAGGCACGATTGGCTCTTCTGCTTTCCACGAGGAAAACCCTATTGCAATTTCTTCAGGAAGGATATCAAAAGCAAGCTCTTATACTAAAACAGCTTTATTTTGAACAGGGCGATAAACCTGGCAAGCTTTTAGCTAGAGCAATTGCGAGAAAGAGAACAAAAGCCTACGTGCACCATATAACTGATGCACAAGGAGCGGTATGCTCCGACGGCAACTCAATAGCAGAGAGCTTCAGAACCTACTATGAGTCCTTATACAACCTGCCCTCACCTAGCCAGAATGACCAAGTACCCCCAGCAGCAGAGCGTAATGAAGAAAACATTCGGACATACCTCGAAAACACTGAGCTCCCGATCTTAAATGGATCAGACTCCAAGTCTTTGGACCTCCCGATCTCTAACGAGGAAGTGCACAAAGCCATAAAAGATCTGCCGACAGGTAAGTCCCCGGGGCCGAACGGCTATGGGCTTAGATATTATAAACTATACGCAGACCTTCTGGTCCCCAAACTAACAAACATGTTCAACGCCCTCTCCGACTCCCCCTCTTTACCGGACTCCATGCTTGAAGCACACATAGCTGTGATTCCCAAGCCAGGAAAGCCTCAGGACAAACCTGAGAGCTACAGGCCGATCTCGCTGCTCAGCGCAGATGTCAAAATACTAGCAAAGATCTTAGCAACTCGCCTAAACAGATTTCTGCCAGACCTCGTTTCTACTGACCAAGTGGGGTTTGTTCCTTTAAGCGAGGCAAGAGACAACACCCTCAAAGTGCTGCAGCTGATCTCCCATGCCCATGTGAATAATAGACCACTGGCCCTGGTCACAACCGACGCTGAAAAGGCGTTTGACCGGGTCAGTTGGCAGTTCATTCGGTGTTCACTGCTAAAATTTGGGTTTGGACCAGGCTTCATCAACAAAGCCATGTCCTTATACTCAGCTCCAAACGCCAGGGTGAGAGTGAATGGTACACTCTCAAACACTTTTCAGATAAGGAATG